>NC_084759.1:92215267-92521087 GCF_028858725.1 Colius striatus
CTAGCCTCTGTTTTTTAAAAACTAAGTGAGAGTTTCAGTGTTTATTTTGACACTGTCACTCATCAGGATACTCTTGGTAGACAACTGTTTAGGAGACCTCAAAGTGAGGAAGGAGTCTCTGAGACAGGCTTCTTGAGGTCTGTGGTATTTAAATCCAAATCTGAATGTTTTCTATTTTTCTATTTTCTCTTTGTCTATTTTGGGTGCACGTTGTGTCCTCCTACCTGGGAAGCAGGAGGAAGGTAGGATTGCCAGTACAAGCCTCACCAGCTTAAATTACCAAGCCCTCCTGTCTTGGGGGCACAGGCACCCCGGGAGCTCAGGTACCTTGTGGGGAGGCACATGCCACACCCCAGCTCCTGGGTGGACTAAGTGTATGCTCCCTCTGTCATCAGATAAATTCAAAGTTGGAGATTCTGATGGGAAGGAGAACTACAGCTGTAAAGAAAATCACTTAGGTGACTTGGGAGGCTGGCATGATTTAATTAGGGATGGGAAATGAAGTTGGAGGAGGAAAAGGTTGCTGTTGGGGTCAGGGAACATGTGAGAACCTGAAGAGGTTGAAGCAGGAAGAGGGAATGAAGAGGTGAAGGGGACAGGAGCGTGTTGCATTGAGGGGAAAAGAGGGAAATGTGGAGAGGGGCAGGAAATGAAGAAGGAAGGGTCACGTGGAAGGCTTGGGAGATTATGCAAGAAAGGTGGTGGCACAATGTAATTGTAATATTGACTTCTTAATATTCTGCTACTCATTTGATTTGGGACTCGTATGGATGAACAAAACATATAAAAGGATATCACAGAATCACAGAATCTTAAGGACTGGAAGGAACCTTTAGAGATCATATAGTCCACCCCCCTGCCAGAGCAGGACCACCTAGCGTAGGTCACACAGGAACGCATCCAGGTGGGTTTTGAATGTCTCCAGAGAAGGAGACTCCACAACCCATCTGGGCAGCCCATTCCAGTGCTCCCTCACCCTGACAGTAAAGAAGTTTTTCCTTATGTTGCTTTGGAACCTCTTATGCTACACTTGTACCTGTTACCCTTTGTCCTATCATTGGACATCATTGAGAACAGCCTGGCTCTATCCTCCTGGCATCAGCCTATTTCAGGTGTTGCAGACTAGGGCAGATATGTTCAAGTGCACATGTCTGCAAATACAATGCCCATGGACCTGAATGCCCATGGACCTGCAGTTCTGTAGGGCTAGTAGAGAGCTTCTGTGTTTGGAAGCAACAAGCAAATGGCCACAAAAAAAGACTGTCTAAAAGTAACGTCCTTATGGGTGCCTTGCAAGATGCCAGATAAATCTGAAGCTATTTTTATTCTCTTGAACACAGAAATAGGCTTGTCCTAATATTCTATTCTGGTTATTCATCATTTCTTCCCTTTGACAAAATTAATCGTTACCTAATATCCAAACAGTTAAACAAGACATACTTCATCACTAACCCATATCAGAGCCTAAAAAGCCTCATGTCTCACACAAGACCTTTCTAAGGGTTCTTCCTGTAATCAGACCCTGTTCGTAACTCCAAGCTGTATCTCCACAGCCTTGTTAATTTTTAAGTCTGTTTGTTTTGATTCAGCAAGCCTTAGAACAGAAAGGGCTGCATCCTGACATATTGTCATATCCAAGCATCAACAGCTCTGGCATGTGAAAAGGTCATGCCACCAAGCATTATAACTTCAGAATAGCAATTGTAGTAATTCATTTAAATAAGGATTTTTTTTGTTTTTACTATCCAGTAGTAATAAATGCAATCTGTGCAGGAGGAAAGACTGGGAAGGCCTCAGAACAGGTACTGTGCCAATGTCATCTGAAAATATCCAGAGAAGTTCAGATGGAATAAATGAGTTGTTCTGATAAGAAGTGGCAAGCTTTCATACATAAAAAGAGGGACAGTGGGGCTGTTTCAGAAGGCAGCCCTGGAGTGCAAGAGCTTAGAGAAGGGACTCTTTACTGCCACCTCATATGTTCTGAAAGGTGCAGACAGATTTATTCAGAAGAGAGCAGTTCTGTGTGCTTGTCCAGGGCTTTTCAGCTTCTCCCAAGCAGAGAAAGAAACAGAACTGAAAGATACACCCATGGGCTTTGATTCTTCCTACTTACAAATGCCCAGATGCTGTTCTTTGGTAGAAAAGTCATTTGGGAAGGAAAGGACAGGCTACTGAGGACACCAAAGAGACATTGTGTTTCAAAAATGCCATTTTATGAGAGGTTTGGAGTAAAACACTCTTTAAGACTTTTTCATCCCATTTCCAGAAAATTTTCATTCCAAAATATAAAAATACTTGGGATTCAAGCCTATTTTTTTGCTAACAAGAGAGTACATTTTTCAACATTACATTTTTTCAAATTGTGAATGATTAATGAAGTTGATAATTACTTCCAAACTGTTCTGGGTACAAAAAACCCTCAAATCTAGCTGGGTTTATAGTCAGTTTAATTATACTTTCAGTTCAGTGCAGTTTAACTATACACTCGGCACGTGCATGGGCTGTAAGCTCTTTGGTGCAGAGCTTTTGTACAGCTCTTGGTTTAATTGAGCCCTCATTTTGATAGGTCCTTACTGTTGTACAAAACGGTATAGGATTTATTTCTGAGCATTGGTTCTTTATTGACCTTGTATCTGAATGTTTATTACTTACATTGCCTTTATGTATTGTGAATATTTCAATTATGGTTCAAGTTGTCATGTGAGCAGTAAAACAAATGGAACTAGCCTTCATTCAGTTTTGCATCTTCTTGTGTCTACAGCCCCACTCTCCAGTCCCAGTTCCTCTCTGCTAGGCTCTCTTTGAAGTCCATCTCCATATTTAAGAAAATTCTCTAACACAGGATGGAAGGTGAAATAATTTCTCATATTTTTGGCCATCTGGTCAAATATGGACAAGCTGGATGAGGGAAAATCCTATATAATCAGACTAATCAGCTCACTGAAGAATGATCTTTTTTTTTGTCTTGTCTGGTTTTAGTTCCAGCTATGATAACTTCCTATCCAAATACCACCTTGGCAACACAAGGTCAGAAGAAGGAGATGAGCTGCACAGCACACGGAGAGAAACCCATCATAGTCCGCTGGGAAAAAGAAGACCGGATTATTAACCCTGAAATGTCCCGTTACCTTGTTTCCACCAAGGAAGTTGGAGATGAAGTGATCTCTACTCTGCAGGTAAGAAAAGAAAGTGACTCAAGACTCATTTAAGATGTGTGAGATTATTGCTTGATTTGGTTTTTAGGGATGCACAACTACCTCTGTCCTGCAATGTCAGAAAACCCACCACTCACTCCATCCATGGTGCAGCCCCAGAGAGCCCTTCCTGAGGTGGCACAATGCAGTTTGCTGATAAGCACAGTGAATGTCTGACCCATAGCCCTGCTGTGTGTCAGATTACCTTCACCAAAATCATAAAGTTGTTTTGAGATAAAAATACAGTCGTTTCAAAGTACTTTTTCTCCCTCCCTTTCACATTGTGGGGCTTGTGAGACCATGTAAAAAATCAGATTAATCATTGGATGAGTTGGAAAGTAAAGGCAAATGTAGATATGTAAGTAATCATCTCACTTTTTACAAAATGATACCTCCTGCTGCCAGTAGTATTTGGCACTTTCTCTACAGAGTAGCTGATGTAATCAAGCCACCTAGGAAACCATGATAGTCTGCATCTTCACTTCTGCCTTTGTGACAGGCAGCTGTCGAATGGTGGGGTAACTACGCATCTTGACTTGCCTGACAAATCAGTATGTGGGACTTGGGGACTCTGTTAATTCCTAAAATGACTGACCTAGGTTAGAACAAAAGGCTACATGAGTGGCACTCTTGTTTTGAGGACTTAAGTTTCCCCAAGATGTCACGGAAGCACAGGAAACCCCTGCTTTTATGGTGTCACCTACAACAGATGGGACTATGATGTTGCCTTCAAAATATCAGGGTACAACTTTTTCCACTCCAATTAAAATTTTATCAACAATAGCAATATGTCAGTCATTCTTTTATGTTTTGATTTTCTGTTTTTGAATCACATTCTTAATATTTTTACCAGTCTCAAGGAAATAATTCTCCTCTGTCCGGTGACTGTCTCCATTCTAATTTAATTCTTAAGGTATATGTATTTCCTTAGTAGCCAAAAATAGTGTTGGATGGTATCTAGTAAAAATCTGGTATTGCTCTGTGAGGGAGCTTTGTCATTGATTTCTATCAGGAAGAATAAATTCCATGTGTGACTTTGTTCACAGTAGTGTGTTTCTATTATGAATCATATTTAATTATAGATCTCTTGACTTCTCTGCCCTCATTTTTTTATTGACTTTGATAAGATAATGCCTGAATGAACAACAATATATCTTTTTGGAAGGCTGGAGACCTGCTTGGAGAATTCTTTTCTGAAGCAGTTGTGTACAGGAGCGGCATTCTACATCCATATGCATGTTACATACAGAACCTTTGATTTCTGAGAGATAAAATACCCCCAAAATAGAAAATATTTGGATTAAGATTGACTCTGAAGCTTTTAACTCAATGTGTTTGCATGTATGCATGATGATGTGATCTTTAGTTGTATACTCAGCTTTTATTTTTTCTGCAGGACCCCTGCCTCAGTCAGGCATGACTTGGATTTTCTCTGGAGTTGAATTAGGGTTGAGTAATGAAACACACTGTGTGATGCAAGGCTGATCATTGAAACCAAACTTTTCACAGGTGGCCAATAATTGTGTGTTCTTTGTTTTCTAGGTACTTGCATTGAGCCCTTGGGGTCTGATTTGCAGAAGTACTAAGCACTCATAGCTGCAGCTTAACTCAATGGAAGCTGTTATGAACACATGAAATGCTATTTATTGCTTAAGGACTCTGAGGGAGGAAAAGAAGGCCCTAGATGTATCAAATTGGGCTTTGAAAAAATTTGTTTTCCTATCTTAAAGCTCAGCCACACGTGCAACTTAACACAGCTTGACAAGTTACCACATCTTAGATGGTAACTCTCCAATATCCTTGCAGCAAGTAGGAAATTAGTCCATTTATCTTAACCAGTGGTGAATGAGAGTTGTGCTCATATTACCTTGGCTTTGCAAAGGAATAAAGAGCATGTGGAGTTACCATGTCTTAGCTAATATGTGGCAACTTGTCAAGCGACAACAAACATTATCATATATCTGGTTCCTTAATTCCCCATACGAAATGGTGGCAATACTCTTCATGATGTCAGAGTTCATGAAAATAAATTCGCTCATGTTTCTGAAATGGGTATTGCATAAGTGAATGCCACAGAAAAGGCTGCAAGAAAATGAATTAGGTCTGTCTTCAGGGCACAGTTTGAACTGTGTGCAGTAAATAAAGTGTGGAGCAGCACACTGAAGAACGAGAAAAAAATAGTATTTGGAATATCTGCTCATTTAAAAAAATCCTTTCTCTGTTATATGTTGAATGAAGCAGTGGTCCTGTAGAAAAATGTCACAATGATCATGTATGTAAAAATTATGTATCACTTTCTATGTTATTAAATATAAAATTTTTTAAAAAGACCACCCAAAAATTCTATTACGAGGCACTGTGTTGAATACTACAGGGTTCACCTCCTATGTTCGAACCTTTATTTCCTCCACACAGACTTCAGCCGCCTGAGTTATTTTCAGAAATAACTGGAAAAATTTGGAGGCAGCGGGAAGCACCATTTTATATGGAAGATTTCAGCCAACTGTTAAATACTTGGCAAACTTATGAGTAATGGGAAACAAGCCTCCTAGTGAGAAGCTACAGGAATAGGTGGTGCTCCAACTCCTGACTACACATGTAGAGCTGATAGCCTGCTTCCTCAGCCCAGGTGTTGCTAGCTTTGATAAGTCTCAGTATTTTGGATGCTTTACTATACATATGTATGTATGTGGATAACATGCAATATCTATTTATAACTGTCAAGTAAAACAGTTTGTACAATTTTTCTTGCACCATACAGAAAAGCTGTTGGTTTATATTCTCTACGTGCTGTTCAATCAATCACTTCTTTTCAAACCACCTATAGATTTTGCCAACTGTGCGTGAAGATTCTGGCTTCTTTTCCTGCCATGCCATCAATTCTTATGGGGAGGATCGTGGAATAATTCAGCTCACTGTGCAAGGTAGGAAGAGGACAACATAAGGAAAAAAACACAGCTATTGTTGTCCAGTAAGTGTATGCCATCCTCAGAAATCTGTTGGGGGAGGGAGGCTCTGAATCCTAATTAAATGTGTTCCTCATTATAAAATAAATGAGGAGCTGCATTAAGACGCTCAGTCTTTAATTTTACAGCATCAGAGATTAAATAAAGGATAAACTCAAGTCTTTCCAAATCTGTACAAATAAACAAGATTTTAAAAAAAAATATACTAGTTGTCAAAGATACTTAAATCTGTCACCTTCAGCAGAGAGGGATTTACTTTGGGAGGGGACAAGAATGCTTTTGTGTTTAAAGAACTAATGTACTTAAAACTCAAGTAAAACAAAAGATCTGACTTGATATCTGGAGTTGTTAAATGTACTGTGGATCTTTAAACAAAATATTTCAAGTTTAATCACTCAAAATAATGTGTAATCAGGTTGCACAATGTAAACTCTAGGAACCTAGTTGCCCAGGGCTGGGTTTCCTCTTCCACGGGGTTTCACAGAAAATCCTGGAGCAACAGAGGTGACAGCATTTGAGATGCAGAGCATGAACAGGATTCAGCCACTGGCCACTGCTTATTTTTGTGTGATGCTTGTTCCTGTGCTTATGCCTTTGAGCATGCACACAACAGATTTCTAGGATTTGCAAATTTCTTTCTTCTTCTCTTGCTTTCAAGTAACAGCAGATTTCAGTGAATTCCCAAGGTAGCCCTGTTGTAAAATTCAGGTGGAGTCTAAGAATGGGTTCTCAGGTACACTACTGTTCATTTATACTGCCATGAAATTTTAAAGGGGCATTAGAATGGATATAAATACTGTTTATATACATCCTTAACTCTAGTAGCAGAAAGAGGCTTTAGTTTAATTTTATATTGTTATCAAAATATTCTGTGAAGGCTTTTAAACATACTCAGTGAAATAGAAATTTTGCTTCCTCTCCCCCCAAATTAAGCAGTTTTAAATTTAGTAATCCTACTTTTACCATCAGCTTTCATGTAAAAACTGTGGAACTATCAGTGAAATTCAGTGTTCAAGGCAAAAATATTTTCTAGCATAAGTAGTCCAATTTAGAATGCTTTTAAGGAAATGTTATTATGTTGCATATAAGAAAGTTAAACAGAAGTCAGTGTTTAACTGAGTACATCAGTGACTCCTAGTAGAAAAATGACTTCTCCTCCCTCTGTTGAGAGTTCTTCAGCAGGTGATTAACTAGCTCAGGGTACTAATGAGTGACCAGAGAAAATGCCATGAGAGCTTACCACCAGTAAGCTATGTCAGTCCACTCTCATTAATGTTATCTCATTAAGACTACTGGCTTTCTTCTAACTAAAACTGTGTATGTGTTTACTCAGAACCCCCTGACCCTCCTGAAATAGAAATCCGAGAGGTGAGAGCACGCAGTATTGCCCTCAGATGGACCATGGGATTTGATGGAAATAGCCCCATCACTGGCTACGATATTGAGTGCAAGAACAAGTCGGGTAAGAAATGATCTTCCTCTGAATTAATCCCCATCGCTCATCATTCATCTCTGAATTTGTATTGTAAAAGATAATTCATAAATTGAAACTGCCTGGTAGAAATTTTTACCATGGTTTATTTAACCTTCCACAGGAAGATTTATCTTCATTTGTGGTCTTTTTTTCTTTCTTTTTTTTTTTTTTTGATATAAGGACATCGAGTTTAGCAATTGCTGCTTTTGTAGGTTTCCAGAGAAACCTACAAGTAAGGGGAACAAATTTTGTTGCAAAACAAACCATTCAAGGTGATAGCTGGTATAATGGTTTTGCTAGCTATTTCTTGGTCTCCATTCTTATCTTTTCTCCATATTTTTTTTCTTTTCATTTTTTTCCCTATAAATAAAAATACCTCACAAATCATCTTTTCCTGTAAAGCTGATCTTGAAAGTTATTTTCTATCCATATATAAGTACATGACATCTTCCCTGAAAGTAAAAAAGGGTAGTTATGAGAATTTCTAGAGAGCTGGGTGATAGTTTTCTGAAGCATCACACAGAGTTCTCAGTAACACACTGGAAATAATCTGAAGGAGAAGACCGATGGCACATACTTGTCAGGCCAATGTAAGCAGATACCTAGTCACCATGTAGTCACATCCATGAACGTCTAATAAGATCAATGAAATTAATAGTTAAAAATCCCAAAAAAACCCAACCTCCTACATCATGAAAGTATTCCTGTTCCTGTACATATTAAGCCATCAAAATATTCCCTGTCTATTGAAATCTAAATATATCCAAGTTGTGTTGGAACTCTGTGATGAAACAGCACACTTAAAATTAGGCACATTGTTAAGCACTGTTCTTGAGTCATAATCTGAGGAGGAACTAGAAAAGAACTATTACAAAGAAATTGAGAAATTATATTGTACTATTTTATCTTGGAGTTTGTTACACTATTTTTAAAGGAATGTAGTCCAATAATAGGAATGTTATATGTCTGTGCTTACTGGTGAAACATTCTGTTTATCAAAGCAACTATAGTACATTTATAGTCTTCTCTTGTTTGTTCCAAGGTGTAAACATGTACTTGTTCATAAAATGCAAAAATTTACCTTTTTTAAAAAAAAAATCATTGTGCTACTTATCTTTATTATTCGTTGTTTACATTATGTATTTCCTTTGTGCTTAGACAAAAATGTTGTGGTTCCTTCATTATTAGATATCTTTTTTTCAAGAGCGTTAAATCATCAGCCATCATTTTTGCATTGACTTTTGGAAATGAAATAGGTGCTGTACAAGTGAGCATGGTGCCTGAAAGATTACAGGTGAAGATACCCCACAGAGGCTGTGGTCAGGAACGGCAGCTTTAGAGATTTAGACTAGGCAAGGGTGTCTTCAAGGGACATGTGTACCTCAAAGTTTCTCACCTTTGTTTTCTTTTTTATTCTTTTCCTTTCCTTCCAACCGCCTACCTGCTCCAGAAAAGATTTTGAAAGTAATTCTTGTCAATATGGTCCCTTTCCACCCTTAAAACATTACGTGTATTTCTGAATCATGGAGATCACATAACTCCATCTAAAAAGACTGAGCTGCTTTTCTTTGATTGAAGCAGTGGTGGAAATGGACTTCAGAAGTCTAATAGATTTAGCTCAATGTTTTCTAGTGATAATGCAGAATGCAGTCAAAGATTAAGTGGTAATCGCTGTGAGCTTGCATTGCAAAATTATGCCTCTGTACAATAGCATGACACCAAATGAAGCATCATCAGACTGGATGAAACACATAGCATAGTCATAAGGGTTAAAAAAATGAAAGAAAGAAAAAAATAGTAGGTGACAGAATTGGTGTTGGAGAAACTATTTCCTTGTGAAGATAAATACCAGAGGTCACGTCCTAAAAGGAGCAGTTATTTTCATCTATGGCAAACAATAGAATGTCACTTTTTAGAATCTGAGGCTCAGTGTTTGGAGGAGCCAGGACTAGGTTTCTGAATTCTTGCACACAATTTTTGACATTAATTAAATCATCAAGAAGATGAAACACCAAAGATGGTTTCTGGAGAACTTGTACATAGTAATTGGGGGGAGTTAGAACAAAGAAGAGCGAAGAAAACTTCTCACAATTTCAAGACATTAAAGAGACAGGAGAAACTTAGGTAAAACATTCACAATCCAGGCAGTAAGCTCAGGGAACATCCTGCCAAGGCCAAAGTAAAGCTGTAAGCTGCACAGATGTGTTTAGTGAGAATTTTCCCCTTATGTTGCTTACCCTGAGGACTTCTAAATGAGATTACAGCAGGATGTGTCCTCCGGGCTTCTCAAGAAGGAAAGCTACAGAACTTTTTTAGTTTCAGAGAATGTGCAGGTGACCACGTCATGTATGGACTTCACTATAAGGTGCTCATGTATCCTATCTACCCCTGCCATGCTGTGAGACAAAAAAGACACTTTTAGCTACCCTCTAGAAGGAATGTGGAGTTGCCTATCACATAGGTAGGTAGCATCTGCAGGGTCCAGTTGCCATGCAGGAGCAATCCAAATAGTGAGAGCTGAGCATTTCAGGCTGTGTCAGTACTTAGATACAATGCACATCTATATTGAAATGTACCTATGGCCCTTCATTGAAATCACTCTGTGTAGTCATCACATTTTTCCACTGGAGATATACAAAAAGGTTTGAAGACAAGAGTACGCATGTGGTCTTTTCTTTGTGCCTCTCACAGAATTACAGAATCCTAGAATGGTTGGGGTTGGAAGGGACCTCTAGAGATCATCCAGCCCAACCCCCTGCTCAAGCAGGTTCACCTAGATCAGGTCACACAGAAATGCATCCAGGTGGCTTTTGGAAATCTCCAGAGAAGGAGACTCCACACCCTGTCTGGTCAGCCTGTGGCAGGGCTCCCTCACCCTCACAAGAAAGGAGTTTTTCAAGTGGAACTTCCTGTGTTCCAGCTGATGCCCATTACCCCTTGTCCTGTCACTGGGCACTACAGAGAAAAGACTCCCCCCATCCTTTTGACAACAACCCTTTAGGTATTTGTAAGCATTGGTAAGATCTCCTCTCAGTGTTCTCCAGGCTAAACAGTCCCAGGACTCTCAGCCTTTTCTCATGAGAGATGCTCCAGTTCCCTCATCATTTTGGTAGCCCTCTGCTGGACACTATCCAGAAGTTCCCTGTCTCTCTTGAACTGGGAAGCCCGAAACTGGACACAGTATTTCAAATGTGACTTTATCAGGGCAGAGTAGAAGGAGAGGATAACTTCCCTTGACCTGCTGGCTACACTCTTAATGAAAACCAGGATGCCCTTGGCCTTCTTGGCTGTGAAAGTGCACTGCTGACTCAGGTTTAATTTGCTGTCCACCAGAACTTTCATGTCCCTCTGCATGGAGCTGTTCTCCAGCAGATCAATCCCCAGCCTATACTGGTATCTCATCTTTTTTATTTTTTATGTCACTGAGGAAAGCTGAAGGGAAAACTGGACATCAGTTATGCTTAGAATGATTTCAGTTGGAAAAGATCTTTAAGATCCTTGAGTCTAACCACTAACCTAACACTGCCAAGCCCACCACTAAAACATGTCCCTTAGCACCTCATCTATACCGCTTTTAAATATCTTCAGGGATGGAGACTATACCACCTCCGTAGGCAGCCTATTCCAGTGTTTGACAACCCTTTCAATGAAAAAGTGCTTCCTTGTCTCCAATCTAAACCTTCCCTGATGCAACTTGAACCTATTTCCTCTTCTTCTATCACTCATTACTTGGGAGAAGAGATTGACCCCCACCTCACTACAGCCTCCTTTCAGGTAGTTGTAGAGAGTGATCACGTCTCCCCTTGGCCTCCTTTTCTCCAGGATAAACAACTCCACTTCCCTCAGCCGCTCCTCATCAGATATTCTGCTCCAGACTCCTCACCAGCTTTGTTGCCCATCTCCAGACACACTCCAGCACCTCAACGGCCCTCTTGTATAGCGGGACCCAAAACTGAACACAGCACTTGAGGTGTGGCTTCACCAGTGGCTATTGATATGAAGGGGAAGGACAGTGCTTTGCCGTTTCTTGGGCTCATATGTGAACTGGCCACCCTTCAGGCTGCATGTACCTTTGCGGAGCTGGGAAGGACAATCATTTTCCTGGTCCTGCTGGCCACACTATTTCTGATACAGGCCAGGATGCCATTGACCTTCTCGGCCACCTGGGCACACTGCTGGATCATGGTCAGCAGACCAACACCCCCAAGTCCTTTACCTCTGGGCAGCTCTTCAGCCACACATCTCCAAGCCTGTAGCATTGCATGGAATTGTTGTGACCTAAGTGCAGGACAGGGCACTTGGCCTTGTTAAACCTCATGCAACTGGCCGTGCTTTGCCCTTTCTTGGGCTCATATGTGAACTGGTCACCCTTCAGGCCGCACGTACCTTCGCGGAGCTGGGAAGGACGGGTGCAGTACCGGCAATGGCCACCGGAGGGCGGCGCCGGCCCGTGCCCGGCGGCCTCACAGAGGGGGGTCTGTGTGCCTTCTTCAGGGTGATCTCAAATTCCGGGCTTGGTTTTTTTTAGGAACAGGTTGGAAAGCTGCTGGTTTTCATAAACCCGTAAATTTTTCATAGGTCATTGTGTCAGCGTGCACTTTATATAACACTCAGAAATGACTGGGTATAACATTTTATGGGTGGAATAATGAATATGTTAAACCTTCCACTCTTTATTTCTTTTTTTCCCCTAGATCATTGCTGCTTGTTTTCTGTGCACTTTGAGTCTTTCTAGCTAAGTAGATTTTATACCTTTCTGATGAGCAACAATAAATACCAGAAAAAAAAATTAGATAATCTTAACACCTCACACAATTTCTTAAAACATGGATGCAAATATTTGTAGGGTTTGTCAGAAGAAAGCAAAATTAACTTTTTTCTTATTATCACTTAAATTTTTCAAAACCAAAAACGGTTTTGGAAAAAAAAATGATTAATTTATCTCTGAACTGACATGCCTCTGGATTGCTTCTGTTGGTTTATTTTACCCTTCAAAAACTCTGGAAATCTACATTTGGAAGTACAGAAGACTGAGTTTTCTTCTCTCTTTTTTCTTGGTTTTTTTTTTGCATGGTGTGTTGTTACTTACTTTACTAAGAATCACCAGATATTTTTTAATTTCTTTATTTAATTTTATCAACTCATGCGTACTACAGAGTCCTGACACTCAGAGGCCTGTATTTCAAATTACCAAGTGAAAACTTAAGCAATTTGATAATACACAGACAATACTAATGTAAATTCTCATCATCGCCATGAGAAATTTAACACATTCTCCATACCAAGTAGGTCCTTTTTTCTAAAATTCCACTGGAACAAACAGAGTCTCCTTCTGTGCTTATAAAACATTTAACAAAATGGAATGTAAGTGCTGGTTAAAATTCTGTAAAGTTCAAGAAATTTTGTGAAGTTGTAGAAAACTGAAAGCAAATTCTAGCAGTGTTGCCTGCAGGTAATTCCTTTAGACCTTCTGAAAGCATCCTACAAAGGAAGCTGTGACAAGCTCAGTTACCAAGGAAAAATATATTCAAATGAATTTAGAGAGCACTTGAATGTCTGATTCCTAAATGCTTTCTTGGTAAACGAAGCCATACGGACAGGCAAACAAGCCCTGTAACCAGCCAAGCTACAGATGTCATTGTGACAACTTGTGCATCTTTTAGCAAGATCGTTTTACACAGTATGTGCAAATATTTTGTATCTAAGTGAGCTTTCTGTTTTTAAACTAGTCTTTCTTATCTGCTGAGCTTTATGCAATTCTGCCTATAGTGACCCATACTGTAAAACACACCTGTAGAGCCTCCAGTGACATCCCCCCTATGATGCTGTAGAGGTTAAAGGAGGAACATTGCCTGCAGTAAGAACAAAGTGAAGGATGGCAACTTATCAAAGATATTAAGATGCTTTGCAGCAAATGAATGCTTGGGTGAAAAAGAATGGTTGCTGAGTTTAGCTTATTTCCGCCCTTTTTCTTATTACATGTCTGGAGAATTTATTAAAAATGTAACAAGAAGATGAGTAAAAACAAAAGTGCTCCTCCCTTTACAGATATATGCAAACAGCTAATACATTCCCTTTGTATTAAACTAACACAAGTCAGGAAGATAGCATTGGCCCTGGAGAGTGCTGAACCCCATGTCTAAGTATTCCAGGCTTCTGTTTGCCATTCACCTATGGTCTAAACTCTGGAGTTGGGGATAAAACTTTCTGCCTGATCGCTGCTAGTCTTTAGAGCACTCTATTCCTCTTTATGAACTCGCTATCCCCCCTTTTTGTAGCACAGCCAACCTTCATGCTGAGTGAGGATCCCTTGGGGGCAGCAGCTCCCATCTTTTTCACATCTATTCCAATGTAGCAATGGTAAAAAAACAGTATGTACACACACACAATACTGAGGAATTTATGCTGCTTTCACCAGCCCCTCAAAAGAAGGCGAAGGAGTAGCTGTTTCCTCATATTTGCTGAGGACTCCATGTCTGAGATCCTATTGTTTACAGCATCACACTTGGAGCAGGCTATAGTGCTTCTCAAGGAAGATATCACTCAATTTCCTTATAGCAGCAGGTATTTTCTGGGTTAATTCAGCAATGGTAGTATCCTGCTCTGTGAGAAGGTTTAACTGCATGCTTGAGTTAGAGATGTTAACGTCACCTTTTTTTTGTCTTTTTTTTATTTTAACCTTTTTTTAAATAGACTCTTGGGATTCTGTTCAGAGAACCAAAGATGTTTCCCCCCAGCTAAACCAAGCCACTATCATTGACCTCCATCCTTCTTCAACTTACAACATTCGTATGTACGCCAAGAATCGCATCGGCAAGAGCGAGGCCAGCAATGAGCTCACCATCACGACTGATGAAGCAGGTATGCTCTGATTTTGTAGTGTCTAAATTGGGCTCTTTGATGTGAGGAACATTTACTTGAAATGCTGCTTATGTTGCTGCAGCTGCATCGAAAGAAACAGTTAATTGTTCCCATAAAACATTGTGACTTTTGCAACTTCATCATGCAGGCCTGTAATTAAAGCCATTCAGTGGCATCTAGTGGTCAAAGAAGACATTGTGCTACAAATTTTCAGCCTGAGGTTCTGGAAACGGCACACCTGTATCTACAGTCAGGGAACTCAATCAGCAACATACCATTTTTAGTGGTGGTTCTTCCCCTGTGGGTCGCGCAGCTTTCCTTAGATGCACAGATGTTAGTATAGGTAACTAATTTAAGACACTCCATTTGGGAACATTGATCTACATGAATCAAATCTTCCTTTGAATATTCCATCCTCTAACCCCCTCATCATTTAATTTTCTGATCACTGTAAAATCAGTTGACTGTCATCAGTTGATGTCATTTCCCTGTTCTTTATTGCTTATATTCTTCTGCATGGTTACAGGTTTCTGTACCAAGAAAGCTGTGCAAGCATTTTCACTTCAATGGCTGGAAGCAGCTGCCTTCAGATGCCATCTTATTTTTATTTCTTAGGGCTAGCAGAAGTGGTAGATAGATAAGGACAGCAAAGTCTTGTACATGCTACCACATGCAAACTCTTACATGTTATATGTGACAGTGAAAAAAGACATGAGTGAGGGCTACCACTTTCTATTGCAGCAGTTAGGAACAAAAATGCTGAACGGCCAAAAATGCATCTGCCAAGCCTACATTGCAGTTATGTACAATAGACAATGGTGTTGAGAGTAACTCAAGCAACATCAACAACTTTAACCCATCAAAGCTGGGGTGAAGTTACTCCAAAATGTCTTGACTAGATAAGAGTTTGGTCATTTGTATTTGAAAGCACTTTTTTAATCTTGTGAATGTTATTTTTCTAATTGTCTTACACTAAGTCAGCTATGCTTACTTCTTTGGGGACAGCAATGCAAGTGTCTGGGTGGCAGTGTCCTGACAGTGAAAACCCTTCTTTGTGAAGATTCATGTTGGTCTAGGCTTTGCACACTCAGTGACCAATTTTCAGTTCAGCTCATATGACTACAAGTATGTAATTCCCACTAATTTTCTTCATGAGTGAATTTAGTACAGTGAAAATATACCCCTTATCATCATGTTTTTGGCCTTGACAGGACACAAGGGCTGTTTTTTCATCCTAGGAAGCCTTCAGTGAATGACTCTATTAATGGTGAATAGTTTGCTTACAAAACATTTATCATTTGGTCAGGGATTTTCTCTTTCTTTGTTTAATGAAAATGTGAAATAACTAGAGAAAACAAACTATCCATTCTTCTATCCAGCATCATGTGTCCCCAAAATGCCTGTCTTTCCTTACGCATAAACATCAAAGCAAAGGAAGGGGTCTTGGATCTATTCTCTCATTCTCTCTTATTCACTCATCCTTGGAATATTTCTTGCTGTGTTTTTTCTGGCTGATAATTAAGTTGTCAGGATCAGCAGCTGGCCTTAAAATAAAAAAAACCCACCAGCTTCCCCACGAACAGGGTGGAACCTTAACAACACATTTTATTCAGTTCTTTGTAACCAAGTTTCAGAATAATTGATCCTTTTGTCGCTGTCTTTTGAGGTACTGTCTATTTGAAAAAAAAAGACCAGCAGTGTGGAACTGTGTTCAAAAGTCACTGATCTACCTAGGGAACAAATGGAAGTGAGGAGGTCAGGCTTAGGCAGAGCATGTGATGTTTGTCTCCTGGGTTTTGATTTCAGGTGGTGTGCAATGCCATTTTTTCATCACTGTTTACTTCTGTGCTCTGCTTTTACAACAAGAAAAGGAGAATAGCATGGGTGCAGGGAATGAGAGAGAAGGTAATGAGAAGGGAGCAAAATAAAGGTGTAAGACAATATAAGAACTGAACAACTCAAACCATGCTATTGGCAAGGGGGCACAAGTTGTGTATCACATATTACAGTAACCTGAGTCACCCAGCACTAGCTATTAGAATGAAAACTGTACATGGTCTCTGTGCCAAAGGAATAGTCAAGCATGGCATGATTTCAAAGCTTACAGGCCTCATCTTTGCCTTCATACAACCACATTTAGCTCCTATATTGGAAAACAGACTCCAAGTGCGCACCTGCACTAATGCTTGTCAGAAAAATGAAAACATAGTGGCTGTTTAATACTGAAATCCACAGAGGAAGCTGGGTGTTGTGGTGGAGGCTCATCTAGGCACAAAGGACCATGACCAGCTGTAAGTATCAAGGGGCTTTGGAACTCCCTAAGGACAGGGAGGGTTCACTCACCACTTACGATCTCAGGCAAAACAGACACAACTACTCAACTTGGGGAAGAAAATTAAAAAATAAATTTAATCCACCACCAATCAAAACCATAACAAACAGAAAACACCACAGAGTGGCGTGATGATGAAGAGCACAACTGGCCTTTTAATACCAACTTCCTTCTACCCCTCCCCTTTTCTGGGGCTCAGAGCCATGCTCTTGCTGTCTGTACCTTCTCCCGAGTGGTGGGAGATTCAGTCCTTTCCAATGGCTTCTGCCACTTCTCTCACCTAGTCCTCCCTGCTCCAGCACAGGGTCCCTCACAGGCTGGATAGCCCTGCATGGGCAGCTCTGCTGTGTGTTCATCCTGAGGGCTGCAGCTCCTCTCTGCCTCTCGTGTGGGTCTCTGCAGCCCACAGGCTCTCCAGCATGGCCTGTGCCATGGCCACCTCCTCACACAGTCTCTCGCCCGTCCGGGCGCACTCACACGGAGTTTCTGGTGGCTCTCAGTCCTGCCATTGCCCTCCATGGGTTGCAGGGGTACAGCCTGCATTCTCACCATAGGTTGCAGAGGGGTCTCCAGTCCCTCTTCCCTTCATCCTTCTCTGACTGTGGGGTCCGAATGATCACCTCCATCTTGTCCCACTCCTACACCTCCTCTTGTGTCCAGATTTCTCTTCTTAAATAGTGATCACACAGATACCAGATGAGCCCAGCTGGGCTGGAGGTAGGTCCACCTCAGAGATGGGAGATGTTTCGAGAACTGTTTATGAGACCAGCACTGTAGCTCCTTCTCCCTGTTACCAAGCAAAAGTGACTCCACCTATAATACTGGACTACCTGGGTTTTCTTTATGTCTTTGTCACAAACTTTGTATGACATTAAGTATGTAAAATAAATTACTTCTTATTTAAGATATCATCATGGTATGCTGGGAACAGTTAACTACTTGGATCTGCAAAAACTTACGGGATCTTGCAAGAAAGGTCAAGATTTTAAGGAACAAATTTAAATCCCATTTTTGTGATCAAATACTATCCTTATATTCCGCTACATTATAAAGAACCTAGAGAAATGGCATTCATGTTTGTCATCAGCAGGGCAGAATCAAGGACAGGATTAAAAAAATTCACAGAGATCTCATTTTTGACAGTGGGTTTTCTCCTCTTTTTCTTCCTGTACAGTAATGGAAATAAGAATGGAAATAAGGTTCTTTCAACCTTTGGAAATTTCCTATATGAAGGACAGTCAAGAATGGCACAGAATAGGGCATCTGCAATAACTTAAACATATTATAAGCTGTATTCTGGCTCTCTCTGCTTTCATCAGTTAGAGCAAAATGTTCTGGTTCCTATCATCAGAGCTGTCATTTACTACTTCTCTACTTTGAACAGCCCCATCTCACCCTTTTTATTGCTTTACTTCCTTTGTCATACTATTAAACTTAAATACCTTTTACTGAAGCCACATTTTTCATCAAGGGAACCCTCTAGAGCAGCTTGAGATTACTCCATTGCTTCCTTCAGATCTTTCTTTTACAATGATTTACCTCACTGAGCAAAAAGTTTACTTCACATCTCTCCATTCAGTCCCAGTCAGTTCTTGATCTGCTTTGTAGCTCTCCCACTGACAAGTAGGTTTCCCCAGACTGATAGCCATTTTTTTCATTCTTCTTTAAAGCATTGTATACACCTTCAGCAGAGTAACAATAGTAAATGAAACTCCCCATCACTCAGGCAGGAGATGTAGCATACTTTTTCCATCTGGAAGTTATTTTTTGTCTGATTTCCTGGCCTGGATACTTAACACTGAGGAATGGGGAAGGTAAAGTGTGCAGGTCTTTGTGTATAAAATATTTGATATTTATTTGAAAGCACTCAGTCTCTAGTGACAAAAGCAGATCCCACTGGAAAGTTTGTGACATGACGAAGGCCTTCTGAAGAGCCCTCGTCTCACCTGCCTTCAAATGAGTTCTGCTGCATTTCTATCACCTACAGGGTTCTGACTGTTGAAAATGTCTTCCTTATTTACAAAACAGTAACAATATTGTGAGCATATCACTGAACAACAAAAGTCACTATTATTCATGCTTCTTTTATTTGCCGACTTGCTATGCTTTGATTTGAGTTGTATTTCACTGCTAGCCAGAGATGACATCTGAATAAAGAAGATGCTAAGGTCTCATTTTGTTTGATATAGTGTCTTCAGATTTCCACATGATATTGACTAAGTCCAAATCTCAATGGCAGTGGTGTGTTAAGCTGGTGACATACCATGTGAAATACTGAATTCTATATATTGCGGGGGCCAGTTTTGATCCATCTGTTTTCTCTCTGCAGCTCCTGATGGTCCACCTCAGGATGTTCAACTTGAGCCTATATCTTCACAAAGCATTAGGGTCACATGGAAGGTAAATGTACACAGTGAACAATATAGACTCTAACGGTATTTTGGTGCAAAGAGGTACCACTGATGGGAGTATTATAAGTATGGATCAGTTATTTTATTTGGGAGAGACCTTGCAGATAGCTTTGCTGACAAATTTTATATTGGCCATTGACTCGTGCATTATGCAAGGAAAGAACCTTCCATTGGAGAGTAACAGCAGCAGCCTCTTGCCTACTCTGATAATAGCATTCCCTACTTAGAATCATAGAATGGTGGGAATTGGAAGGGACCTTTAGAGATCATCTAATCCAGCCCCCTTCTGATTTCTATAATAAGGCTTGGAAAATGAGCATTCACAGAATTTCACTGTGGTTTTGGGCAAAATTTTCCCAAACTATTGGAGCCATTAAGATTTTCTTTTTTTCCCGTTGCAATGGACTTTGGGATAGAGCTTTATTGAAGACATGTCTGTACAGAGACAGCAATATAGTCTAGTCTCTGAGAATTGAGGAATCAAAGCAACTGATTTTCAAATATAGACAACCAGTATTGTTTAAAAATCTGGCACATCTTCTGACTCAAATGATTTTTTCAAGATTTTGCCCAGTGTTTTGACAATCACGGAATGTTTGAAATGCTTTCAATATGATATCAGAGGTACTTAAACCACTTTTTAAATATTTTTGTTCTGTGTAGTGCTTGTACATTGTATCAGACAGAATAAAGCTATCTAATTACAGTAGTTTAATCTCAATATGAATTCCAAATTGTACTGATAATTCCATATATTTAACATTTTTTAAATATGTAGCTTTAAGTGCTGGAGTAGGATGACAGCATAATAGTCATTCATTTCTCTAGTGATGTTAATTACTCCTGCAAATGTGTATTTTGTCACATGATATGGACCATCCAGAAGTCAGGACACTAACAATGAGCTGCAGTTTATTGACCATATAAACAACTGCAGGCTAATTTTTAGTTGTTTATTTATATAATAAATAACTGTCATAATTCTGTGTTAGTTTTGAGTTGATTCCTGAAATACGGGTTTCTATACTGCCCGATCTCCATACAGTGCAGCTCGACATATGATTACTGAGATGTCCAACTAGTACAGAGAGACCTCAGCTGTCAAGATTTTCTGAGTTTGTTTAAAAATAGTGCATTAAAAATTCTATTCTGGTGAGATATTTCAGTGTTAAGCTTCAAAAACAGTAGCCTTTACCAAACCTCTTATGCACATCACAAACACAATGCTGATTCTTGGATCCTGTCCACATATTAAATTTATATCAGTCTTGATTTTCATCAAGTGGTTTCCAAAAGTGAAAGGCAGGTGGTCACTAGCCACAGTCTTACCTGGTGGTTGAAGTGAAACACAACGATGTTCTTGTAAAAGGTATACATGGAGCGTAGATTTAAATGCAACACATTATTAGCAGAGAAAAGTAAGTAGCTATTGGAGCAATACAGAGTACACAGTGATTCTCAACAACTGAAATGAATGCTTAATGGGTTGTTTCTTTTTAAAGCACTCAAGAAGTGTGACTGACATCAGATCTAGTCATCTATAACCTCCAAGCTTCTATGTATGAACTTGTTTTTATGGTTGTACGGGTAGGCAGGTTGAAAGGCTTTGCTAATACAAGCAAAATTTTTAAAACTCGACATTTAAAGTTCACTTTGGGGGATATTTTCAAAAGCAACAAGAGAAGATATGCACCATTGGTTCACTGCTGGAGTTTATAGCTGACATTTGTGATTCTGAGGATTTGCCATTAAATTTTATAGATACAGATGTGTGCAGGCAGCTACAGGACAAACAAAATTCCCATACCTACATTTCAGTGAGTGTCCTGATCTCTAAGTATTGTCTGGGGAGTGGAAGCATATCAAATGAGCAGCTGAAAATGTATTCTCAAGATTATGTTTGGAATTTGGTTTGTGGATATTTGTAGGGTAATAATCAGTATCTAATATAACAAAACAATGACAGAAATGAGCTGTGTATTGAACTCCATTGTATACTCCATTGCCCTGGCAAGTCTCATGAGCTAGTTGTAGAGATGGATTTTCAGAAACGTAGTGAGCTTACATTGTGACCTACTTGTGACTTTAGAACCCATGCAACACATATTTAGATCAGGAAAGGTAGGTCTATGCTCTCAGACCTGTACACCACCATGTGAACCTGTTGCTACTGGCTATGTAAATGCAGGCTAGATGTTTGGAGTTTGCTGCAGACTGTACTGCCAGACTGCACGTTCAGCCTCCAAGGAATACCCCATCTCCTTTGAATCTTCAAGTTATTATTCCTATAGACCCCATCTCCTGTGAACCTTCAATGCCTATAGACCCAGTCTCTGCACAAGAGTCACTACAGCAGTGTCCTGTAGCAAAGTGCTAGGAAGGTGCTGCTGGCTCTAGTCAGAGGTAGCCTATGACCCTACCATATCACAAGACTCCATGAAGTGCTGTTTTGCAAGCAACAGAAACTCTGGAGGTCTGCCTGTGAAAGGACGGACAGCAAAAGGTCCCATTGGCACTTCACTGAAATTCTGTTCGTTGTGACCTTTGTGCTGTCAAGCCCCTTTGTGCTGAGCTTCATTTGCAGTCATTGCTTTATCAGCTCATCTGATGAGTGCCAATTTTCTTTGTGGTACTGGTCATAGTTGGAACCTGATTGGTTTCTTTCACCTTCAAGCTTCTTTACAGACAAAGGTAGTCACTGATCTGCCTTCCTGAAAGGCTCATGCTTGTGTAGTCCTTTAGTTGTACTGAATTTATATAATTGAATTGTCGTAGAAAATTTATAACAGTTGATTAAGAAGCCTTAAACCAAGAGCCATTTGCTTCTCTTGAATTATTGTAGTTCTTTCCTCGACAGAGCAGTTTTAGTGCATTACTCAAAAAGACACTTTAAGATTGTCCCACAAGACATAATGAATCTTATGCTGGATCCTGACTTTTGGGTAGGTCTCTACTGCTGTCCAGAAGGCACTTGTTGCATTGTGCAATACAAAGTACTGAAGAATACAGGAATACCCCAGAAGATCAAACTTATATTGTCATGGAGGGGAAAAAAAAAAGGAAGAAAATAAACTCAGGAATAACTGGGTCATTTTCATTTTGGAGCATTTGCCGTGAAAAACCTGTGGTGACATTGTACAAATAGGATCGTGTTGAGAACCACAGTTATATAAGGTGGCAAACCTCATTTAAATACAGACAGTGTCAATAACAGCAAAAGGAGCAGAGAATAACATACCAATTAATTTTCGTCATGTATTAAGTTCTATTTCTGTAACTTGCTAGAGTTGTTAATCTTCCTTTAAAGTTTCTCTTAGCCCACTTTTAGAAAATTCTAGTTAAGCAAAGTTTTATAGGTCTGTGATCTACTTAATCCCATTTCTATGTCCACATAGAACATTGGGTTTCAGACTGATTTTTTTTAAACATACTCAGGACATTTTGGTAAAGTGCCGCATAGAGAATGGCAGTTAAACAGGAATTCTCATTTAGAGAAGAGCATGAAAATACTCATTATTTTTCCTTGTACTGCTTTATGAGGTAAATGAACCCATTAAATTTAGGCATGGGAAATATTCCTTCTCTTTATGCGTATACACATGCACACAACTATAAAATTTCACACTTTATGAAGTCATTGATATCCTGTTTTACAAATATTGGATTCTGACAGATAAGCAGTAAGATCAGGGACTGCATTTTAGTTTTTTATAATGTTCTATGACTACTAACAAGGTTAATGATATTTTTCCCATGAGCACTTAGCCATGGACAAACATCGCTTCACTGAATTTTCTACCAAAAATGTGTCTATACACAGAAGGTGTATATTTCAAATATGATTTATTTGTGAAAAAAATCAATCCAAAACAAAGTATGTAGACAGTACTAACAACATTTCAAGTTTTGTGGAGCAATACATTTCAATGCTCTGTTCTGAAGTGACTTCCAACATCTATATTGTCTAATGTTGCAAAGTAAAAGAAAAGTTAAATGTTGATATTTTATTGAAATAAAAAATTCCTGTGACCTAAACCAATTATGTTGCATGAAAAAACCAAAATTTGGCATTGTATTTCAATTCCAAATGAGAAAGTATCTAATTGCAGAATTCCCAGTGAAGGGGCTATTCTGGCTATAGTCATGCTCTGAGAACATTTCAATGCGTAGTAAATGCATGGTTCAGTTTTATCATTACGTTCCATCTGTTTTACAGTACAATATTTGTGTTCCAATATATGTGCTATATGCTTCTGTAATCTATTATGTACAAGGCATATGCACACTTTTTATTGCTATACAGTGCATGTCTTATGATATGTAGTGCGTGTACATATAGCCGCTTAATGTATGCTGTGCATGGCAATAGGCAACTTAGGCTGTTACAAAACAATAACTCCTCTCCATTATGTGGTGTGTGTGTTTTACACATGTTGCTTATGATTTCAAAGTGCAATGTGTGTTTGTAGCAACAACTTTTGTTCAAAATCCACTCATGGTAGCTCATGGGAACGTTCCAGTTACAGACTTAAACTAGGAGAGACTTTATATCTTAAGACGTGCAACAGTGCACATATTAATGTTTGAGACAAAAAGTGTTCATGCAGACTGTTGAAGATTTGCCAAGGTGTGACGGGATCCAACACTGATGGAGAGAACTGATATCCTGGCATGATTAAATTGTGCCTCCACATTGATACACGTTTAGAAAAGCAACAGTGATCTGTTATCTGAAAGAAGTCCTTACTGTACTAACACTTATGTGAATTATCTGCTGCTTTGTCCAAACTGTTTGTCCTTCAGTCAATTTGAAATGTTTAGATTATGTTAGTTCAGTCTTTTTGCCTTCTCTCATCTACACTGACAATGCCTATAAAAATGTGTGAGCTACACAAAATTCTGTGGCTTAGAAATAGAATTTTAAATCCTTCAACTAATGAAACAATTCACCCTGAAATATTCAATTATTTAAAGGTTATTTTCTTCTCAGATGGAATGAAACAGCTTTATCTTATGAAGATACTTGAATCTCAAACAAACAAAAAAATTCTGATCTTAGTTTCCACCGCACAGTCCAGCTTAAAAAGACCTATCTTTTGTAGTCATTTGAAGATCATGAAGCCATGTTCAGAATAGGTAATGCACCTGCAAAGTGTTTGATAATAAAATATCTACATGTTGCTAAAAAGGACGGTGTTTTTTTTGACAACAAAACATAGAAATAGTCAACCAAAAAACAATTACACTCTTAGATTCCAAAAACATAGTTCTAATCCTGGCAGTGAGCCTTACAAGGTGCTCAAGATCTGGATTTAATTCAGTCATCTATACCTGAATGGACAGCACCACACTTAGAATCATAGAATCGTCAAAGTGTTTTGCTTAGAAGGGAATTTTAAGATCATCAAGTCCTACAACTAACCTAATGCTACAAAAGCCACCACTAGACCATGTCCTTCACCACCTCATCTACATGGCTTTTAAAATATCTCCAGGGATAGGGACTACACCACCTCTCTGGGCAGCCTGTTCTAGTGTACACCTTTCTCAGTGAAAAAGTTCTTCCTAATCTCCATTGTAAACCTCTCCTGGCACAACTTGAGGCTATTTCCTCTTGTCCTATTACTTGTTACTTGGGAGACCAACCCCCGCCTCACTACAGACTCCTTGCACTCTATATGTGATCATGTCTCCCCTCAACCAAAACTGCAGCAGCACAGTGGAATTTATATCCTTGCTTCAAGCTTTACTTCTTTTCTGAAGGTGTGAGGGAGAAAAAAATAATCAGTCAGATCCATCCAGTGATGCATTTTTCAATAAAGAGAGGGTAGTGGCTTTTGCAGAGCAATGATTTGTTGTTAGTGGATGAAAGGCCAATTTCACACTGGTTTTATTAGTTTCAGTGAGACTTTAGTCCAGTGTCCTATAAACTTACTGAAACAGACAGATCCTATGGCAGAAAAGAGGATTCTTCTTGAGAATGTGTTCCTCAGTAGATTTAATGGGATATAGTAATGACAGAAAATGCTGCCTCTGCCAGATTAACTCGTTGCTAACAAATTGCGTCACAAAGACCTTTTTTATGGGTCAGTGGGACATATGAGCTTGTGTGAATCTGGTGGGAATTTGAAAGAGGTTTGGAGGATTTGAAAGAGGTTTTTATCAGTGGATTATAAACTGTGCCTTAAAATATTTATACTAATTATACCTCATATAGGTAGAAAATCAGATAGGAACATTATTACGTATTTAAATTAGTCTGATACTATTTAAATGGAATTTAAATGGATATTTCTGTCAATAACAGGCTTCTATGAGTTGTCAATCCTTATTTTACTCTAGACTATATTATGTATTGCAGAGTACAGAAATGATTTCCAATAGTCAGATACGGGGACTTTTGCAGTAAGACTGAGAAATACGGTACATAATTGTGGCCAACCGTTTTATGCTGTCCATATTCTTGAATGCCAGATATTGTACACCTTGTTTTAGTAGCTATTCAGTATGCAAATCCCTGCTTTCCAATTAATTATTGCCTTCAGCACTCATTATCTAATCATCTTTCTACACTACACACTGAATGAACAAAAGCATATTTCAAAGCATAGCGTAAAATCTTCCTAATGCATCTAGCTGAATAAACATATGCGACTGCCTTCAACAGATCAATAAAGGCCTTACTAAAGCTTTAGTGAGTGAATGGTACAGGCTTCTGGCAAAAACACAATTAGTAGTGAATAGTAGATCTGTAATGCAAATATACCCTTACCAACTCAACTTTGATTGATTCAACTGATAAAAGAGTAAAACATTAAAAATTCAAATTATAACTAAAGAATATCTTCTTATCAAATCTTTCTGTGTATGAACCATATAAAAGTCTTTCTTTTAGCAGGAATGCACAAACTAGAACTGCACCTGAAATTTATATATCATAGTAAAATGTTACTGCTTCGTGTTCAAGGAGTATTTTTGAAATGTTTCCTAGAAATAAACTTGCATTTGGTAGTAAAAAAAAAAAGACTTTGTGTATATTTCAAAAATTTTAAGGGGAACTTCACGTTCAAGGCATGTACTTGACATGTAATCATTCATTTTCTGTTCAGGCTCCAAAGAAGCACTTGCAAAATGGAATTATTCGTGGATACCAGATAGGATATCGGGAGTACAGCGCAGGAGGAAATTTCCAGTTCAACATCATCAGCATTGATACCACTGGGGACAGTGAGGTTTATACGTTGAATAACCTGAAAAAATTCACCCAGTATGGCATGGTAGTCCAGGCTTGTAATCGGGCTGGAATAGGACCTTCTTCTCAGGAAATCATCACCACTACTCTTGAAGATGGTAGGTCCTTGGAAAACAGCTGCCATGGAACACATTATTATTTCTTTATTTCTTTTTACCTCTTATATTCATTGCTTGATTAGTTATTATTATAGTGGGGATAATAGAAGATCAGACTTTATAGGTGTTATATAATAAACAGCTAGATGGGAAGAGACTGGAAAATAGGTATGAATGATTTTCATTGCAAGAGATGCAGAATCATCCAGGTAAATAAATATAACTCTACTAATGTGATATACATTGCTGTGAATGACTAAGATCATAGCTTTCATTAAGGCTCTGGTGTCTACATATTTGCAAATTTTGTGATCTCATCATAACTTCATGGTGACCTCGTCATAGTTTTGAAATGCTAAGAACCCTGAGAGGTGAAGTGATACTTTTAATTTTGTCAGTTTTCTTTTGTTTTCAAATGAATCTGATGTGAACCCTCGAGCTCTTTTACTGCATAATCCCTTATTTTGTCAGCATAAAGAGAGATGCATGGTTTTTTTAGATATCTCCAAACTAATGAGAGTAAAATCATTGTTATTTCAGACAAAATTCAACCTGTCTAATCCAAGGAATAATTTAGGGTTTTTTTTTTTTTTCTTTTCCAAGCTGCATTAATAGTACTTCTCAAACAATGAGAGGGAGTCCTCTAGTGGAAAAAGAGAAGGATTTCATATCAAAAAAAAAGGCCTGATATTTTAGAGTATAAAAGCAAATAAAGGAGAGTGTAGGTCATGTTTTTAGTTACTGTAAACTGGCATCAGTGTGCTGAAGTCAGTGCTAGCTAGGAATCTGACTTTTTATGTGGGGTAATGCAGTAACATGCATAAAAAATTCACAAGAGCTATAGATTTTGAAACATATGCTTCATGGAAGGCTGGTGTTTTACATTTTCTCTAAATGTTTCTAGGCCTAGACAGATCCCTTCCACACCTCAGAAGGCAGTATACTCACACATGCATGTATTTTGTACTATAACAAATAGTATTTTTCTCTTCAGAATCCAGCATGTTTACTTTTCCTGGCAGTGGGTTTTTTTGATCATTACTCAATTTTGTGTCCCTTTGAGAATTAAAGATATCATGAGCTTTAAAAGCAATGCAGAACACTAATACTGCTGCATTACTTTGACACTAAATGGTCTACATAAAACACCTTAGATTTTGCTGACTTTTCCAAATTTTTTTAAATGTCAATGAAAATATTTTTTGAACATTTTTTCCAATATTTTTAAAAGAAGTGCCCACTTTCCTCAACCATCATTTGAAAGAATTGTTCAGACAGATGGTAATTTTTTAAACTTCAAAAAATATATTTTAATTGCTTACAGAATATTCTATATATTTCATCACTAGGATACATTTGTCTTTCCAAAAAAAAGCAACACAAAATCTATTAAAAGACCAGTCAGCAAGTGGGGAATCAGTACATGAAAAGATCAACTGCCCCGGCAGAAAAATGCAGATTATAGCAAGAATTTTAAGGTTTTTCATTCTTAACTGTATGTAACTGCTAATTAAATAATAAGTGGTGGGTTAGCAACAAAAATTGAAAGAGTAGCCTAAAGGTAAACATTTGAGTTGTATTCATCAAGTTAAAAATGGTGAATATCTCGTTTCAGTGCCCAGCTGCCCTCCAGGGAACGTGCAAGCCACTGCCACATCACCAGAAACCATCTCTATTTCTTGGTCAACGTTGGCGAAAGAAACTCTGAATGGGATTCTGCAAGGATTCAGAGTTATCTACTGGGCCAATCTCTTGGATGGAGGTGAGAGAAATCAGACTATTACCAATTAATATGCCATATGTGGCTTGTGTATTAGTAGCTGCTGTGAAAGCATTGTACTGCTTTTTCTCTTTGGTTTAGATGAAGCTTCGTCTACGTGTGAAGGAAGCCATTTTCCATAGAGCTTTAACAGAGCAGCATGCATTGCAAAGCTGCCTGGAGGTGCCCTGGAGGAAGGCTTCCACCATAGACTTACCATTTTACCTAAAATGACTTGAGCAAATTCCGTCTCTGTTACGAAGTCCAGCAGGTTTCTCTTATAAAGAAAGATGATATGAACCTAGAACATACCTGCCCAGACCTGAGCTTTATTTTAGTGTGGTTGGCTTTTGGTTTACTTAGCCAATCACCTACTTGAGAGGTTATTGCTTGTTTTTTTGATAGGAGCCATTTCATCTCCATAGCTGAGGGCAAAAGAAGTAAATGTTTTTGGAAAAGGCCTCTTTTTTCTATTTTCACATTGGCCTCTTCTGTTGTTCTTTTGTTTTGTACTCTTAGCATAATTCCTAGGGAAGTAGGCTCCTGAGCAAAGAATGAGTGAAAGGCTCAAAGGAGACATAAGATACCTTGCCAATCTGTAGTTTATCACATGATGATAATTCTATGTGTGATCCTTTCTTGTAAGTTAAATGTTAGTAGGTTTGAGATACAGTAGGTTTGAGATGCACACGCCATTACTTCTACTTGTCCTGCTGAATTCTCACAGCTCTAGGGCAATGCTGTCACCTTTCTTTTGCTTGCATCCTTCAGGATCATAGTTCACTCTAATATGCAACTGTCTTGCAAATCTTGGCTTCTGTAACTCTGGCAAGGGGAACTTGGAGTGGAATTGTAACCCAGATGCCCACTGTTGCTGCTGGAGTAAAAAACATTTGGAAATAAACCACTAATTCCTTTGTAAATTGAAAAATAAAGATGAAAAATGTATGAGAAGCATACACAAAAATGTAGACACAATGGACATCAAGTTAAATGTTTTCAGTGATGACTGTAGTCTTTGGATGAGATCCTATGTGAATCAATGCATGTCTAAGCTCCTATATGATGTCCTACAATGTAATGAAAAAAGGTGATGTTCATGTAGTGCTTAAAAGTGGATTTTCTTCATTTTTTCAGCTTTATTTTCTGCCCTAAATAAGTTTAAAGCTTTTTTGCCATATGAGCTTTACTTCTTAGCTTGCTACAAAAAAAGATTCATATGAAGTGCACCCTCTTTCTGCAAGTAAATCTGATTTGACGTGTTTAAATCTGTTGTCAGTTGCTATTGCTGCCATCAAGTGCTTTGCAGCAGTACTTGCTACATATTTTAACATAAATGGGAGATTTTCTTGTTTTTCCTTATGAGAATCAAACCCAGAAAATGTTTATGAAGTAACTGACTTTCTCACTTTTGCTTTAGGGAATATTTTTAATAATATCTTATTATTATCTATTTTTTTAATGAAAAATTATATTACTTGTAGAAATTTTCAATTCTCTTCCCTACATTTAAAACAACTTTTTCAAAAAAGTTTAAAAATGAAAACTGGATCTGCCTTGAATAGTAAGAAGTCAGCACATACACAAAATTATTTTCTTTTATAATTTATTGCCATTTTATAATAATGAAGCATTACTTCCTCTGGAAAACCCTTTAATCCACAAAGTTTCCACAGTAAGTATCGATAGTTGTTAGAAGACTGAACTTGACAATAACTTAATTTCTCTTTTATTCTATAGAGCTAGGAGAGATAAAGAATGTCACTACTACACAACCATCACTAGAGCTTGATGGCCTGGAAAAATACACCAACTACAGCATTCAGGTGTTGGCTTTCACACGAGCTGGAGATGGAGTGAGAAGCGAACAAATTTTCACCCGCACTAAAGAAGATGGTAAGGAGTAAAGATTTTCCATTCCAACTTCCACAAAGTGTTTGTATGTCTCAGACATTCAAAATAGTCCAAATAACATGCACAAACATACAGAGTGATATTTCTATCTGAAGGTCTTGAGCTAGGGCACATGGAGAGGGGTATATGCTCACAGCTTTGGAAACATCTGACTGTATTCAAGAGTCCAGGTAGGTAAACCAGAATTTTGTAGATACTGTTAATTATATGAGCAAGTTTCTCCCTTTCTTTTCCCCTCCCAAAATATTTCAGGATCTTATTTGAGATTTTTGAGAGAGTTTCAGTTAATTCTTTCAAAGTGACTGAAAATGGGGAAAGGAGGAAAGACTACTCTGGAATGGTCTTATATAACTTACATACTTCTAAGAAGAATTTTTGCAATATATATGTATATAAAATTCCATGAAACACCTCTTCTCTCAGAAGCAAAATAATGAACAAAAATCTCTTGCCTTATCTCTTGCCTTTGTTCATAGACCAAAATATGGAAAATTTAAGTCCTAATGCTGAAAATTTAGGAAACTTTAAAAAACACACAGGCACACACATTAATAACTTTCTTTCAGCTTTAACTATGGAATTCACTTCAGTTTGCCTCAGTAGGACACTATATACTAATCTATTTCTCAAGGACTAGAATTTCAAATTGAGGGGGAGTTTTGTCCCTAACCTGTTTAGTGCCTTGAAAACCCCATGAGATGTACAAATACATCTTTAGATGCCTAAGCACTTTTGAAAATCTGGATCAATAATTTTTTGGCAGAAGTTAAAATGCACACAGTCCTAGCAATAGAGTTCTTGGACTGATGTTTGGTTGGCAAATTCTCCTGTGAGTTATACAGTGTTTTTTTAAAGAAATTAGTCAATGAACTTTTCTTTATTACTTCTCCAATTTACTGGTCATTCATGAATATATGAATGTATTTGTCAATTTTTTTTCATTTTTAATAAAATTTACAAGTGCTAAGAGAGTAGGTTCAGTAGATTAACTGACTTGATGAATGTTTAGCAATTTTTTGCCAATAAAAAAACCTTGATAAATAATATTTTGTCCAAGAAAAAAATAATTCTGAAATTGACATACATTGTAAGGTCTCCTGGCACAAACTGTAGTTGTATCCAGGGAATGCAGAACAAATTAAAATTGGACATCTAAAATTTTCTGTTGCCTGTGGAATGAGTTATTTGTTCCTTGTTCTCTTTTCACCTGCTTAATATTTCCCATTACTTTGCTCTAAGTTGAATTAACAGCAAAAAAGATGAATGCCTTATAGCCAAGAAACACAAGGAAATTTAGGCATATAGCAGTGATATTAATGTAGGTCTATGTCATGGTTTTGCTAGATGTAGATATCACTGTGATCCTGCATCTGCTTGCAATACTGGCTCTGTTTAAAACTATATCAAGGTAACACACCTAGTCTGAAACTGCCAAGGGCAATTTACTCATCTATAGACTCATGTGTCTTAAACACTAAATGTTAGGTCATTTTGATCCCACTTTTAAGTCCTTTAACAACTACTTTGGAGCACCTAAGTCCCGAGTCATATGGTCTTGAGACACCCAGTACTTGGAGGTAGATGGTTTTATTTCAAAGAAAAAAATCTAAAAAAGAAAAGAACATTAAGATTCCTGCTGCACTTCTGAGTTAGTTTTTGTCAAGTAGATCCCAGCATGGCAAGTTTTCCCTGAATACTCTCTGAACATAAAAGCTCACCCCAGAGCCTTGGGACTGGGACTTAAGCCACCAGCAGATAGGGAGTTTGTCCCACAGTGCTCCAGAAGCTCAGAGACAGACTGGTCTTGGGGACAGATACTTCATATCAGAGCACCACTGAGGACAGCAAGAATGTACCCACTGGTCTATACCTTTGAGCAACATTGCAGCAACTGCTGCCTCAGGTGTCAAATTTGCCAGCCAGTCCAACACTGGGATTGGACAGACAGGTGGTAGACATGGTGTGAGCAGTATCCCTGTTTCTCACTGGGGGCAACCAAAACATAGTCTACTGCTCCCGAAAGATTGTTGACATCTAAATAAGACCCTTCCCCTGCTCTAAAAAGGATCAGATACATGTCAGCCATTGCTGATATTTACTAAACCTTTCTCTAAACTTTACAGTGATGAGGACTCCATAGCCTCTCTAAATATCCTGGACCAGTTAAAGATCCACTGTAATCCAATTTATTTTGCTGCAGAGTGGATTGAGTACTTCCCTCTGCCCTGCTTGCCAGGGAGAATGGTAGATAACTTTCTGATTTAGAGCAAGTATTTCCTATCTGAAGGGTTACTCTGCCCATTTCTCCTTCTCCCAACACATACACTCAACCATTTCCTGTGACCTGTCTCCAGTTTGCAACAATTCTGAAACCTCAGAAGGCTCGAAACAATTTGGGTTTATTTAAATTTTTTTTCTTCTCCCTTAACTCACTTCTTTCTAAATTTTCTTCTCCTTAATTCTTCGTGGCTCTTCTGCTCCCTCCCTTTCTGAGATCAGATAGGTCTTGAGATGTGGGAAACACATAGACTTAGACTGTGTTTGGCTGCTGTGCAAATGCTCATCTTTCATCTTTAATCCTCCTGGCAACTCAGTAGTAATTCACCCCAAGGCAGTGAGACTAACCTTTTCAGATGTTTCCTGATGCCTTGTAAGGGTTCCACTCATTAAATCTTTTGTCCAGAAAACTAATCTGAAAAGTGTTCCAGAAAATACAACGATTTCATGGTTTGCTTCAGCTTCACAGCTTTTTATTAAGGACAGTAAGGGTTTAATATATAAAGGTCTGCAGTTAAACAGAAGCCAAACCAAAGTCCTGGGTCTAAACATCCTTAAGGCTGTGGAAGTTAAATGGGAAAAGAGCATTCACATTGCCAAACTATATGCATTTAACAAGTGCCTTACTCCTTAGAAGAACGGACATTTCTTCTGTAATTTTCCAAGGAAAAGTCTCCTGTAGATGATTATTCAGTAGGACTAATTTCAGAGCACCTAAAGGATCATCTCCTAAAGTTAATTTGAACACTCTCTTGGCATGTGAAATAAAAATAGTAATTTAAAGGGAACTTAGATCAGGAAACCTTGTATCTCTACTCCCAGACTTTCTTTGGCTAAAACTATGACACAAGATATTCTACCGTTTTCTAATAAAATCTGTATATTTGAGATATTTTTAAGTGGCTGCCAAGCTCTCCACATATCACTGATGAAGGTATAACACATCAGTAATTCCTTTTTCTTTTTTTCCATTGCTTTTACATGAGGGGAAACTTTGTAAAATCAATGATGCAGTGTGTTCTCCTGCTGCTGTGGAAAGGCAGATGGTGGCCTCCTGTGATTTTCTGTTGGTGTTCAGCTAGGGACATCAGGCCAACGTTTCTTTAGCAGGCTTAAAATCTCCAATGTGGGAAAAATAATATTAGGCCAGGGAGTGAAGCAGTGAACCTGGATGAAATGAATTGACACTTTGATTTCTTGTAATGTTTGATACTGATTTCAGACACCAGAGGTCAGACGCTGCTGCTGATCAGCTTAGGAAATGGGAGCAGCTCTAGAAAATAATAGGAAATGAGCTTTCCTTTCAATGTGATCATATTTATAGGTTTTGTCTAGCTTTTTTTCCCCCATTAGCCTTCAGAAAAGAAAAAAAAAAAAAAAAAACACAAAATACCCAAAAAAGGCAACTGTTCTTGAAGTTCTTTCCAGCACAAAAGTAAGCCAAACAGAAATGTCCAGTTTTTAAGAATTCATTGTGGTTTTGTCCCCTACCCTTTCCACTTCATGATTCCTAGTAAGCTGCTTGTCGTCTTCACCTGAAGACTTAATAGATCATTAAAAAATAAAGTAATTCTTAAAATTCTCTTCCTCAGTTTCAAAAGCTCCATTGTGTAGCCGTGGGCAGGGGGAAGAAATTCCCTCTCTTTCTACACTGTGAATGTGATATGATAAAAATATAATTAAGACAATGAATTTGTACAAGCCCAACACAGGACACAGCACTTCAGCCAGCAGCAGCACCTCTGACCTTGGGCAGATCAATCCAGCAGAACAGAGTCCCCAGAGTACCCTCCCAGGGTACTCAATTGCCTTCTGCAATTGGCAGGTTGGCCTGACATAGCTGTTTTTTACCCAGTATCTGACAGAAGTTGCTTCTGGGATTTCTGTGACACAAGAGGATGCAAGAGGTTTTTCTCTTCTATTGGTTTCCCTTGGAAAAAAAGTGTTCTTATGCACAGAAAGCTGTTTGTGTATCACAAAAGGCTTTTCTTGGTGCAGAAGTGCTGTCCTTCCAGATCTCCTCTGTCAGAGAAGTCAGCTTTCAGAGCAAGGGGGAAGATGTAGCAAGGTAGCAGCAGGGACTAGCTGCAGGGAGGAAGGAAGAGTAACACTAAACCCCTTTGCCAGCCTCACTGTAAGACTGCCTGAATCCGGAGAAATTTCTCTCTTTCTGGACACTAGCTTCCTGGCCATTAGCATGAGAGACGTAGATGTACAGATACCATGTGATGAAGCTTTATCTTTATTCTAAAATTAGTAAGCATAAATCCAATCAAGTGCACGATCACTCTTTGAAGCAGAGCTCTGCTTGGGCTCGTTCAGCTGATGAGGATGGTTTTGCAGCTGATTACCTGGGTGCTCTGATGGAAAATTGCCCCTAATGACCCCTAATGCTTTTTTTTTTTCCTGCTGTCTCAAATTTTATCTTTTTAATTAACAAAAAAAAGATACAGAGTAATAAATATGCCCTTTGTGAAACTGGCAGGATTAGATAGAAACCATATCATAAACATGAGGCCAATTTAGGGTGAATGAGGAGAGGGGACAACATATGTGAGTGTATTTTAGCTGGCATAGGTCTAAATTGTAGGTGAGATAGCTACATAAACAAAGGCACTACTGGCAGCAGTCAGGATTTTGTTTTTCATAAATGTAACAGTCAATAAGACAATCCTGTGTAGTGCAGAGTTAAATACCTGTTACTGAGCAGGGTTAAGTTTTCTGATATATTGGTGACATCGCTCTTAAACGCACCACGCTCTGTGCATTTGCCTCCCTGCTGTTCAGTACTCTGAAGAAAAATGGTGATAATCTCTCTGCTTATGAAAAGGGGAATGTGAAAGTTCCTGGAGCTCCTCCCCATTATCTGGCACATCTAAATGCTGTTTCCTGGACTAGTTGTATCACTGTAATTGCTTTCTCTGCATTAGCATTTCACTTGCACTGTCAAGAATACAAAGTGTTCTCCTCCACATGAAAGCAGCATGCTATTTCTGTGTCTTTCAAAGCCTTGCTAGCTGGAGAATGAGGCCATCTTTGATCTTAAATTTGCCAAATCTGCTCCCTGGAAGGTTGCAAAGTTTTCTAGAGGCAGTCCTTAGCTTTTCTGTGCCCAGCCCTGGTTTTTCTTTATCTTCTTACCATTATTTTACCCCTGTTGACCATGGGGAAAAAAAGAAACTATGGTATTGTGCACATTTAGCTTGTCTTTACTGGGATCTGTGGTAATCAGTGTACTAAATAAAGAACCATGGAGAATTCAATAAGACAGCATAGGTTCCTGATATTGCTGTCTCATAATGACTGAAGGCTACAGCATGCAATGGCAATGAGAGAAAGTATTTTAAGTTAGCATAGCAACACTGAGGTCTTTCCACCACGTTACCCCATCACAACTTATACTCAAGAAACCTATGTTTAGTAAAAAATGTTCCAGTTAATGCTGAACAAACTCCTAATAATCTTGTTTAGGTCTAGGGGATAAATTTGAACAATGTCTTCACCCTCTGGACAGAGGACAGTGGTGGTCTGTAAGGCATCAGATGACAGACTGCAGAGTTCCTGCTAAGGAGCAGTCAGTGCCATATGAACAACCTGGCAAACAAAAAGTATGTAGCATAAAGAGGAGTAATAAGTGAACAGTTGGAATAATTTTGGCACCACAGCAAAAACTGTTGCCCGATTCCAACCCCTCCAGAACATGGTGAAAGGGTCCTTGGACTGTAAATTTTACTATATGGCTTCCCAGCTTTCTTTTTAGCCTCCCTTCCTCCTGGCCTGTTTAGCAGCCAGTAATACAGCAATGCAATGACAAGTAGTGTTTTCCACATATGTCCATTGGCTGGAAAGTGCTGGATGAATTCCTAGTTAATCCCTCAGCAGTTGACAGCCATGACCAATTACCATCAGAACCTGTCCCTATAGATCACACCCTAATTTAACAATAAATTACTTTAACCTCATACATCTATTTGCAGTGATTTCCAGAAAACATTACTAACAGTAAAGGAATCCTCCCGTGGGTTAAGTAATTACCCTGGAGAGCAGGCTTTCACTCTTCAGCAGCGGAAGCAAATAGCATTTCTTAATGAGCTGGGTATAAATACCAAGTTGAATGCTGTCAAGCATCAATATTTACTCTGCATTGGGTAGAACTGCTAACTGAATTAGCCCCTTTGCAGCAAGGGGCTGGGTTAGCATGCAATTATAATCATGACATTCTCAGTTGATGCCTTATTAGCTTTCTCAGCACACTATAAATAGAAAAAGCATATTCAGAAATACCGCACTGAGTGGTGCCTAACTGTCACTTTTCTTACATCTTCCAGTAGCACCTGTGCCGATACAAAATGGAAGTTCTCTTTCTGTGCTTTTAAAAATGTGATTAGCCACAAAGCTAAACAAGTTTAGACCTTAAGCTCTCTGGCTTATCTCTGTAGGCAAAGTTTTGTACCACCATAGTATCTACTTAGTTTAATGAGGTACAAGAAGGATTAAGAATACATCTACAACAGTCAGCTTACTGGACAAGGAGTTTTCCATCTCTATTGCACAATAACTGTTTTCTGTGAAAGTAAAGAAAGCTAGTCAAGCATTACGATGATTGTTTAAGTACAAGGTTAAGTGCGATGTGATGTTCTAGCACATAAGACTTTTTTCACATTAGTATAAGTGTTTCCAAAGTTGGAGGTTGTTGCATAGTGTAACGTGAGTTTGAAAAATAACATTTGCTCATGAAATTAAAGCCTTTCTCAAAATGCAAGCATGTAAAGAGATACAGTTAAGATTATGTACAAAGATTTTATAATTTCCTGTCTGAAGGATTTTTTAGGTGTGGTTTTAGAAAGGAGTTTTTCTTTCTCTATGATAGTTTTTGATGGCTTTTATAGATAGATGCAGTAATTAGAGAAATAGATATGTGTTCAGCAGATTAAATATGAGCCCGCAATGTGCCCTTCTGGCCAAGAAGACCAGTGTCATCCTGAGATGTATCAAGCAGAGTATGGCCAGCAGGTTGAGGGAAGTTATCCTTCCCCTCTACTCTGCCCTGGTGAGGCTTCATCTGGAGTCCTGTGTCCAGTTCTGGGCTCCCCAGCTCAAGATGGACAGGGAACTTCTGGAGAGATTCCAATGCAGGGCCACCAAGATGATCAGGGGACTGGAACATCTTTCATACAAGGAAAGGCTGCGGGAACTGGGGCTGTTTAGTCTAGAAAAGAGGAGACTGAGGGGAGACCTCATTAACATTTACAAACATCTAAAGGGTGCTGTGAGGGTGAAGGAACCCTAGCACAGGCTGCCCAGAGAGATTGTGAAGTCTCCTTCCCTGGATATTTCCAAAACTCACCTGGATGTGTTCCTATCTGACCTGATTGAGGTGAACCTGCTTTAGCAGGAGGCTGGACTAGAGAGGTCTCAGAGGTCCCTTCCAACCCTTACCATTCTGTGATACTGTGATTCTGTTCACATACTCCAGTGACAAATAGAGATCTGAGATGTGGAGGATACTGCATGGCCATATGTCTGCTCACATGTCATGCCATTAGCTAGGCCTGGGTCACATCAGACAGTGCTGGCTGCATGGAACAGCTCATTTACTCTCTATTAAATTCACAGCTCTATTATGTATGACTATTGAACTGTTCACATGTGTATTATTTATACAGTGAATAATAATTTGGCTTGAGTTGTGTCTTCAGAATCAATAATTTATAATAATATGTTGTTTGGCAGTCTCGCTGGCCACAGTCAACAGATTTTTTTATGCATGCAGGCTGAGGATGGTACTTCACAAAAGTTTAACAATCACTTGCAGGTTCTGCTTTGGACATGGGGAGTGCCTCCTCTTAGGGATTTGGGCACAGCCCTCCAAACCCTCTCCCCTGGCATGGTCAGGGTATAGGCTGCGTCCTAACACAGGGTGTCCATCTCAGTCCACAGGGACATAGTTACCAAAGCAGCACATTCTCCTTTTCTATTTTACTCCTTTATTATACGGTGATGACCAAATGCCTGCATTGGGCCATTCTAACATATCTTGGTTTTCCAGTTCCAGGTCCTCCTGCTGGTGTTAAAGCTGCAGCAGCTTCAGCTTCCACCGTCTTTGTCTCCTGGCTGCCTCCTCTCAAGCTAAATGGCATCATTCGGAAATACACTGTCTTCTGCTCACACCCCTACCCCACAGTAAGTCCCACAGTGCAAGTGCAGATAGGCAACATAGACTTCTGGGGCCAAAACAGTGCATTTGCAGACACTCAAGTCTTGACGTTCTCCTTGACACTTTCTTTCCTGCCATTTGTTCACCCTAAGGAAGGGTGAAGTGGGATCCTGCAGCTATGGGAGTGACTGAGAGTTGGTGTTGGTTTTTCCTACCTATCAAACTTCTTCACAGTTTAAAACCTACTGCAAAGCACTGATTTACAAATATTTTCAAAACTCACAATTGAAACTGAATGTCTTTTAAGGTTTTTCTTTTTAAAATGTACTCAATTACTTTTTACAGGATCAGCTGCAAGAGCCCTGTTGTAGCTCAAGGCATGTATTTATATATCCATACTTAGATGTGTTTTCATCCTGCCTTTTTGGCTTGGGTATTCATGTGTGAAGGAACATAAAGACTTATGAAAAAACATACTGGCTTGTGAATAAACTTATTTATACCTGGAGTATTTTCGCACTCTAGGTCTACATGCTACTGAGAAAGGGATAAGAGAAAATTGAATATCGGGTATGTTTCTCCCCCTTTGAGTCACAAAGGAATCCGGCTATCTTTAAACACAAGGGCCAGTTGGTTTTTGTAAATAACTGTGCGTATATATTTTAATATACATTGAAAAAAGTACTTATTCAGTTTTTATCCAAGGTTTTGATTTAGATTTTAAGCAGGACTTCCCATTAAAGGTAGCATTAGAAGTTGCAAAATGCAACCTTAATTTAATAGAAAAGGAAGATATTGTTCCAGAAGTAGAAGGCATTTGACAGGAAATTTTCCAAAAGTGCCTCAGGCTTGTTTTCAAAGCTGGTTGAGGAAGGCCTGAGGGTATGTCTGAATGGGATCCTTTGGGCAGACACAGCCTCACTCAGCCCATTCTTCCAGTAAATGAACTAATTCTTCTGGTACTCAAGGGGAGATGGGGCAAACCACACATGTCCATTGATAGCTATGCTTAAACTGTTAATCCTACTATATGAAGGATTTATTGGTCACATCCAAATCTAAGGGCTGAAGATCTTTGCTTCATTTATGTTTTGGGACTTCCGACTCCTAACTCCATTAATTTAATAATTGCAGTCATGCAAACAAAACTGTTTTGAGCATACCATCTAAAGGTGAACTTGCCAGAGATTTTTCCATCGAGGTTCATCCATTTCTATGGCACAGAGTAGGTTAAAGAGGTAAGAGTTTGCAGAGTTGGACTTTGTTTTTAGGCCTCTGGTCTAGGGAGATGGAGCGCTTCTCTGGGGGATTGGAGAGAACACCAGGTGGTGCTGCTGGCTCTTCCTAGTTGCTTGCCACACACAAAACACCAGTGTTTCTTCCCCAGGTTTTGCTAGCAACATTTTTTAGTGTATTCACATCACCGGGAATGTAAACATCCTCAGATGGTCTTGGCCTGTACTGAATTTTACTGCCATATTTCTGTGGTCAGTGTTGTGGCATGATGTGAGGGTATCACTGCCTACAGTAGCCCAAGGCAGAGGCACTTGGAGGTGTTTGTGTTTTCTCTTAATTGTTAATATGTTCATGCATAGCTACCCTGTTGTTACCAGTGTGCATGAAGGGGTGTATGTTTATGTTGTGTGTGTACATATAAATATATATAAGTACATACACATATAAGTTTAAAGTATGTATTTATGAGGACTGTCCCCATACCACTTCATAGTAGTATTTTGCAGATCAGTATGAGTTGTGGCTTACAGAGCAGGTCTTCTGTATCAGTTCTGTGTGGTGAGTGAGATAGTGATCACACTCAGTGGTGAGGAGGCCCAATAATAATAATTAGAAGGCCTGTGTCCTTATCATGTCTTCTGCCACCATAATTAGCAAGTGCTGTAGTATAGAGCCTAGCATTGGAGGTATAGAGCTGTAATACTGAGTGTAATCTTGGACATATAGAGCCATAAAAACTTCCTGAACATACTTCTTCCTTCAATCAAAGTCCCGGTGGCAAAATAACTTTGCTAAAAGTCTGCTAGTTAAGCAGAAGGGCAAATTCAGTTTTTAAGCATTAGCGAGGAGAAAGAAAAAAACAGAGGTAGAGTTAAACACAGGAAGGCTCTGTTCTTTGCAAATTGCATTTTACAAGCAGTATGTCTTTACTGAAAACAAGTCAATACAAGACACTTTAGAAACTTAGGCTAACAACACAGCCCTTTAACACAAGAACACTGCTTGGTGTTTAAATCACCAACAGGAAAACTAGTTAACTCTGTTGGTCATATTGTGCACATTTTTACTACAAAGTACAACCCTTATATGACCTTGAGATATTATAAGAGCAAGATTTGCTGCCTATTGAATGGTTTAGTTTGCTTTGCAAGGGCAGAAGATGTTAAAACTTCTGCTGCTGCTGCACAAAAGGAAGAAGACTTTTCCTTTTTAAATAATTTGAGCCATAAGGATAGTATTTGCCTGGAATGTGTCAGACCAGAAATATGAGTAATGTGTGAAAAATAAAAATAATTCTCCACTGAAATCTATTCTCTAGCCAAGATAAAGGACCAGCAAGGATCTAATGTCATACTGTTTAATTGTTATGCCTATATGATTGCACAGGCATTATTAGGCAGAACCTTCTGGTTTTCATTCTGCAAATATAGAAAAAAAACAAACCAAAACACAACAGAAATTTGACTTAATGTTCCAGTCATTCTTCAAATATAAGAAACAAAGCCTACCAGAACTTAATTTTAAATAGTTATGCTCTGTGCTAACTTGCAGCCCACATTGCCACAGTTCTTGACCCTGCTTGAAGCTTCCTTGTAGAAGCTGCCTTCTCAAGACCACCTGTAATGGTTTCATGTTGGCCGCCATCCTTCTAAGTGTGCTTATCCCCAGGGTACCAGCAACATGCTTATCACACTCCTTCTGCCCAGGCCTCAGGGAAGCAACAGACAGTGCTATCAGCTGCAGCACAGGCTGCCATCTAGTCCTGTCAGTGTACGTTTTCCTAGTGGTGCTATAGACATTGCAGATGGCTTGAAACCTGGTACAGAAGCTAGAGTGGTTCAGCTCTTACCTGGCTGTGAGGGGAACTGCTTCAGTTGGCTGCCTTAGCACCTGATGCCTTGGTGTGTAAATGTGTATTGCCAGGGGTTTTTTAAAGGACAAAAGAAAATATGAGATTTAGGTGATTTCTGATACTACACCTTTTTTTTTTACATTCAGATCAGCACCCTACATAAGATTAAATAAAACTTAGGTGGCAGAAAGTGCCTAGAAAAGGTCATTGTGACACAAAGCATGCAATAGATAGCCAGCCTGGGAATAAAGGTTAAAAAGCAGGTTTTCCGGGTGCAGGAAGGACTGAGAAAGCATTGGAATTGACATGGAAAGCAGAGAGAGGTTAAGAGCTGAAGACACATTGGCTAACTATGTCATTTAGTGTCAACAAACAATATGGCATCAGACAATCAGAAACACAAATATTAAAATCTATTTTGCTTGGTTAGGAAAGTGCAATCATTACTGTTGTTATCGCTGTTGGGGTTTTGTTGGGGGTGATCTGTTGGTCAGTCATTCACTAATAGGAGCAAACAAGTTGAACAGACTTGTCCTGCCGTTTCCAATGGAGAAGGTCACGAAATTAGGCATCAGTCTTCTTTTTCCATGGGATGTCTGGAGAGTAATGGGAGGAATGACTTGATCCCTATAGGTGGACCTGCTTTGGCAGGGGGTTTGGACCAGATGATCTCTAAAGGTCCCTTTCAACTCCTACCATTCTATGATTCTATGATCTAAGTAGAACTGCACTATGAAATGATAATAAATGGAGACTGCTCTCCTCAGTGATTTTCCTTTTCAGGACATTGTCAGTCGGTTCATGTCTTCACTCCACTCATACTAAAAAGTGGAGTAAGATGACTTCACTGTCACTCTCTGATTTCCTGATAGGGAAAGCTAAAAGCAGAACTTGTTTGGGCAACTGTGAATAGAAAGTGTCCAGGCATGAAAGACATACAATAGTGCCAGTGGCCTAAAATGTCTTTGGAGTTTTTTTGGAACCTTTCCCCCATCTAAATTAGGAAACATCTTGGTGGCAATCTAATGTATTTCCTTTTCTTGGAGAGCTGCACATTAGCTCTGCCAGTGTTTGGTTTCAGTTGTATACGTATTTTGGCCAACTAGATTCATATTTTCAAACTTCCATAGAGTAATAGAATTTAGGTTCCTCTGAAGGTCATTCAGTCCAACCCGTTTCTCAAAACAAGTTTAATTACCTCAAGTTGCTCAGAGACACGTCTAGTGAAGTATTAAACGCTTCTACGCATGGAGATCCCACAGTCCTTCTGAACACCCATGGTCTCATGGTACTTTTTTTTACCTCATCTGATCAGAATGTCCCATGTCCAAACTTTTCCCACCCCACAGCTTCAAAAAGAGCTTGACTCCATCTTCTCTGAATCATCTAATGAAGCATAAATAGATGGCAATAGTCTCTCCTGAGCCTTCTCTTCTTAAGGCTGACAGACATAGTTAGCTCAGCCTATCCTTTTATATATGTGCTGTACTCCAGCTTCCTAACCATCCCCTGACCGCCCCGTCCTGTACTTGCTCCAGTGTGTCCATGGGGTTTATTTGCACTGGAGAGCCCAAGACTGGATGGAGTACTTAAATGCAGTCTCACAAGTGCAGAGTAGTGGGGAAGGATCACCTCCCTGAACCTACTGGCTACACACTATTGAGTGTATTGTTGCTGGTGTCAGACATGCTTTTCTGCACAGATGTCTTTTGGGCAGTCAGACATCAGACTGCACTTGTTCATGGCATTATCCTATCCCAGATGCAGGACTTCCATGAATACTCTTTTTGAGTCACAAAATACCAGTATGCCAACCTATTTTTCCCACTTGGGTAGGTTCCCCTGAATAACAGTCCCACTCCCCAGCATATAAAATGTTACACACAATTTCAGGCTATTCACAAACTTGGTTGTAGTGCACTCTTGTTCAGTCTCTCAGGTTGTTAATGAAGGCATTACATGGTATTGGTTCCAGAAAATGGTCCCTTGAGGGATACTACTAATTGTTGGCTTGCAGCTGGACTTTGCACCACTGGATCACAAACCTGAGCACAGCAGTGCAGACTAATTTCCATCCATTTTCTTGTTCTCTTATTCAGTTTGTACTTCACTAACCTGGTCATAATGAGTCTGAAAGACTGGGTCAAAGGCTTTGGTAAAGCTGAGGAAAACAACATTCATTGCCTTAGCCTTGTCCATAGTGCCAGTCAGCTCGTCATAGAAAGCAATTAGGTCAATCAAGCATGATCTACATTTGGTAAATCCACATCAACTGTTTCTTCCTCACCCTCACATGTTTAAAAGTGGTATCTTGTAGGATTTGCTCAATAGCCATCTCACATTATTGAGATGAGGTTGGCCAGCCTGTAGTTACCTGGATCCTCCATCTTGCCCTTCTTGAAGGTGAGTGTGGCATTTTCCTTTTTCCAGTGATCAGAAGCCTCCCTTGATTGCCATTGCCTTTCAAATAGAATCAGGAGTAGCTTCACAATTACATCAGCCACCTCCTTCACTACTGTCAGATGCATCCTATTTGGTACCATGGCCTTATATATGCTTAATTGATTAAGTGCTCTCTAATTCAATCTCCCTCTACTGTGGGTAAAGCTTTACTCCCAAATTCCTTTCAAAAAGATTCAGAGACCTGGAGACATGAAGGCAAACCTTACCAATGAAAACTGAGGCAAAAAATGTATTAAAATAAGAAGAGGAGATTGAGGGGTGATCTTATTAACATTTATAAATATCTAAAGGGTGGGTATCAGGAGGTTGGGACATCCCTTTTTTATGGTAGATGGTAACAGGACAAGGGGTAATGGGATGAAGCTGGAACACAAAAAGTTCCACTTAAACATAAGAAAAAAACTATTTCACCGTGAGGGTGAGGAAGCCCTGGCACAGGCTGCCCAGAGGGGTTGTGGAGGCTCCTTCCTTGGAGGTCTTCAAGACCTGCTTGGACATGTTCCTGATCTAGGTGAACCTGCTTCTGCAGGGGGATTGGACTAGATGATCTCTAAAGGTCCCTTCCAACCCCTACCATTCTCTATAATTCTATAATTCTATGAAATACCTTAACTCTTTCCAAATTCCTTTTCACTAAGTACCCTGCCTCACAGCAATGAACTCAGTCTCTCCTTAGCCTTCATTTTGCTGCCAATGAACTTAAAGAAACCGTTCTTACTTTTGTCCTCCACAAAATAAAATGTGTTTGATTTCGATCAGAATCTACACGCTCATCCCTGCTGGCCTTCTGTTATGCTTACTCAACCTTCCATACATTGCAAAAGACTATTCTTGTGCTTTGAGGAAGTTGCACTTGAAGATTAGCCAGTTGTTCTGAGCCCCTTTGACCTTTAGGACAGTTTCTCATGGGATCACTCTTCGCGGGATCCTGAACTCCAGTCTAATGGTCACAACAGCCACAGTTCTCACAGACTTGCACATCTACAACCAGCTTTTCTTGTTTGTGGCCAACAGATTCAACAGCGCATTTCCACCAGTCAGTTTATTGATCACCTCCATCAAGAAAAAGTCTCCAGTACTCTCCAGAGGTCTCCTAGGCTGCTTTTTTCCAGTCTTAATGCCCTTTCAGCAGTAGTCAGTCTAGTGAAATCTGCCCATGAATCCCAGGATGCATACTTGTGAGGCTTTTTTCGTCTACTTAAAGATGTACTCCTCTGCCTCCTCATCTGACCAAAAGGCCTGTAGCAGACACCTGCTACAATACTGTGAATATCTATATGTCACAAGCTCTATACTGGTTTGTCACCTGTCCTGGAATAGCACTCCATGCATTCAAGAAATTCCTTTACACAAAGTGCGTGCAAGCCCTCTTTCATACCTTCCTATACGTTCTTCTTGAAGAGACTGCATTCCTCCATTGAAGCACAGCAGTCATGAGCACTGTCCTACCATGTCACCGTAATCCAAATGACTCCGTAGCTCTGCAACTATGCACAGACTTCCAATTACTGTTCTCTAAGGTACATATGTTAGTGTATGTCCATTTAAGATGGATTCTAAATTGTGCTACTCTTACAAGGGAAAAGTGAGACCCTCATCTATCATGTTGTTTCCTAAACATGTCTGCTTTGTGCCTTTGTGCACCTGCTTGTTTATTATGGTAGCTGTCCCCAATCACACTTACTTTAAAGCCCCCATCACTAGATTAGCAAACCTCTTTGCAAAGACACTCTTTCTGCAGTTTGCCAGATATATCCCATACCTGCTCAGTAGCTCTCATTTCTTGAGGTCTTACGGTCATACAAGACAAAGCCTTACTGCTAGATCAACCCTTCAACACCATCCTCACTAGTGCCCAAGGCATTGTAAATGTTCCAAATTTGCAGATCTGCAAGTGGAGAAGGAATCTTTTTTTCCTGAAAGAAGTCATAGCTTCTAGCCTTCTAATATCCTGACCTGTTAGAGTATGTTCTCCTGCTGTCCTCCCTTCTTCATGTGGTATGATTTGGATTCCCATCACCATGTGCAGTCTTAAGCAGAATTGCTGTGCCCTTCTGCACACATGAAAACTGATGTGTTAATGGCTCTGATGGTCCACAGCTCTCGGACTTTCCCAAATAGATCAGTTTTTGCAAGACTAGGAGCCCACTCAATCTTTCCTGATCCAGGCACTCATCGATTAGCTTGTGAGCACTGTTGTTGCCACATAGTCCTGCTGCCCAGACCATCCACACAGCAAAGGGAAGTGTGGCACTGATGTCTGCTGTTCTGACAGGACGCTTTCACTGGTGTAGCGTGATACTGTCTAATCAGAGAAGACTGACTTCTCTATAGTTGACAATGTTCTCCATTTTGCAAGGGTGTGTATATCTGTTTAGCTCTATGTACGTATCCAAACTGTAATCATTACTGCATTCTTCTGAAAAGTCATCTGTGCTGCATGAATTTATTTCTGCATTCTCTTGGGCTTGACATTTGATAAACATGTTGTTAATACCAAACCAAACCCATAACATCTCAGCATATTACAGGAGGGATTGTGATTCTTAAATGTGAATTCCCTTGCCTTTTATTAAATGCTTCATATTCATTTTAGTTTTCTGCCTGCACAGTAGTCTCTGCCATACTTTTAAAGCTCTTTCTGTTTGACACCAAGTCTCTTACTCTTTGGTATGAAGTGACTTTCCATGGATTACTGATACCTCTGTGAAATTGCTCGCCAAAGCCCGTGACCCAAACTATGATCAACTCCATGGTAAAACTTTGAGGAAGACTTCAGATTGCATTTCACTTTCCGGTATGAATGCCAAAGACTGGCAAACATGACAAGAAACTTGCAAAACATTGAGGTACAAATTTTAAAACATGCTTTTCTGATGAAAAGAACCTGTTTGTTCTATAGTTTTGAATGTTGGCAATAGTTTTGAAATGCTAGTTCATCAAACTGTTGCTAGCTGTGGGATTCCACTAAGATAAGATTTCTCCCTTAAACTACCTTGACTGAGGTCCCAAATGACCAGAGGCCTGAGGACTGGCAGGAGAAGAAATTCCAGAACAAGATGTTGTTGAACCAGATGAATGAGTGAGAACGTTCCTGCAAAGATCCTAAATAATGCTTTCATGATAAGAGTATTAGCTGGGTAAGCTGAATGACAAAGCAAAACAGATCCCATTGCTGAAATAGGAGTGATGAACAGGAGTTATCTCATAGTGCAAACCCTACAGTCAGCCTTGGGTACCTGGCAGTGACCTGCATCTGAAAGAACCTTTGAAAACTGTAATCTACAATTCTGACCTTCTCTAAGGGATTTAGAAAGATACAAAATTTGACAGTCCAGCAAGGATTCCTCTTGACTTGGAAATTTTTCTATGAAACAGTTCTATCTGGGAGATGGGGGAGATAAACAGGAGTGAAGTAATGATGGAGAAGGATAAAAAAATCTTATATTTGGCAAAAACCCAGGTCAAATTACTTGAAAACATAATTCATGCTGGAAATTGACCAACATCCCCTGTACTCATCAATGGTGAGACTGCACCTCAAACACTGTGTTCAGTTTTGGGCCCCTCATGACAAGAGGGACATTGAGGTGCTGGAACGTGTCCAGAGGTGGGCAATGAAGCTGGTGATGGGTCTGGAGAACAAGTCTTATGAGTAGCTGAGGGAAATGGGGTTGTTTAGCCTGGAGAAAAGGAGCCTCAGGGGAGACCTTATTGCTACCTGAAAGGAGGTTGTAGCAAGGTTACAAGTATAGAATTATGAGTGACAGGACAAGGGTAAAACACCTCAAGTTGCACCAGCAAATGTTTAGGAAAATATTTTCACAAACAAAAATATCAAATATTGGAACAGGCTGCACACAGAAATGCTGGAGTTACTGTCTATGGAGGTATTAAAAAGATGTGTAGATGTGGTGTTTAGGGACTTGGTTTAGGGGTAGACACGGTGTAGATATCTGGGAGAAGCTGGATGAATCTTCCAAAAGCTTATCTTCTCATTGTTTACTCTAGAGAAAGTGCATATGCTTATATTAAACCAGATGATATGCATCTTAAACTAAAGTATATGAAAGTATATATAATTATCTTATACTAGATCTTTAAAGAACCAAAATTAGCTTACATAAATTCCCAGCATCCAGGTATTTTCTGCACAATTCTTTCAGGCAGATGCAAGTCTTGTCTTGATTTTGTATAGGATCTGTCCAAATCTTTCAAAATGTGGCTTTGCGTCATATTTTCTGACCCCTGTTTCCTCTCCAGTTTAAAGACTTGAATAAAATCATGGAAAATGGAGCAAAGGCAATTATAAAGCAGAAGTGATTTGTTACACATTGTAGCAGCTGCAGTGATTAAAGAGGTGCTGAAAGTCACTTTAAAAAGGCAAAGGGTAGCTGGCAGAAGCTGGAGGGGTAGATGGAGTTTTTGTTGAATGGAAGCTTATTTAGAGTCAGCAGAATCTGTAAGGTTGAATTTAAAATATGTGTGCCTTGATTTATGTACTACAAGCAGTATTTATCATTGCATCTACGTAGTACTTTTTACCGCATGTATATATTTATTAATTCTTGGTTTTATATAGCATAGAACTAGAGAATAATTTGAGGTTATTTTTAAAACTTATTTAGAATGGTATTTAAAATATATCTTTTTAATATAGTACTGTGTGTATGTGTATATATATACACACATATATACACCGCTTACAGCTTTTTCATAATTATTTAGTTTTCTTACCAGCTCCCAAACATCGTACATTCATTCTTTTATTTGCTTTGTCAACTCTATATTTTTTGCTTATTTTATTTCTGTCACAGAGCACATCTCAGGAGAGATGTGACAGAGTATAAATTAATTCTGATGTGCTATTTTATAGAATTTTTAAAAGGTCTCCTTGCAAAGCCTTACTAAAACAAATTTGATATTGATTTTTTCATAAAACTCCTGTTTGTCTCACTACCTAAGCTTACATACAGATATATCAATATAGTTTAACAATAAGTCCTTGGTGTCAGTTGCAGTGTATTTCAGCAGGATGCAAGTCTACCCATTGCCTTCTGTATTATATAGGGGGCAGAGCATTTGAGACCAGATGTTGTCATAGCATTTGTTAATAGGCTGAAATGCTCTGAAAAAAGCTGGTGATTTCTTGGGGCCACTGAAGGAGTCAGCAAAACCCTGGGCAGGTCAGAAGGTGGTTTCCTCAACTTCCTATGGTCACTGGCCCATGACACCACATGCTGCTTTGTTGATCATGAGCACCAGAAGGCTCTGTGAGTTGCTGCAAAGGAGCAGGCAGACCTCAGTGCTGCCTGCCTCAGTGACTCCAAAGCAACAGACTCCTTGACTACATGGGCTATCTGGAAGTACAGGTGGTGGACCATTTTACAGGTGCAATTCCTGAAAATAGGTTTACAAGATTTTCCTTCAGGTGCAAAGTCGGGGAATTTCCTGTGCTATTTCCAAAATTTCCATCTTGTACTTTCTAACATTTCAGTTCCATACTTAAGTTAAAAAAACCTCAAACAACAAAACAAGATAAAATTTTATATGGAAAGTACATTCTGTACACAGCATCTGTTTACAACAGCTATCTAGTTATCTTCAATAATGTTGAGTGAAAAACAGATGCCAAGTTTCAAAACATGAGCTAAAATAGCAAGATCTGAACAGAATTGTTATGTGGCCTAAGTGGTATCTAGAGTCTTACTGAAAACTGTGGTCCAGGATTGATAGTTATTTGCAGCTCTGAGAGTCTATCCATTTGTAAAAGGAAGCAAGCCAAAAGCCAGCAGTCGTGAAGAAAAGTAGTAGCCTGTGACCTCAGACAGTATTTCACATCTTTAGGGAGTTCACTGAGAGGACACATCTGTCTAGTCTGTTGACAGATGCATTTGAATGAACTTGAAGTTCCTTCTGTATAAATATGGTAATGTATTGATTTCATGTTAACCCAATTTGCTTCCATGTAAGAACAATTTGTCATAGTCCTCATTAGTGAAAAACTTGTCAATCCAAGACACTCTGAAAACATCATTTCCAGGACCAATAAAGGACTGAGTTAGAGCAGGGTAAACAATTCTGTAATAGTGTTTTGCAAAAAGATGGAAATCTTTGCAGTTTTACCCTGCGGAACTAAAAACTTAATTAATGGTGAGGCTTGATGATAAAATTTAGTATGGGTAGATGCAAGAAAATGGGTACTATGCATAACCAACTACAAAAGTACTGGGTAGAGAGTAATTGGCTAGATTCTCCAAAAGAGGATTTACCAGTTATGGAACATCCCAAGGTGAAGATTATCTACCTTTATAGTCCTGTTGTCAACAGGCAAACACCATACACTGGGATTGCTGAATGCAGGTTTGGAAACTGTATTTGAGAAGGCTATGGACCATCATTAAAAAGTACAAAGAGTAAAACCAGATATTATTAGTGAAATTGCTTGAGAACGTGTGATTTCTGGACAGTGTTGAAAGCATCAGAGTTATTAAGCTGTAAAAAGAGTATTGGTGGGCAAAGGAATGATAAAGCTTCATGTAGATTAAAGACTGGTGAGAAGATGAAGGCAATAATCTATTCTCATTATTCCTCATAGACTGTAAAAGAAGCTAAGGGCTTAAACTAAAGCAGGAAAGTCTAGATTTCAAGAAATCTTTCTAATAGTAAGATTAGTTAACCAATGGAGTAGATCTTGCAGTCTAGGGAGTTGCAAAATGTCCATGTATTGTAAGTATTCAAAATCAGTTGGACAAACATCTGCCTAAAATTGTGCATATAGAGTTGAATCTAGTTTAAAGAAGAAGGGTAGACTTGGGTGAACTCTCCAAATCCTTGCAGCCCCATTTTTAGGTGATGCTATGGATGTATTTTACATGTAAGTTCATAGTGAAAACACACATGCTACTCTAGGTAGTATATGGATACATACTTAGTTTTCAAGATGAAGCAGCCAATATACAGGTAACCAACTTGTATATGTCCTTAATTCACAATACACACCCCAAACTTGGGATTTTTTTGCTTTTCGCTTTTGTCCTTAAGGTCTCCTTATGCCTATCTCCATTCTCTGCAACTTGCAGAGAACAAGGCAATAGAGGTCTTCAGTGCACCTCTCTTACATCAGAAGATGTGTAGATGCAGTTGTTGGCAAGGTGGAGCCTTGCTTTGACTGAATAATCCTCCAGTCCGCAGTAAATGCTACCTGTTATCTTACCTCCCTGATAGAGAAACTCCTTAATTCCTTGGAAAGCTGTTACAAACACATTTTTACTTCTAAAGCACCTTTTCAAAGTTTTTCCAAGATATGTTAAAAAATCACAACAAACAATCAGCAAAAAACAGATAGAGTTCAGTGTTTATGCACAATACCTATGTAATTTGCTTCTAAAAGAAGCAGAAATGCCAGGAGATGGCATACTTCTTCAAATCCTAGAAGTCCATGTATACCAATAGAGCTGAAGTTGCATCAGAGGAAAATGATGCTCCCTGCAGTGGCTGTTCCTCAGCATCTCTTGCTGATGCCTGGTTTGGGAAGTAGATTGACTGCACTCTGTTTTCATTTTATTCTTCACAACCTCTTCTGGCTTTTTAGAGACTTGTCCTTGTCTGGCTTCATAGACAGTCATCTACAGACAGAAGAAAAATTAACTCATCATCTATAAGCTGAATTTTTAAAAAAGATTTTTAAAAAAAAGTCCTTTGAGCAAGCATGTTACTGCTTTTGGGATAAAACAGCAGTGCATGTTTCATACTGGCATATGAAAAGACCAATATGTGACAAGGTGACATTCCTTTAAAATACTTCTTATTTCAATTATTTAATCTTCTCTTTGCTGACAAAGCTCCCTGTTTTCTTCTTGTGTAATGAAAGGCTCTGGCATGTTATTCTAATTGAAATGACAGGCAAAAGTTAAAAGTGAATTCAATTCTTTGTCACTGGAGCATCCCAAGTGTTTAAAAGATAATTTTAGCTGAGGAAACAGAAGGTGTATATTAACCAGTTAGAAACCAGAATCTTTTGTTATAGCAATTTGTTTAAAGAAAATAAAAATCATTAATTTAGTGAAGGTATGTTTACCAGATTCAATTAATTCCATGAATAATTGAATTTAAATTTGGCATAGCTACAGTTGCAAATGTGTGAATAATATTGGTTCTCTGTGGGTGAAAGAAAGGAATGGAAGACAAGGCATTTCACAAGACATCAGAGAAGTTAATTCTGTGATTATTCCATCTTTAGAGTTCCAGGGAGAGAGAGCTCCTCTACTTTGTGACAATTTTGTCTGCTCTTCTAGCTGATCACTGTGCAACCAAGAGGAGTTTTGGGATGGTTGATTGTGTTTTGCAGTTTTGTGTTTTAACTTTCGTCCTCAGAGCAGAAGCGCTAAATGACAGTGCTTTGGCTTCCAGGACAAGGTTTTCCTTTGCTGCTTAGCTCTCATCCTATCCCAAACATAAAATCTCAAACCATATTTCTCTGAGCCGTGTTTAGCAATTGTACAGAGGAGGTATGTCTGTCTGACTGTTCCAGTCTCTGCCATTGCAGAGGGGAGCAGAGCAGCAAGGCGTTTGAAGCAGATCTGCAGTATTAGGAGTAGCTTCCAAAGGCAGCCATATTTTCCCATTTCATAAACTATGGGAAAAACAGTGTAAATTTAACTGGACTGATCCTTTCTGGAATGAAAATTTAGCATGGAAGTCTGTAATGGTTAGTTAGCTCTTCCTAAATGGTGCATTTACTTCCATGTAATAGGCAGTTTAGACGTAGCTTGTGCTAGATAGCTGCATTAATGAGTGAAGCAAGAGTGCCAGACAGCCTAGCTTGTTTGACTTTCAAATTAACCCTAGGAAATGCTGCCTCATGAATATTAAAATACAACCTCTTGTGCCGTGATCAATACATTAATTTTTATATATGTCCTCACAAAGATCCAGCCTGTCAAGCTATGGGCATTTGTCCAATATTCTTGTGTAAATGTCAAGATAAATGGTTCTCAAAACTTGCTGTAATATTTCACATAGTAATAGAGGTGTCTGCCTGCACTGACCTCTTTGTATCAGAAGTGGAAACCCAGGCAAATAGTTGCTAAATGGAACAAACTGACTTGGCATTTTGACAGGAATAATGAGATTGGCTAGAAAGCTCTCTGAGGTCTCTATTTGGGCTTGTGGGGAACCTAGATAACTCTTAGCTGGAGCAAACCAGTCTCCCTAGAAATTTAGTCTCCATGGAGGAAACAGAATATATTCTTGTAGAAGTAAACAAAGACACACATTTGTATAAAAACCAGGAGTTAAGTATTTTAGTTAACAAGCACATAAACTTCAGATGCTTTCCGTGCAGTACCTGGGCTAATTATATGGACACGTCTGTAGTTGGTGGGGCTACGTAGTTATATCAAGGGCACGATTCATCCTACTGCAATGTACATGTCTCAAATAGACCAGAAGAACATTGCCTTAGAAATTACCTTTTCCTTGCATGATCTCTGAAGGATGTCAGTGTTACTGGCTTAGATACAGCTGTCTTCACTCTGGATTTCAAAAGTGAGATGAGATGAGCTCCCCTCTTCCTCTAGCTGTAGATGCCAGCTCAAGAACAGAGGAATGCAGTGACCCACTCAGTAGCTGAAACTGGCTACCGGTTCAAACTGGAGAGGTTTTTAATGATATTTCAGAAACATCCCTTATTTATTTGGAATTCACTTTAAAGGACTACATATTCCAATGCTTTCAGGTCAACTTGCCTTTTGAAATGGTAATCAGATAAAATTGTCTTTTACCACCAGCAGATATTTGTATATCAAAGAGATTCCTTGCACACTTTCTGTCAGTTTGAATGAAGTTTAGATTACACTGATGCAATATTTTAATGCTGATTCCTAGTAAAATGTTCTTTTCTACGTCATTAAGATTCTAATTATTTTTAGCCTCGTGTTAGTTAGCCATTACCATGCTCAGCATTGCACTGGGAAGTGAATGTTATTCATTCTAATAGTTCATTAGCCCTCTATTTTTACATACAGGAATCACAAAGTCCATGTCAGAAATAAAACTGGCTATATTGAGCATTGTAATACTGCTCAAGGCTGATGAGGCTTCCCTTCTTCTCCACGAAGGACTTGAGCTTCCTGTGGAGGATGTGTTGAGGTGCACAAAGACCACATTCCCTCGAGGAATCTATATAATTCCTCTGCACCCTTTGCTTATGCAGGTCATTTCAAGCAGACTGCAGAACATCTCACCAATAAGCAAGTACTGCATAGCAGCCAGTCAGCTTCACTGCAGCTCATGGCTGAGGCACTTGAGTGACAGTGCAGGAATAGACTGAACTGCCATTTCTTCCAGCACTTATGCTTCTCTGCTAATGTTGCTAAATAGCAGAGATGACCTTCTGCTAAGACTGGAAGTAATTTTGTGATTAAACAAAACTAATCTCAGGGGAAATTTGAACAGTCTATTACAGAATAAAGTTTTGTTTCTTGATTCATTCTCTTACTGAAGGAGTAAGCCAGCAAGCCCAGGGATAAGGAACACCAACATAACATTTCTAGGTGGCCAAAAACATATCTCAAGTAGTACAGTCCAGGTATGCAGGACTTAATCCTTTGTCGTGAAAGTTGGGGGGGTTTTGTCAGAATTATTCATGGTAAAACTTTGTCAAATATGTTCACTTATATTTATGCAACTCTGTAGAAATAAAGTCCTATAAAAGTCCTAATCTGAATAAAAAAAAATATAAACAAGTTATAGGCCTGAATTCACTGAATATAAATCGATTGCAACAAGTTATTGTGTCTGCTCTGTTTACTCCCACCTGCCATCTGTTGGGAGTAATTGGTACTCATTCAAAGTACCTTGAAGCTTTGTAGCACTCATCTTAGCAGACTTTTTTTCTAAATACTTTTTATTTTAGTCTGGAAACATTTGTTTCTCCCACCACAGGTAATCAGCGAGTTTGAAGCCTCTCCCGACTCATTTTCCTACAGAATCCCCAACCTGAGCCGGAATCGCCAGTACAGCGTCTGGGTGGTAGCAGTGACTGCTGCAGGAAGAGGCAACAGCAGCGAGATTATCACCGTGGAACCATTAGCTAAAGGTACAGTGACAGCCCTTTTTTAAAGCAATCCAGAACTTTACAATGCTAATTACTGTTATAATTTGCACGTGGCTTCTTTATGGCTCATTGCTTACTGAGAGTGGGATTTGTCAGGAGTAACTTGAGTACTCTCCAAAAGTTACGTGACAGCTCTCAGCTAATTGCCCAAGCTTTTGCTGTAGTCAGCAGAGAGAGAATGATATGCTCCTCAAGAGGGTAATTCATCCCACCTACCTTAGAAGGAAAAGAATTGCTTTTTGGAGCAATTTTTAGCTGCTTTTGTTGGGTACAGAGTTTGGAGATGATCTCCGTCCTCTTCTGAATGTGTTGCTCTTTTTTTTTTTTATTTGCCATACAAGATGACATCTTTTATCATTCCTGTCCTTACTAAGATCTCTTGTGTACTCCACAAGTAATATCTTCTGTATAAAATGGTCTGATTAACATGTGTAAACCCTGAAAAATTGTTCTCAGCTTGCTTTAGCTTTGAAGTTTGCTGCTTCTATTTTAGTTGTGAAGGGATAATGGGCTTCAAATCCTGCTCTTTTTTTTCAGCTGTGTTCCTTGTTCTATTAAGAGGTAGTACATGGGCCCATTAATTCTACCTTACCTGTACTGTGAGATATGATGCTTACATATAGCACCTTAGCTTGGAAATTGAGACCTAATGAGAAGAGACCCATCAGTAGTCAGTCTCTACATGGGGTCTTCAGATAGATTTTTTTTGTTTACTCAAACTGGTAACGTCACAGCATGTGCCAGTATGAACAGCATTGCACAGGTCCTTAGAGTTGCAAAGTTAGATGCATTTAATTAACTTAACAATTTCTCAAGCCTGCTAATTCTCAGTCATATGGCTAATGTTGTAATATAAAAGAAAGTATCTAATGCTTTATGTTGATAGATACTTCCCAAAAAAGCTTTGCAGAATTTCAGCCAAATGCCACCAGGGTCTAGCAAGGTAAAGAGGCTAAGTCAGAATGAGCAGGGAAATGCTTACTCCCTATACCATTGTTGATAGATTTTTTTTCCTGACAACTGGGAAGAGTCACTTTCATTTTCTGCTTCCTTCTGTTGTTTTTTGTACAGTCTTTTATAAGATCCTTTCTCTTAGCTACACACAGGTAGTGGAGTGGTATGAAGGATGTCTGAAAGGCTATGAAAAATCTGAAGTATCTGAAAAATATGGATCTTTTCTGTTGTTGTCCTTGTAGGGTAAATGCATGCTGCATTATGAACTTGGGTGAGCCCAAAGTTAAGATCTTAAAAGGTGGATGAGGAGCCTAAAGGATATCTGTGAAGGAAGATTGTGAAAAACACCTCAGGGAAACAGGGCAAAAGTTTCAGTGTGCTCCTTTCAGGTCAACTCTTACCTGTGTGCAGTGAATGTGTTGAGGTGAAATGGAAACAAGGGAACAAAAAGAGGCATAGAAAAAGGTGCTCAAATAAGAGCAAAACCAATTAGACAGCAACATGGTACAGTACTAATAGACTGAGGATGCAGACAAAGCCAAGAGTGTGCAAGCATCCATGCTCATAATGCACTACAAATTCTCTTTCTCCATGTCCCATGCATTTAAAAGAGAGGAAAGTGTTCAGACAAGATGAAAGCAGAACAATGCAGAGCGTGCGGGTACCAAGATTCCTAACCTCTAGTTACGAGAAAATCTAGCAAGCAATTGCTCTGGGTTTGCCAAAAGTAGGGGTTACAAGTTGATCCACATGTACTTAGACTGAACAAGCTTATCAGAAACTGGAATTAATTCTGCTTCTCGTAAGCTTATTTAGTGTGATCTGTGATGACAAATAAATGAACTTTAAAATAGCTTCTGTGAAAAGGCAGAGAGATTTTAAGCAAAAGTAATTATTTGCTTCAATATAGACAAGTTGATGTGAACAAGACTTTATTTTGAAGGAATTTAGAATGTATTCAGTAATGTTAGAGCTAGTAGTGGTACTCCAATATAAAGTCTGCATTGGATGATACTCATGACAAATCTCTTACATGCACTTAGGACTGAAAAAAGTAATGAATAATCCATTTGTGGAGATTGTGATTGACACTAGGAATACTGGTATACAGCAATTTTATGAACTTTGAGTGTAGCCAACTTAGAAATTATTGTATCATGTACAAGATTTCCTGGGTCAATGTGTCACTGGGCTTTTTTGAGAGGTGGGAGAAAGTAGTGATCAGTGGTAAGGGCAGTGGATGCACAATAAAGAAGAATGGGCAGAATTAACAGACTTGAAGACCTTTCTCACCTTCAGTGTATCTAAGTAACACATCACAGGGCTAGAAGCCATTATGGCCTGATTTTACCACAATTCCCCAGTGCAAGAACATCCTAAGGGCCATTATTGTGAAGTTGTTTGCTTCTTTTTCTTCTCCACTTATTTCACAGTAACTGTCCAAGTAATGATACCATCATGACAGCTAATGAGACTTAACTTTGAATTGAATTATGTCAACTTAATTATAACCCCTTTAAGAACCCCTTTGAGAACAATGAGGATGTCTAGGTAGGGGTTTGATGTGAAACGGATAGTCCAATTTAAATGAAAGCTTAATTCAAGTTAACATTTCTTTCTTTAGAGTCTCCATTTCTCAGAACAGATTGTTATTCTGTGTAATTAACTGATAAAAATAACCCAAAATTCTAACAAACAGAAAATAATCATGGCAATTAAAGTTCAGTCTCCACGTAAGCAGGCTGTAACCCTGCCTTTCAAATTATGCTTCATTGCTGACTTGAAGGTTGTGGATTTAGCCTATCAAATATATCTGAAAGACAGAAAACCTTGCATGCACTTTTTTCCTCTTATTTCCTGTCCATGGCTGATGGAGAATGGTGTTTGCCAGCAATATGATGATAACAGATATAATAGACCCATGGCAATCTTATCGTCTGGCAAGAACTCTCTGACTTTAATGTTATTTCCCCTGTTCTTTTAGAGGTCCTGAGTGTTCATGTTGAACACATTTTCCTCCTGTTTTGTGTGTTTAATGCTTTTAAACAACATGTGGGGCTCACATGATAGTACAGACATCACATTGGTCTGTTTCTTTAGTTGGTCATCTATACTGAAATACACTTCTGTGAGAAAGTAAATGAAAGAAACTCTTGACCCAGAGTATTCCCTGATGGCTCTTGTATTTTGATGAAGCTGAGCTTCAGTGAACTGTCACAGCTCTTGTTCAGTTTCCCTATGCAGTTTGTCTTTAAAATTCAGCTGCTTCTTCTAGAGGAAAAGAAAAAAAGAAGTATTGCAGCCTCTTGCAAAGAATTTCTGCCCGTTTTTTTGTTCTGGGACAGTTAGTGCGGATAACAAAAGTCCTAATTTAAACAAACAAACATACAGAAAACTGCATTAGCATAAGAGAGTGCACTGTTCTTTGAAGACATCTCTTTATCTTCAATTAATGACTGGGTAATTTGCAAAAAATAGGAACTGATACAGCTCTAATACTGTGCCATGCCATCTAACATAAAGCTGGTGGGTAGTCAGTAGGCATGTGGGTAGTTTTGATAACAAAGAGATAAGCCCTGTGATGAATTGCCCACATGCTGCATAATGCTCCCTTGGCTTGAAAGCGAGAAGTCTGTCAGATTCAAGGCATTTTGACCTCACAAGTGCCTGTATGAATTTCAAACTTACTTTTTTGCAGATTAAATCACTAGACATTTATTTTGTCTAATTTTCTTTTGTTTGTATACTTGTTAACAGTCTTCAAATATTGTTAGAAGTTAAGCTATGAAGAAAATTTGAGTTGCCAATTTTCATACTGTTCTGACATCTCTTTTAAAAGCATTTAGTACATGAAAGGAATAAGATAATCCACAGAAAGCTGTGGGTACTTCCACTAAAATAGTGCAGTATGCTTTTGTAATGTGCATTTCTGAGTTATGGTCTGTGATCTTACCTCTAGCTTAGGCTTCTGTGAGGTTTTGTACTTCCACATACCACATATGGGAAACTGAAAACCAGGAGCTACAACATAAATGCTGTGCTTTGGAAATCTGATACCCAACCTAAGACTTAAAGAAGAATTAATGTTGAATTAACTATTAAAAATAAGGAGAGATCACAGAGTTTGGTAACAGTGGTGCCATGTCATGCTGAAGGCCTCAGCAGGATTCCTGCATTACATACACTTTATCCTAAAATAACTGGCAGCGGTTGGAAGTAGCTGGATTTTTCGAGACGGTTGGAGACCCAGGTAATTTTTAGGTCATTAATAGGTCATTTTAAATGAGTTTTCAGGCTTCATGTTACAGAAGGAATTTTGCATGAAACGGGAATTTGAGTTTCTAACCACTGTTGCTCAGAATGCACTGCAGCTACTAGGAGCAGTCCAGATGTTTACGGGTATGCTCTGAGCATCTCCTGCTGCTTTTTAAAGATGGAATGAGTACCATTAGGCATCTCCTGCAATGAAAACCTGTCACCACTGAAGAAAAATGAGCCTTCTAACACCAGTTTCAGTGGAGTCAGCATTTCACACCTTGTCTCTGGGTAGTCTGAGCATTTTTCTGTTTCACTTAGCCTGGTTAATTACCTCATGGCTTCTGCCAGTATAGGCCTGTATAAATCTTTTCTAAAAGATACAGCTTCAGGAGTGCTACAGCAGAAAATAAGGCTATATGATGAGACTTACTCACTGACCAGCATCTTTTCCCTCCTTAAAACAGCACGTGCCGTAGCAGCCTCCTGACAGGGCTCAGCAGAGCTACCAGGAGGGAGCCAGGTGGTTTCAACTGCTGTTTAGTCAGAACGGAGCATGTTTGTTCTTGGCTGTTAGAAAAATAATGTTGTCCCATTATTTAACCTCGATTTTGTCTATTTTCCCTAAATCTTTAAACACCTAATTTTTGTGTTTTCAGTTAATATTTTTACTAGAGAGAAAATCTCTTGAGAAGCTTACTCTTCAACAATCATTGAAGAGGACATAAAAACATAGGCAACACAGTCCATACTGGTCATGTAATCTATGTAATCTTTTCTTTTTCTGAATATCTCAAGTCACACTGCAGCCTACTCAAGTAATTTCCCTTAAGTCTTCAATGTCTATTCTTTTATGCATGTTTTTTTTTTTTTAGATGAACTGTCCCAGATATATGTGATGATGATTCTCATTTTCCTGTTTTTCTAATAGCTGAAAGATGGATTATTAAGTATAAATTTTGATTAGTGTGTGTGACTGAAATAGATCAGTATTTCTATCTGTATGTACTTTTGCAATTGTTGGGGTTTTGCCCAGCTAGCAATGAGGCACCACGACACTTGCTCACTGCTGCCCATCCACCCCCACCCTCCATAGGGTGGTGGAAGCCCTAGCAAGATGAGAGGGGAAAAAAATACATCCAAGGATGTTGTAGATCGAGACAAGGGCAGGGAGGGCTCACTGTCAATTACAATTCCAAGAAAAACAGACTCCACAACTCAACTTAGAGAGAAAAGTAGAAAAGTTTATTCTACTGCCTACAAGAAACAGAATGGAACAAAAAGGAAAACCAGAGAAGAATTATGAGAAAAATAAACCCAGCACTTTAAGTTCTCTCTCTCCTATCCCTCCTTCCTTCCCAGGCTCGGCTCACTTCTCCTGATATCTCTACCTCCTCCCCGCTCAGTGGCTCAGGAGGGCAGGGAATGGGCGATGTGGTTAGTCTCTCAGAGGTGGGCTCTGCTCCTTCTCTCTTCTCAGATGAGGATGACTCCTTGCATTCTTCCCCTGCTCTGATATGAGGTCCCGCACATGGGACATGGCCTTCTCTGGGCATAGTCACTACCCCGGCACAGGGTCTTTTATAAAACACAAACAAATCTCTGCTTCACCAGTCCTCTCCATAGAAGGCAGGGGAGTCTCTGCTCCAGCACATCTCCTCCTCTCTTTCCTCATTGACCTTGGGGTCCACATGCTCGCTACTCTTTCTCTTCCAACTGTTTGCACCTCCACCATCCAGAAAGGAAGGAAGAAGGGAACAAAGAAGTAACAGGAAGAACCCTCCTTTTCTAGCTTCTTCTTAAAAAGTGATCATGGAGACACTAATTGGCTCATCCCATAAGTGGGTCTGACTCTGAGCTAGGGAGGGTTTTGAGCAACTTCTTACAGGAGCCATCTTTACAGCACTTTCCCCATTACCAGAAATGACTCCACACAAAACCATGACAGCAATGTATATTTAGAGGCCAACAAGAAGTCCGTTTCTATCAAGCCTCGTTCTTGATTACTAACATACAATAAAGCTGTAACACAACCCTAGTGTTTCCGTGTATTATAAACTGAAACTACAGGTGTGATATTTTTGTTGATATATTTAGGGGATATGAGACCTGAGACAAATTAAACTGACTTAAGAGTTTGTGGACCTCAGTCAGAGTCTGCAATGTACTAACAACTAAATACATGAAGGTTTATTTTGGTGAATGCCATAGCTGTTGTAGCAATTATGAATCAACAATTTAGCTGTTGTAAGATACCTGCCTGCTATAGGCAATTCCTGCAGGAAGTTTGGAAAGAAGCATCCCTTGGAAATAATTTTCAGCCATAATTTCTACTATGAAACAGATAAAAATCAGCAAAGATGATAAATAACTGTTTTTTTCTTCACAATGACTCTTCCAGTCCGTCCTCTGCCTCATCTATCTTTTAGTTACTTGTTTTCCAGATACTAAAACTATAATATTCGTGCTTGGATAAATAGCTGACGAGTTAATAGTTGCAGCTTGAAACAAATTGGTTTGGTTTTCTACATTTAATTCTGCATGCCTGTGTTTCCCTTCCAAGACCAGTGTGAATGAACACCTCATTTCAGTCTTTTTTGCTCTTTTTTTTCTCAGCTCCTGCCAGGATTTTGACATTCAGTGGCACCGTGACAACTCCTTGGATGAAGGACATTGTCCTCCCTTGCAAAGCCGTGGGAGATCCAGCTCCAACAGTGAAATGGATGAAGGATAGGTAACCAGCAACTAAATGTATAGCTCAAATAAAGTAATTTTGCTTAAAATCCTGAGGGTTTTTATATGGTTGATTCTGGATGCTAATGTCAGGAAGAAAGACAATTTGTGGGGACTACACACTGTTACAGTAGATGAGGAGTTCTGAAATTCCTTGAACTGAAACTAATGGGCTGTGGTGGTTAGAAGGTATCAAACAGGAGACAAAGTTATGAAGAAGGGATCAAGGTAAACATGCAAGACATAAAACCTGGGAATCTTTTCTGTTTTAACTCCAGGAACACCAAATAGTTTTAGTCTGAGAAAGCAAAAGGTCTGATGCATTGGATCATGCTGTGGAGTGCAGTGTACATGTCTTGCACATATCTCATTTTCCCTTATTCTGTTTTATGTTTAGTTTCACAGTTTGACAGGGTCACTTCTAAACACACATGGAGCACTGTGCATGCAAGTGATACTGCAGTACTATGAAACCATCTTGTGCATTGATAGCTATTATTTTATAGGGATGGACTTTGTAGCCAGGAACTGCCTTGGACTCTTATTTTGGCACTTTTATGAAATAGTAGATAGTTAAGGAAGGAGTGAATTTCCATTTTCACTCAAATTTGGGCCAGAATAAGTGCATTTTTTAAGCAAATGGCAGGTGTTTCCTGAAAGAAAATATTTTACTCTCTTTAATAAAGAGAACATCCCCATGCCCTTTTTCTTTCTTTCTGTTCTTAGTTGCTTCGAAAAAAAAAAGTCCAATTCTGAGTACTTTTGATTGTAACTTCTTTAATGTATACACTTTGTTTCCTGTGAGGTAGTAACGGGACACCCAGTCTAGTGATGATTGATGGGCGAAGAAGCATCTTTAGCAATGGCAGTTTTGTCATCCGTACTGTGAAAGCAGAAGACTCTGGATACTACAGTTGTGTGGCCAGTAACAACTGGGGTTCAGATGAAATAATTTTGAATTTGCAGGTACAAGGTAAGACTATTGGATCTGTCTCATAATTGTTACCACAGCCCTTAACTGCTATGTGCTGGTAATGAATAGATATGTCTGCTTGCAGGTGTATGTAAAATGTTGGTAGCAATGTGTATTAATACAAATTTAATTCTCAACTAGATGTCTATGTAAAATTTTGAAGGACCGATTAATTGAGTATTTGCATTCAGTTGCCTTCTAGTTCTTCACACAGAAAATATCAACTTCTTCCTTCTCTTTACAAATATTACCTCTATCATTTAAATATTGCAAAATTCAGAAAGAGCTGAAGGTCTTTACTTCTGCTGCTGAAAAGCTCTCAACAGAAATTTGCCTCTGTACTGAGACCTTGTTCAAAAACTCATTATCTAAGAGCAGAATTTTATTGATGGTGAATATGAGGAAACACTTGAAATGAAACACAGTACACCTTCAACTAGCAGATATTACCAGCTATTTTTTAATGTGCATGTTGATATGTATATAATGTATGCATTATGGTGTTGATATGTATAAAAGCAAGACAATAGAGTGATGTGATAAAGCAATGTATGTGTATTCACATACCAAGAATTCACTCTGCAGGAATTTCTCTGCTCAGTTACACCACAGTAGATCCTAAGAATGCTTCAGTGGACTGCAAATTGTTGTACCAGAGGGAATTAAATTACTGAACGGGGAATGTTGCCCTTGATGTGGTCAGTCATCCTCCTGTACCTTGATACACAATCTAAACTTCTAGTGCAAATGTATGAGAACACAGAAAGAGACTGATTCAACTGCAGTCCAGTTATGTATAAACCGCTCCACTAAGCCTTGAAACAAATGTTATAGCATATATTAACTTACCTACAATCCAAAAGAGCCTAAAGATGCTCTTCTGTAGTGTTAGAAGCATGACCACAACAGGAAGAAGGGAGAGAAAATACAATCAAACGGAAACTTTATGTTTCTATTTCACTAAGTACTTTCATAATTGCATAACCTTGCTGTTATTGAACTGTAGTAATTAAAAGCAAATCAATTTTACTTCCCTGAGGGACAAAGGCTGGCATTTAATATGTTAGACCACCATCTTTTGTAGATAGGGTGAAGCTGTGATGGAAGGTTTTAAAATAAATCGTCCAAAGTGTAATGTCGGTAGTCTCTCTCCATAGAATCAGCCAAGTCGGTCAGAATAACAGAACAAATACATTTTAAACAAGGATTTTTTCTTTAGAATATTAACTGTCATTTTTGTTTGTTTTCTTCAGCACTGTTTAGCCCTGTGAAGGCAGTAAAAAAAAATTCTCTTTGAAGTCCATTTTAGTTCATATCTGTAAAACAGCAGCCTTTACTTTGTATCAGCACTGATTATTTTGCAATCTGATGACTTGAAGGTGATCTTAAGTGGGCAGCTTTTCACTCTTCTGGTAGAGCTACCTGTTTAACATAAGCAAAGCAGGCAACATCCTATGATAGGAGACTGCTGAACACATCAGAGCATTTGTGACTTTTGTCCTGCATTGTTTACTGGCTGGTGTCTGTCAAAGAGTAGCTACAGCAGGGAAATGGAACCTCCTGCCAGCAATGGTCCCTGACATCATCACCCCCTTCTCACACTTGCAGTAGCAGCCACCAGAGATATGACTGTCCTGTCGTCTCTCCTCCCTGGCTTTCTATCTCAGCTTTACTGTTGATCTTGGATCCTTTCCCATGGTGGACACTGTCTGTGTCTCATTCTCTTTTCTTTGAGGTAGAAAAGCTCAGTTTCCTCTACGTTTCTAAGGAGTTTGAACACCTCTACTAACACTTGTTCAAAAAACAATCCATAAAATAAGCCAGAAACAGTGCTGCTGAGCATGACCAGAGCAATGCAAAAGATTTTAATTAGTACTTTCTAATTCTAATTTAATAAATGTTCTCTAGTTCTCTCTAAGAAATATTTAACTAGATCTTTGAAGTGCTGCCTGCCATTCTTCTCTATTTTAGCAAGCACTATCCTCCACAGCCTTACTGTCCTTGTGCCATAGTTCAGGTTACTACTTTCACAACATGAATAACTAAACGGTTCATGAAGAAGTCAATGATGAGCTCTCCAGACTGTAACTAGTGTATGATCATGTTGTCCCATGACAGATTTGTCTATCTGATGTGTTGAAATATAATATGACTCTTTCTCTGTCCTTTTGTGATGGATTTTCCTCTGAAGAAAATAGGACACTGGGTGGAAGATGAGAGATGAGACCTTTGTCTTATTCCTGTACGCTGCCAGGAGCTGGTCCTGGGAACCATGCGGTTCTTAATGTCCCACATTTTAGACACAGACGTAATGTTTCAAGGGAGAAACAGAACTGAAGTGTTTCTATCAGAAGCTGATAGTCATGCCTTCTTTATAGCAATAGCCTCAGTGAATAGATGGTGTGATCTGAAGGAGGTATAGATCTGCCTCTGATCACAGATTTACCTATGCTACCTAGTTAGCACTCACAGTTACCCTGGCAAAAACTCTTGTTCTGCACCTTATTTTTTTCACTTTTGCATAATAGCCTGCAAACACATACATGAGCAGGCCATTATTTGCCAGTGGACATCTGTTTCCCATCACTAAAAATTCATCTTCTCTCTAAAACAGATAGAAAAAATACTGAAAAATAATGACTGGGTAGCTCTTTGGCCATTTAGATCTGACAGGATAGCTTAAAAAATTCAGAGGAAAGCAAGGGTTAAGAACTGAAAGACAAAATTGTGTAGAAAATTAAATATAACAAATGAGAGCTTGTCTGCTCTTGTCTTAACCAAGGATGTCAACTAAACAGACATTTTGACAGAAATCATTTGCATTTTTTGCAACTCAAAACAGTTATTTGATAAATGGCTGTTAGAAGGGATTAAAATCATGTCTAATCATTTGGATCTATTTTCTATTTTTAACTATTTCCTATCTAGTTCCACCAGACCAGCCAAGACTCACTGTATCCAAAACTACGTCCTCCTCTATCACTCTTTCCTGGATACCTGGGGACAATGGTGGCAGTTCTATTCGAGGTAATATAATTCAGGTTAATTGCAACTTCTTACTAAATTATAATGTGTTGATTGGATTAGTATATAATTAAGAATGGCTACAAAAAAAGAACCCAAACCAAAGCAATCCGTATTGCTGTCAGCACTTAATGTGACCTATCATTGTGATAACAGCTTTCAGTAAATTACAGTTTCTCTTTGTGGTAGTTCAATCACAGATTTAATCACTTTCTTCCTGCATACTCTCAGCTGTTGTGACAGTTACTCTCTCTGATTTTACAGACATGCAATCTCTAACCGCTCATTTTTGAGGGTCTAGGTTCATCATCTGGTCTTTGTTGATGATTGAAGGGTATTTATAAATGTCTATCCCTTTCTTTTCCTTTTGAAACGATCATGAAAATGGTATTTAAGCTGTTTTAAGGGTAGGCAAAATGTATTGCCTGATATTTTTTAGTCAGGAAAGAGCTGTAGGTCTTCCTGTGCACAGGATTTTTATAGTTTTATTAGTTCTTTGAAATAACTTGTCATATTACCTGCAGAATTTGTGGATTTTGTCTCTCTTATCACTGCCATCTCTGCTTTTCCTCCAGGTTATATTTTGCAGTACTCAGAAGACAACAGTGAGCAGTGGGGTAGTTTTCCCATTAGCCCTAGTGAGAGATCCTACCGTTTAGAAACATTGAAATGTGGCACTTGGTACAAGTTTACATTAACTGCTCAGAACGGAGTGGGACCAGGACGCATCAGCGAGATCATTGAGGCCAAAACGCTTGGGAAAGGTAAGTTGATTTTCATCCTCTTTGCTCACTTAAAGCTCTTGCATTCTGCTGTAGATCTTGGTTTAATGAGAAGATAGACTTGGATAGTTCATATTATGGGCTTTGGAAACATTTCCAATTGTGGCCATGCTGTGACAGAAGAGGCTGTCACTGTAGGACCTGAAGCACATACCACATGATACTCTATCCTTATTTCTCTAATAATGTTTTTCAAGGATGAGTTGGTAGATGTTTGGGAAGGGGATATCTCCACTTTCATAGACTATAGTGATTCCAACTACTGCTGTTTGCCACGAAGAAATTGTTTCTTCTCTTGTAAAAATATAGGGGTTTATTTGTCTGGATGTTGAAGGAATTTGTGGAATTCTTAACTCAGCAATGTGTCTCCGAGTCTTGGTTGATGAGAGTAGTTCCACATTGCAAATAAATGTCAGAACTATGAGTAAATGTGGCAAGAGACCCACTTAAAGAGTCAGCTCAGAGTCTTACCCCTAAGTCAATGGAGTGTAGTAGGTTTGCATTACTCTCTAATGATCACCTCATCTTGCATCTCTTCAGCAGTTGTAAGAAATATTCTCATTTGAAAGCAGTTTCATTGTATAGTTACCTTAACAAGTACATCTGTTCTTCTCTAAGCTTTTCATCACACCTCTGCTATTGCAGATCTCACAAGCATCACAGCAAGATAGACATTTTATTTGACACTCAGTGGCATAGGGAAGACCTGGTATGCCATAGATGTGAGTGGTATGACTTGCTAAAGGTCAGGGCAGACTGCAGATCAGCTGTGTGCGTGTTGATGTAAGGTCTGCTGACCTTAAAAAAAGAGACATTTAGAGGATATTCTCATTTTTATTGCATGAAATGAAAGGTTTACAGAGTCTTTAGATAACATCTAAATGATTAATGAAAAGCAGATCTTCCAACCTTTTGTTTCTCTGCCATTTGATATATATACCTGGAAACTACCTGTGTTACATTTACAGACTGTGTGGTTTAGAATGCTGGGATCATTCTCATTCATGCGGTCCAGAACAATCTCCATCTAAAGCTATTAACAGAGCAGATTGAAATAGGTCATAACACATGGCAGGAATCACCAGTTTCATTTTAGATTCCTGTAGAAATTGGAAAAGAGATTATGTTTCAATATATCTCATCAAAACATAAGAATGGCAAAAAGATCCCTATTGGATAGGTCATGCTTTATTATATAAAATAAGACAATATAGATAATTTTCATCACATTAGGTGTAACTTCCTATTGTAAAAAATGTTGTTTCTGCTAAGCAGCTAGCAATAATACCTTAAAGTACACCACAGCTGTATTTAGCATTTGCTGATGACCTGTCCTGTCCACCCACTGTCATTATTTTAATTCTAAGGTGCCACCTTAATGCATAAATACAAAATTCAAAGTATATAATATTTTCAAATATATCATGTGCAATATCTACCTAGTAATAATTTTTAATTGATTCTTACTGGCAAGTTCTTTTAAGTTGACGTTTTCTGCAAATGAAAGCCACTGTACTCTCAAAAAAAACCCAATGTTCAATCCCACTTCAAAAGAAGATGAGAGCATCAGTGAGCAATCTTGAAATGCATTTATTTTCTATAGCATTTCTACATTGTGTTCTGAATGCTTTTCTTTTTTGCATAGCAGTGGGCAGGGAAATTTACTGATACAAAGTGCCTTGTGATTTACAAGTTGACTCATGCCGGTCCATACAAACCAGCAGAGATGTATAGATGGGTTTTTTTTCACATATGGATTTGAAAATCTGGGTGTTTGAGTCTGTCACAAAGTGTGAAAAAAAATATTTAAGAAGCAGAAGAGGGGAAAAGCATCTGTATATATAGATACTGAATTTAGAATCATAGAATTATAGAATGGTAGGGGTTGGAAGGGACCTTTAGAGATCATCTTGTCCAGCCCCCCTCTAGAAGCAGGTTCACCTAGATCAGGTCGCATAGAATGAAGTTAAGATTGTCCCAGAAAATATCCTCTTAATTTTCTGGTTTTTGAGAGTCCCATATCTCTAATTCTTAAACATTTTGCATTATATATATCATTGCTTCTAGAGCCACAGTTTTCAAAGGAACAAGAGCTCTTTGCTAGTATCAACACCACAAGAGTGAGGCTGAACCTGATAGGCTGGAATGACGGTGGCTGTCCCATCACCTCCTTCACCCTGGAGTACCGACCATTTGGGACAACAGTCTGGACAACCGCTCAGCGGACATCCCTGTCCAAGTCCTACATACTGTATGACCTTCAGGAGGCAACCTGGTATGAACTGCAAATGAGAGTGTGCAACAGTGCTGGCTGTGCAGAGAAACAAGCCAAGTTTGCAACGCTCAATTATGATGGCAGTAAGTGTATGTTTTTATTTACATGCCCGAAATACTTTTTACTCTAGTTGAGTTAGTTTCTGCTCTAGTTCCTTTTTTTTTTACTTGCTTTTCTTTCTGTTTTTTCCCCAAGAAAACCCTTTTTGAATGTATTAGCCATGCTGACAGAGGGGTAACAGTCTCAAAGATGTAAAATTCCTACGGATTTCATGACAGTAGACTGCCAGGAAGAAAGGAGGAATTGTTTATTTGTCCTCACTGGGGAAAAGCTCCAGCACCAAAGTCAATCGGCCACGAAACGTAACCATGGGACATGAGGTGTTATTAGTTCCAGTGGTGACAGAAGCACTTGCTAATATTTCGTGTATCTCTTCCATTAAATTTTTATCTCCCATACAATTGGATCCTGCAGCCATTCACGACAGTGGCTGGCCTCATTGCTATTCCATGCAGTCTCCTTGTGACACAGCTCAAAACCCATTATGTGACACAACAGAGCAGCTAACTAGCTTCTCTTCTGGGAAAGCCTCCGGACAGCATCCTCCAAGGGCAAAGCAATGGCAATGCTATTATCCCTATTTACAGACAGGGGGATGTGAAACTAACGTCCATGACAGATGGCTCTGTCATGCCCAGCAGCAAGGCACAGGAGATGAAGAAATTGCTGCATCCTGCCCTTCTGCCAGGGGTTGCTGCCCACCCTGTAAAAGTCAGAACAAAAGGGCAAGATCAAATATGCCATTTGTCAGGCACTTCAGCTTATATCCTGGCATGTTTATTGAAAGTGATGGTGGCACATATGTGTTTCTGCTGGCTCTATAGTGGGAAATGCCTGTACTTCAAGCAAAAGGGTGCTACAGATGGCTTCAGATGGTAATCTCTTGAATTGCTCTAGTGTGAATTGCCAGAGATTTTCTGGAGATATCCAGTGTAAATTCTTGTTGTGTTGCCAGGGACATTGTGCTGTATTGTACAACCATTTGGCTCCATGTGTACGGTTAAATTAATCAACAAAACTAGTCAGCAAGTTCAAACAAGAACAGATAATTGTCCAGCAACAGCACCAAATTGCTAATCATTCATAACTCTGTGTTGGTAACACGTCTCCCTGCCAAAGTTCTGTTTGACACAAACCAACACTTTCCAGGACAATACTCATGTATGACTCAGGGAAGAACAAGTAACAGGGACCATTATCAGTCAGAAGTGTGGGATATGAATCAGGCACGGTTTAAACCTCAGTGTCTTTCACATCCTCTAATGCCATCATAGTCTTTGTGGTAGATACTTGCAGATAATGACAGATGCCCTCATGCCTCATCCTTTTTCAAATAACACATCCCCTCATGTTTTTTTCTGAGGAAATATGGTTTTGGTAAACTGCCGCGCAGTCCTCATGTTATTTCAGACAGTCTAAAAAATTAAGAGAAAGAAGAAGTAAGGCCTGTTTTGCTAAGCAGTATAAATGTTGTCAATAACCATTTCAAGGATTATGAGTTAATTTCTTGTCACTTTACTTAGACAATCCTCATTTCTTTCCAATGTCTTTATACAGGCAGAATTCAACTTTCAGTGATTTTTTTTTTTCCTGATCCACAGTTATTGTTACATATATATATATGGCTGAGGCAAACAGTTTTAAGCCTTAAAGTATATATATACCTTAAAACGAGATTATATGAAAATGCAGACCCAGAGCCTTAAACTCCCACTGACAGCAGTGAAATCAAATATATTCTTATGAGTGAACTGATTTGAAATGTTGTCAGACTCTGCTTTTTGGTTAGATGGTGATACTTACCCTGGTTTCACATACTGTGGCTTGCACATCATTTGACTTTGTGTGTTGCTATATGTCATCTTTAAAAGTGAGAAAGTGAAACAATAAAATTATTTGTAGCATTAAATTTCATGGGCCATTGCTTCTGGTCAGCTAGAAAATTTCTCATTTTCAGCATTGCTGGTTTTGTTCATCAAGCATGCTTTGCCAGGACTCTGTTGTGCCTTAGAGAGGCAGCATAATCTCAAATACTGACCACAGGGTCCAGAGAGGAAAGTGTGGATAGAAAAGGTAATTTTGGTTTTCAGATTTTCTGAATTTGTTACATTTGATGCAGAACTAAAATGATTAAATTATTATTATCATCATTATTGAAAATTAAGACAGTCTGTTCCCACTTAAGAGATTTCATGGAATAACTATTTCAGTGCTTCTAAAGCAAAAATTGTCCTTACAGAGTCCCAGTTCCCCATCCATATATTCTTTGGTAAGCTGCATGGACTTCAGGTTCTTCAGAGTTAGAAAATAGTGTTTCATTCAAAATCCATGTTTTACATCAATACTTCATGCAGAAATGTTTGCCTACATAGAGAATTTTTCATTTACAGAAGGCATGCCAATGGAAACCTCTTGGCCAGTTCCACTTTGAAGTGCTAACCCTACTGCTGCCATTGATTTATCTTGTGTGATTAGTCTCTTCCAGCCTCTGGAGGTCACAGTTGACTTTAGGATAAAACAGATACAAGGACAGTACTTTGAAAGTTCCAAGACATCAAATGCTTAGAATAAGCCTAGGAGCTTTAGCAATCTTAAGATAAAGCCTTAGTAAACTTTGTAGAAATCCTTGAGTTATGTGGTCTTTCGGTCATTTTGTTTGGGCTGCGGTAGGTGATTGCTGTCTGTGATAGAGCTCCCAAAAAATATCATGGTTAAGCTTTACCTTAAATCTCTTCATGGTGGATTAGGTCAAAAGGTTAATGATAGATCTACGTGAGACTTTTCCTTTCTGTTCGTAGGATTTCAGCTAACCATTTTCAGCTTACAGATTTTATGACCTTGCTGCCCCTTGTTTTTCAGAACATTTGCACTCGATACTTAAGGAGATATTTTTAGCAATGTGCAGCTGTAGTGCATAGCACTGCAAAGGAGCTTCCCCACTCAGAGATCAGCTACTCGGTAGCCCTCACATTAAATCAGACCATCTTGGTAGTTGCTCTGAACTATGCTAATTGACTCTAGCCCACTAGGGGACTTCCTACCTTGAAGTACACATGAAAATACTTGGTAGAAGACACAAAGTGCAATCAGACTTGTTGGAAGGGCTGCAACATAGGGGAAAATGGGGTCAGAGACATGCAAATTACAACATCAATGAAGCACTAGTAAAGCAGGTTAACAAAGAGTGATTCACAATTTTTTGTTCCTTCCAATTTGTCTGGGCCCCTGTTTGCGGAAAAGCATTGACTATTTCACTCCTAGACAGCACCTAGAATGACAGCAAATGTTGCAATGGTATTTTCTCAATGGATAGCCATTTTAGGTTTTTGTACTGGCTAATGTAGTTGCTGAATATCCACAAATGAGTAATATGAAGGATATATAAACTTACAGTATATATCTTTAATTAAGTTTTAACTGCCTGTATATAGCATTATGAGGTTTAAATTTTACTTGGAAAAGGTATAGAAAATTATAACCACTTTCCTAAACACTTAAAATTCAGCTGATATTAAGGCTATTCTTAATTTGATTTTTATCAAAGAGTTAAGGAGAAAAAGACAATTTTAGGTATTCTTCAACCCAACAGTCTTTAGCTAATGGTCGGTGTGACTTTAATTCAGAGCAAAATTTCGCCCTTTGGTATTCAGGAGAGTTTAGGAGGATTTAGAGACATCTATTAGTATAACCTTCAGGAATTTGAAGTTCTTTCCATTTCTTCATCTAATCATTTTCTTTGCTTTTAGAGGAGTGCAAAAACTGCATTTCAATTACAACAAGAACTTTTTTTTTAAGGCAGGATTATTTTCCCTGCAGTATGTTTATTCCAAGAAACAAAAAATTAGAAAAAGAAGGAAAATTATGGGCAAGAACTGCAATGGAACAGTAGAAAAATATTCAAAATGCAATTGTAAGAAAATAAATTTTCTGAATTACCTGATATAGGTTTGGATAGTTGTAGCTTTTCTGTTTATCTTCATTCCTTTAGGGAGCTACTCTTCTCATTATATGCAACTCAAATAGCTCTTCTGAAAAAGCATGATTTAGAATTTTACATTTTCACTGTGGTTATGGAACTCGTATTATACTGGATCATATCACCTTTTTTTTCTGATGCTATATGGTACATAATGAGATATATCACTCAACACAGCAATTAAGATGTAAAAAAATATGCCTGTTTTTCCATCTCATCCTCCTATCCTTTTAGTAAACAAGTAGCCAGTTCAGTAGGTGGTTCAAATTGAATAGCTCCCATTGAAAGTCATCACAGTTCACAACACTTGCGTATTTCTACCCATTTAAGACAAATCTGCATTTTATAACCTCATTTGTGGCTGCATTCATCAGTTTAATAGTAATCAGGAAATGAGTGAGAAGTCTTCCATGACTAAACAGCCTTCCAAAGAAAGTGCTGCATTCTTCTCACGTCTTTTCGAAGTAAAGAAAAGACAAATTGAAAAGTTCAAATATTGTGTATCACCAGATATATTCAAAATGAAAAAGTTAGCTGCCTGGCAATGCCAGTATTTTGTAGATCCATTTCCCTCATTTCCCTCTCAAAATTTGATTGTCTCTATCTGGTGTGACTCTCCTGTTTTACTGATGAGTCTAATGTCAGAAACTCTTTAGCAAATTAGCATCAGGTTGGCCATCTGAATTCCAGCTCAATATCACTGGTGTACCCCTAAGACGTGATATAAGAATGTTTCTGTGCAAAGATTCATCTGGTGTATGTAGCAGAAAATAAACCCTGTCCAGTACATTCCTTACAAAGAAGAACCCAGCGGAAAGTAGGAATGTGTTGCAGCAGTGCTATTTTCCCAGTAATATATATGCATAGTGATTCTGAGATCTCTTACAGCTTTGTAATGATTTAATATGACTTAAAATTAATCATAGTATTTGTACAATGGTCATGGGTTTTTTTCATCAATGAATGCACTGCTTGGTTTCTGATAATCTATGAGTCTCTCAGTATCTTGTTACCAGTGTGACTGATTATGTGTGCGTGGCCCTTACACATGCAAACATGGCATCTACCCTGAACACGACAAATCTTTCTTAATGTTCTGTGTGCAGCTGAAGCATATGACATGCCATATTCCCTGAGAGCTCAATCTTTTCTCTTCGTTAATAGGCATCTAATATCATGACACTGTTTCCAGGTACAATCCCTCCACTCATTAAGTCAGTTGTGCAAAGTGAGGAAGGACTGGCAACCAACGAAGGGCTAAAGATGCTGGTGACCATTTCCTGTATCTTGGTTGGGGTCTTGCTGCTTTTTGTGATGCTGCTGATCGTGCGGAGGAGGAGGAGGGAGCAGAGACTGAAGAGGCTTCGAGGTAAGATGAGAGCTGTGACACTTATTTCTACATTTTCATTTCTACTTCCTGAATGTGAAAGTGCAAGCAGGGCTGCATGTGACCAAACTCTTCAATCCCCAGTTGGAGTACTTTTCCTGCAAAATATAACAGACATGAGGCAACCAACCATCTGTATTTTCTAAAGAAATTCCTTCTTTTTCTTTTGGTGGTTAGTTTCTAAAAAAATTACTCATGTATCTTTTATTATTATTTTGCAGGGGGGAAAGGAAAGTAATTCTCATGTGTTGGTATTTGTTTGTTTTCCTGTTTGTTGTTTTTGTTTATTTCTCTTGTGAATTTTCATTATAATAGAAAATCTTTTTCTTTTGGAAAAGTAAAATCAAATGTTCTAATGACAGGAAGATTTCAGTTTTCCAGTAGATGTAAACCATATTCCCAAATTATAAAATGAAAGTAGTTATGTGTTAGTATATTAGAAAACATAAACAGATATTCTCAGATTTGCTGCCACATCTTTTCCCTAGGATGTGACTTTGTTGTCCACTGGCCTTTCATTGTTGCTGATCTGTACTTTTCTCTAACCTTTATTCAAATTCAAGTGTTTGCTCTATGAATAAATTTTAGATCTGTGAATTCATTTAACTTTATCATTTGTCTAGTAAATACCCATGATTGAGCCACAGACAGGTTTTTAATCCTTTTCACCTCTACACTTGGCCCTGTAAGTTTTGCACTAGCACACAACAGCAGGCCTTACACTGAAAGTATATGGAAAAAAGCCTTTCAAATGACACACTGAGTAAATAATTTATTCTCTGCAAAAATAAGTCTACTGAAGAGCCAACAAATTGCTTAATTATTTATATTTTAACCAAAATATTTTCATGATATATTTTGAACCAGGGCAAACCCTGTGTATTCCATCTCACCTTAGCATCCACTCATCTCTTGGGTCTCATTTTTGTGTTTTGTAGCAATAGTTTGGATGTTTATGAAAGAAAAAAAAAAAAGGAAGACACAGATACAGGACTGTTAGTTATGGGCAAATTTTCAGATCAATCAGGACAGCTAACCGTATGATTTATACACAGCTCGGAAATCAGGGCATCTGGATGCTTTAGCTTGTGTAATAACTTTATCATTTGAAGCCTTTTAAGCCATTTACCTCTGTGCATTTTTGAAATAAAAAAAAAGTGGTAGGTTAAGGCTAAAGAAAGTGTTATCTTCTCAGAAATACTGTGCAATTACATCCAGTAAGAAGCAAGATATTTTGAGCTCCTCAGCTCCAGGAAGTGATGACTGTGCACATTTAGTTTTTCATGGTTAATTTACAAGTATTCATAGATTCTTGATTTATAGTCCCTTAAGAAGGCTGATCCCTGGCCAGTGTGCCTTTTGCATAACATAGGACTTCTCTGAATGATTTCCTTTCAAAATATAGGAATTTAGAAGAATATCTGTACTTCGCTTAAGCATAGGCAGAGACAAAGAATTCATCAGTGTTTTTGATAAAATTAATCAGTATTTAATTACCATTCCTGTAAAAGTTGTGTCTCTCTTCTGGGAATTTGTCAAGTTACAGCTCAACATCTGAGCTGTTTGGTCCTGTCTGCTGTAAAGGGACTGTAGTTGTTTTTTGTATCATACTTTCAGTCTCTGAGGATATTCCTTTTACATGGTGGTAACCATGTAGTGTCTTAATGTTTTCATTGGTAAATGAAACAGATAAATCTTTTTTTACATAATTTATTAATGCAGGCTTTCTTTTCTGGTACTTTTGCAAAGCTTAGGTAGCTTTTTCCTCATCTGTGCATGCTAAAAATTAACACAGTATTCCAGGAACAGACATATTAGCATCAGATAGTGAGGTAATGGCCTTTCTTCTTTCTTCTGTATGATCTTCTTTCTGTATGTGCAAGGATCACCTTTTTGGATGCAGCGTTATTCTAAGAGTTTTCATTTAACATCTTAACCATGGAGACCATGTGACAATGCTCAAGTTACAGTGCAACAGAATACTCTCTTTTGTATAGCTATGGCTTGTATTCTTGATAGATGACCTTATACTAATACAGATACATTGTTCACTTATAGCTAACCTACCTTCTTTTGCCTTAGTGACCTGGCATTTTCATTATGTTTTAACTCCCTAATTCTCTCACAATTTTCAAACTATTATCAGGTATTACTACATTTACTCCAGACCACTGATTAAAGGTACCAATGGTACCAATGTCCCATGGTGCATGATGAAAATAAATACTGAACAAAGTTTAAAATTTTGAATAAAAATTTTAAAATCTTAAAATTTTATTTTGAATATGCTGAAACTCATGTAAAATGGCTTCTGTGTTTTTAAGTCATGCTTAGTTATTATACTATTTTGAAGTACCATCACTTTGCTCTAGAGAAATCTCAATATGTTTTAATGTTATATAATTGTATCTCAGTAAAAGATTTTTCAATGTCACTAATCTTCAGTGGATCTTAATTTCATTTTTTAAAAAAAACAACTTTGATATGGCTGGTTGACCACAAGCTTGTATTGATTGGTCATATTTATTCCATCTCCTTCAATTCATTTAATCAAGCTTGATTCTTTTTTTTTTTCATCATTTTGCTCAGTTCCAATAGCAGATTGATAAGACTTCAGCAATTCAGGTCTTTTTGTTCATTCTTTTTGAATGTTAGACATTTCCTGCTCTTCTGGGGGATACTTTGTGTCCTAAAAGTCTTACAGATAATTAGTACTGTTGTTCCAGCAAACTCCTTAGTAAGTTCCCTAAAAAAAAGTCCTGTACGCAAGTTTTTCTGATCTCTTAATATAAAAATATGTTTTGTTGTTAGTAGTTGTTTCGTTCAACTTTCACCTGAGTTAGTTCTAAAATTGAAAGGATGGGACATTATCACTTGATATGTATCATCTGGTGGTGTTTCTTTGAGGCACTCCTTTATCTTAGATCATGATTTCACCATCAACTTCCCCATAGTCTAAATCAGAAATAATATTTTCCACAGTGAAACCTTCTAAAAAAATGTATACAAGTTACAGATATTATGCTCGGCTATGCAGCTTCAGGAGATGTTTCTGAACCTGCTCACAAAAGAGGAGTGGGAATTGCAGTTTTATTTTCAGTACATTCTGCATGCAAACATTTACATCTCTGCTTAGAGATACGGGGTTTGTCAACCCAGTTTCTGTGGGGCAAATGTAGCTTAAACACAGAAGTCTCTTCATTCTTAATCTTTTTACTTCTTGTTGTAGCATATAAGGACAAGCGAACCTTTATTTTCCTCCTGTGGCACACTCATTGTAATTTCTTTTTCCAGGAGTACTCTGTTTAGAAAGAAAGCATAGTTTTCTTCAAAGCCCTGATTTTTTCCTGTTTCAGCAGTTCAAAAGGTCATGTCACAAGAGGATCAATTGACTGCTGGATTTTATGCAGCCATGAACTAGGTCAGCACATATTATAACAGAGAAACCTGATGACTTACCACTCTTTCTCCTTGTTATTAACCTAGCTCCAATACTATCATTGTTTTCAAATCCAGCTCACCTTAGCACAAACAGAAAGTATGAGCAGGGCATGATAGTTCAGAAATGGCAATTTAGAACTGTATCACAGATCCTGATTTCCCAGGGGGCAAGCCAAATGTGTTAAGAATTTTAAAGGTAGCTGTCCCAGCAAATGGAAGTGAGGGCTGTCATTGGGTCAACACCTGTCAGCATAGTCACGTGTCTAACTGATGGTGAGGAGCAGTTTGTCTTTTTCACTAAGGCATGGGAGGATGCTTAGCTAGGGCAGGAGATCACCCTCCTCCCTGTGTCATTCATGGCCTCCTCGAGCTCTGTTTTGCCTACCTGAAAGCTGGAAGGTAGGACACTGGCAGGGATACTGACTGATAGTTTTATGAACTATTCCAAATTTGCTGATCAAATGTATGATATAGGAGATACCTATTACAAACTCTTTAACCAAGAATGCATATGTGTTATTGAGCATCCAAATATGTGTCACATAATTTAATATTGAGAATGTAACATTTCTTTTTTCAGATGATGTAACATGGAACATAGCCATCTGCTGTGCAGCACCTAAGAACACGTCAGGGGGATTGTTTCTTATTTAATCATAGAATCATAGAATGGTAGGGGTTGGAAGGGACCTTTTAGAGATCATCTAGTCCAACCCCCCTGCAGAAGTGGGTCCTCCTAGATCAGGTCGCATAGGAACATGTCCAGGAGGGTCTTGAAGACCTCCAAGGAAGGAGACTCCACAATCCCTCTGGGCAGCCTGTTCCACTGCTCCCTCATCCTCACAGTGAAATATTTTTTTCTTATATGTAAGTGGAACTTTTTGTGTTCCAGCTTCATCCCATTACCCCTTGTCCTGTTGCTAGCTACTATAGAAAAAAGGGACACCCCAACCTCCTGACACCCACCCTTTAGATATTTGTAATATTAATAAGATTACCCCCTCAACCTTCTCTTTTCTAGACTAAACAGCCCCAGTTCCTGCAGCCTTTCCTCATATAATCCTGGCAAACAAATCTAAAAAGCAAACTGAACAACGTTGGACCAGGGAAACTTCAACTTTGTCCCTTTGGCTTTTCTTGAGCTGTGAGTTACTTGCACAAGCACCCATAGGCTTCACTTAAGGAGGCAGCAGTGCTTCAAAAACCTGCTAGCTGAACAAAAACAAAATTTGCATACGAAATTATTTTGTGTGCCAGAGGGGAATGTGTACATAGTCTCTTTATGATCCTAGAATAACTGCTGCTAGGATAACAACAAGGAGCTTTAGCTTGTTGAAAAAAAAAAAAAACAAACCATGACTTGGAACCAGAGCTTCTGGTTTAATTCGTTCAGAGGGTTTTTGTATTCTTCCAAATAACTGCATCCCTTCCTAGGTCCTTTAATATCATTAGGAAAACTATCTGTGATGTCATTTGAGAGCAGCAGCACTAGTAGTTTGCTCTACAACTGATGATAAAGACGTTGTCATCTCCTACATAGTACCACTTACAAAAGTGTTAAAAGCAAAAGACAATTCCAAACAAGTGAAAAATAGAGTCTTGAGTGGTTAATGAAGTACAGCTTGCATTAGATGAGATATCTCAGATGAAAGTCCTTCCCTCCACCAGGAATCTGCCTTCACGCTTTGTGCTGAAAAAGGATAGGAGAAGGTTAAAAATAAAGGAATGAAGCTAACAGACCTAGAGGAAGCATAGGATTTCAGCTTCTTCAGTAGCAGGTGAGGAATAAAGCTTAAAACAGGCAAGCTGGCACAGTGTCAGAGAAACAGAATATAGGAAATGGATGGAAAGGGCTTTGTTGAGGTTTTTTAATGAATAAAAAGAGCCCGTAGTCTTTTCCTCTTGCAAATGAATATAAATGTAGCCACAGTGATGCATTAAGATGGTGGTTTGTTTCTGCCTGCATCCTCTGAATTTTAAAGCCAGTGTATTTAATAGGATCACAAGCAAGAAAATTGTTGTAGGTGTAGGAGACTCAAGAGGTGATTAAGCAGTAAAAAGGTGAGATGGAGAAAACAAATTCAGTAAATGTCTTGGCAAATGCTGGTAGATTTACAAGTAGCAGATAGAATAAGAAATTTAAAGTCTTACATAATAGGAGAGTTGCTTGAAGACTTGGAATTGTTTTCTTCCTAGATTTGCTTCACTTGATTGCACAAAAGACTGCTTTGTTGCTGTATGTTATACTTAAAGACTCCAGAGTCAGCATCTTAAAGTGAGTTTGCTTAGCACAGGACTGCAAGAAAACAAAGCATAGCTGTCTTATTTTTTCTGAAAAATAAAAAACCCTTCAGAAATTATTAAATTATGTTGATAGAGTTTTGCAGAAAGCTAACTAAATAATACTGGGTGAACCAACCTTCAGCTGTGTCTTTTGGTCTGAGCAGTACCAGAACAAACAATTATATCCCCAGAGGATTTTACGCTAATAATAACAGCAATGACAGCAGTAAGAAGAGTATTTCTCCATCAGCAGTACCTCATTTGGCAGGATTGATCCATGTGGGAATAAATCACCTCCTGTTTTGTATATAGACTGTCTTCTGAAGACCTAGTAGTATTTTGAATTATTGCTAGTGGAAAAACGTTCATGTTTCAGAGCAACCAAACAAGTCGACTCCTTGGAGACTTCCCTTGCTCAGACCTCCATACAGTCAAGTTTGGTTTGGAAATGGCAAGATGACAAGTGCTCTTCCAGCTTGGGTTCGTCTCCTTCCTAGAGGTGGATGTCACCATTTCTGTCTTCTTGCCCTTTCTTCCTTCCTCACCGGTTCACTTGGCTAACCATCACATGAAAGAGCAGAGATCCCCATTATTTGTTAAACTGTTCATACTTCTAGTGAGTTTCTGTAGTTTTTTTCTAGTTAAGCCAATGGTAGCTTGTACTTCTCTAAGCATCTTAGACACTACAGAGGAACTAAGCAGGGCTGTCTGGGGCAGTTTCAACACAAGTAGGGACCTTCAGCGATAATTTTATTCTTGCCACTGCTCTGAGAAACAACAGTGGTCTTACACATAGCTAATTCAAATCACTTTCTAATCCCTCTGTCAAATAGATCTTCATTTTTATGACATTTCTTCTGTTTTCTTCTAGATGCAAAGAGTTTGGCTGAAATGCTTATGAGGTAAGAATAGATTTGATTTTTTAAATAAAAAATGTCTTTCAACTATGATATCATATTTAAACATTATTATAGGGACAAAACAAGAAGTCTATTCATAAATCCTTCTTCAAAACACACAATTTGTCCTTCAAGATTTAGGACACATTGTTGGTTAGAAATGGGAGGGGGGGAAAAAAAGCAATTTGTGAACAGTATCTGTGGGGGAATAGAATTCTAAAAAAATGAGAACTCTTGTGCTAGTAGATAAAATTATAGAAGTTATGTAGGTCCATTTGAACATTTTTCTTATCCAGAAAAACACTTCCGTAATATGCGCCAAAGTAATTGTGCTTCAGAGATCATTTGAAGGCAGTAAGTGCCTGGATGTGGATACTTCTAAACTTTACAGTTATATTTACGTAATTCAATACTGCTATCTGCTTATACTCAAATATATAGAAGAGCAGGTAAATCTATTTATTATTTTTCAGTTCTATTCCACCAGCTCAGCATCCAGAAATCTAATTCAGTTGATGAATTGCAACAGAATGACTATTCTGGCACTGCAATTCTTTCAAAGACGGAAGTTCCATATTTTCAATGTTCAGTGTTTTGTTTGGAGTAAATGCTGAACTGTAAAATGCTGCACATATCTGAAAATGGGATCACCATGGGGTTATTTGCAAGTTCGAATGAGTTTTGGTTTGCTAGAAAAACTTTTGATTTTTAAGCCACAAGTTTGAAAACATCATATCATAGATATTTTACCAAATGAACCACATTGTAAACTTCCTCATCCATAATGAACTTAATCTCCTATTGTAAAAATATACTTACCAAAGACATGGTGACAGATGGTTTTAGCGTAAAGTCAGCTCTTCGTCATCAGTCTGAAAATACATCTGAGTAGCCCCACTGATGTTAAGAAGACTGGTCATGCAGGTCAGGTCATACCCTTCCTCTCCGCCAGTTAGAAACTCGTGCTAACAGCAGGTTCCAAGTTTAAAAAAACTTCTGGAAGATAGGCTCTGATATTTTATGGTGTCACAGAAAACAGCAGAGATAAGCATATGCAGCAAGTCTGTTCCCTAAAGGAATCAAGCACAGAGTGACTGAAACTCCTGGATGGAGATATTTAATCCCAGTGACAACCACACATAACATCTCTGCAAAATTGATGAACTTCTCTCTTAAACTTGGTTAACTTCTCTAGTCTTACTACCACCCCTCCAAGGCCATTTCAGAGTCTCTGTCACTCAGTAGCACTCAGAGTCTCACTCCTCTGCCACTCAAAAAACTATCAGACTGCTAGGTGCCTGAATTTGACCGCTTAGTCCTCTGCTGATGTCAGCCTTCAAATTCAAGAATTTCTTTTGCCCTGCCCATCTCATGCACTTACAGAGCAGTCAAGTCCCTTCCTAGCCTTTAGTTCAGAGCTCATTTTCTAGGTAAGTCAGCTGCCACTGTTTCTTTTTGGTTTTCATTTTACCAGCATGTAAATACGACCAAGTCAGTTTCTCTCATCTCTTTTATTAACAAATAATCTTGTTTTTATTAAGTAGTCATATAAATATTTCTCTTCTAAAAGTGTGAACAATGGCAAATGACTAAAGAAACAGGAGTTTAGAGGAAATAAGGGATGTAGGCCTACATTTGTAGACACATCATAACTTGGAACTCTCAAAGTGATGCTGTTTTGGGGACCCTGCTTTCTACAGGCTCTGTCACCTGTGATAAATCTGAAAAATACCTCCCAACCAAAACCTGAGCTACCCTCCATCACTAGATGTTCTGAAGATTTAGCACAATAGTAATAAAAGGATAATAAGCTCTTCAAAAGCAATAGTCACATATTATAAAGCTCCTGACATTTTGTCTTTTAGATTTCACCAAAACCTACTATAATAAAAATATTGAAAGAGAAGGTATGCTGTGGGTTGTGCCTTGATGTTTAATTATTGGACAGAAAACTGAAAAGATTATTCTCTGCTTGGTAGGAAGGTGTGAGGGATGGAGAGAGCTTTGTGTATCTTCCCCTTTCAGGAGATTTCTATGAGCATGTGTAAAGCGGATTAAGAATGGAGCTTTAGTCTTTACTTTGAAAGTCACTGGCTTTGACTGTGTAAGTAGAATGTCTGGGGAGCAGGATAAACCCCAGAAGTTAACATTTATGTGGGAGCTGCACAACTTGTTGCTGATACTTTGAACCAGCAAATAAAAATCCCTGCTGCTGTGCAATCGTGGCTTTTTATGTTTCTTTTAGCTGAAAGCATCAGTCAAGCCAAATTCTTTGTTATAGTTCACTGTGAATTACAGCAATTGACTGAGCATTCTAAATTTGAACACAAGATGAGGAATCTTTTCTCCTCAAATATCCCTGTGTCAGGCTGCTTACTTACATGATTTAGTTTTCCATGTGTTTTTACAACAATGGTCAGGAACCTGTGAAATCTCCTGACTCTCCGCCAAGGACCTGGAATGACTTTGGGATTACAGAGCACCATATTTAATCTCTTTACATAACTAGCTTGATAGGTTTAACCCTCTCCTGTGCATACAGATAGTCACTCAACTAAGTATTTTTTTCTATTAAAAATCCAGAAATATTAAAAAAAATATTATTTTAACAATGAACACTCTTTCAAAGTCATCGAATCATAGAATAGTAGGGCTTGGAAAGGACCTTTAGAGATCATCTAGTCCAGCACTCCCTGCCAACGAGATCAGGTTGCACAGTCACATGTCCAGGTGAAGTCTGAGAACCTCCATAGAAGGAGACTCCACACTAACCCTGTGCAGCCTGTGCCAGAGCTCCCTTACCCTTACAGTAAAGTAGTTTTTCCTTATGTTTAAATGGAGTTTTCTGTGTTCCAGCTTCTTTCCATGACCCTTTGTCCTGTCACCTTACACTACAACAGAAAAAAAGGGATGCCCCAAACTCTTGACATCCACCATTTAGATATTTGTAAATGTTAATGAGATCCTCCCTCAGTCTCCTCTTCTCTAGACTTAATAGCCCCAGTTCCCACAGCCTTTCCTCATAAGGAAGATGCTCCAGTCCCTTGATCACTGTAGTTGCTCGGGAAAAAGCCTCATTTATCCACAGACTGTACATAAAAGCTGTACTCAATAAGATCAAAAAGCTTAAATATCCAAGTATCTCTCTTTCATAATGGCCAGAAGCAGACACTTGGGTAGAGTAAAAGACTACAACAAATACATACCTGTTCCCCAGACAGGATCTTAGTCTCTAACAACTTGAAACTCAGAGATTCATTGAACCAGAGGGAGTGAATTGTGTTACACACAGATCCTTATAAGGTGTGACAGATAAAGAATAGCATTAGCACATCATTAAGTTGGGGAATTTTATATCCGTAGGTTAAGGAAAACATAGTTGGATGTGTTTCCTCCCTTTAAAGAATTAATCATTGGATTCCTCATCCACCAGACTGATATAATACTTTTGTCTCTGAATTTTCCTAAGTTCGAAAATACTTGGGTACCAAACCTCAAAATTCCAATCCTAAAAATCTTTGCCTCACTGCCAAGTCCTAGAGGCACTCAATGACTGTTGGCATGTTAGGTTTTAGTAACCTGAAAGTTGAACTATTGTGGTTTGCAGAAAATAATTCAAAATTCCATGAGATGGAAAGAGATAGTGTGTTTATCAGCAACAACCCTCTTGCTACTGCCAGTTGCATTTGGACACTCCATGTCAACCTACTGCTGTGTACAGGAGAACTAATTAGACCAGTAAGAAGAAGAGAGATCACGCAAAATGAGACATAACTCTTGAGCGTAACAGGGAGTTTTCCTGAATATAGAGAGGCCTGAGTTCTGTCTTGAAGGACCTTCCACATGTATCACATAGACCCATCCCTGCAGCCAAGAATGGGATTCAGAATTCTCTCTCTTGGCAGGTGAGCAATATAACTGCAGACCTGGGGAACTGTCCTCCTGCTCCCTGTGTTCCAAACAATACCTTTTGTTCGGTTGAGTACTTTGCAATAGTAAGAATAGTGAACATTTGTACTTCTGAAGAGCTTCTAGCTCTCACTGGAATTCTGGGGTATGTATTCTCTGAGGAAGATGTCTGATTCGATCCCTTTGTCTCCTGCATCCCTGGTGAGCAAAGAAGGGGTGCAATGATGCATTTACTAGTCTCGATTATGTACGGCCCAGATTCTATATGTGTCTGATGTCATGTATACTTTAACGATTGGATTATTTCTTCCGTGATCTTGAGCAAGCCCAAAGTTATCAAGCTGTTCAAAGACATGTATTAAAGTAAATTTGGCAAGCAATAATATATTAGTCTCTCCTTCTCTTAACATTTCAACAACTTAAGTGGAAACCAACGGGAGTGACATCTATCCATGCAGAGACTTCAAAAACGTCAGTGTGGAATTTATCTGCATTTTAGGATCCTTTGAAAATCTCTGTGCTTTATAAGAATGCTGTGACTACTATTCTCTACTAATTATATAGAGAGAAAAGTCTGGCAGCCCTTGGGTAGTTCTGATATTTTGCTTCCATAATAATTGAATAAGGTACCACTTGTAGACCGTTTCAATGCTTTTCAGCTATCCATCTGTACATGATGACAACACTACCCAGGTAAAGACAGAGATGTTAAAATTTGAGAGGCATAGATGATATTAATGCTGGGGACCACAAGAGCAAGGAAAACCAGAAGGTGAGAATTTGCCAGTAGTGTGAGACTTGGTACCTGTGAGCTTTGTGGATCTCACTCTTGGATTTGGAATTATTGACCATATGACATGGAAATTACTGCTAAAAAAGAATCCATGAGAGCCTCCAAACCTGCAAACCTGTCTTGCTCACATGGAGACACAGCAGGAAGTTAAGGCAAGTTATCTAGAGATGTGGGCTGATCATACATGCATTAGTTTCATATGCAGGGGCCAGTACTTGGGGAAGAAGTGAACTTATCATCAAGCAGCTTAATAGTCTTCTACTGATTCCATTAACAATAACTCACTGTCAAATAAGAATTAAACTGCGTGATCTACAGCTATTTTACACTAGAAAATGAGCCTTCACTTGGATTTTAAAGCTCTTTCAAGTGTGAGCACTTGGATCACACATCACTGGCTGATTTATCTCAACTTTCCTAAGCCTCTTTGTGTAAAGAAGTATTTGCAAATATTTTCTCTCCTCCAAAGATTAATTACATCTAAAAGGACAAAAAGTTCTTAGGGTTTTAGTGCAGTCTGAAGGTTTCTTGGTACAAGCTCTGTACTATAACTGATCGTAGCACTCAATTTTACTATCCATTTTCATTTGCTTTCAGTAGACAGCTCATTTAAGAAGTCATTTTCTGGTACACAAACTTCAAAATTAAATTGTTTCAATTTGCATGATGATAGGATAATTGGTTTATGTTCTTTTTTAGAATATTGCATCAATCAATTAGAAATAATCCATGAAAGTAAACAAGATTTGTAATTTTAGTCTTGGAACATCAATGGGACTAAAACCTTTATTTATTTTATATGACTTATTGATGTAATCCCTAGTTACTAATTTCTGTTTTCATTTATCATTTCTAGCAATATATTGAATTTATCTAATGAAAAATAATGAAAAGTTTAAAAATTAATTAGAAATTACTTAAGACAGCATTTTTCTATCTCTTTGATCAGCTATGTGTTTCTTTACCCATAAGGAATGAGAAAAAAGGTCTATCTTGCAAAGGATTCTTGCTAATTTTATGATATGACAAGACTCAAAGAAAACCATATGAAATTTTCAGAAGACTCTTACTGATAAAGAATAGACCAAATTCCTCAGCACTGTGTGTTCATCTAACTGCTTGTCATGTGCAGTAAATTATTATCATGCATTTGTTCTGAAGAGAGGAAGATAAAATGTATTAATATTTTTTCTGGTTATGGTTATATTATATTTTGTTTGATCTGGACAGATTTTAAATGAGGAAATTTGCAAGTATCTTTTCATTTAGGCTGTGTGTTAATGTGTTTGCTTCTCTTTTGTTTTTAGCAAGAATACCAGGACGTCAGATACACTTAATAAGCAGCAGCAAACACTGAGGATGCACATAGACATTCCCAGAGCACAGCTTCTGATTGAGGAGAGGGACACAATGGAAACAATTGGTAAACTCTTGCTGAACATGTTTTCACTAGACAATGCAACAAGCACTTCAGGTGGACTTCCTTTACCTGACACCTGTTCCCTACCTTGATGTACAGATCAAGAAAAAAAGAGCTACAAAGTAATTTGCCACACTTGAAAGCTGAACTGATTTTTTTTTTCTCCCCTTTGAATCATTTTCCACTCTAAGTAATCTCAGTGCAGTATTTAAAATAATGCAGGACATTAGGAAAATGAAGCTGGGGGGAAAGAGCTGCTTGAAGAAAATGTAAAGGAAGACTGACAGTTTTCGTAGAACCATAGAATCACAGAATGGTAGGAATTGGAAAGGACTTTTAGAAATCATCCAGTCCAACCCCCTGCCAAAGCAGGCCTACATCAGGCCTCACAGGAACATGTCCAGGAACATATCCAGAGGAGGATACTCCACACCCTGTCTGTGCAGCCTCTTGCCAGGGCTCCCTCATCCTTACAGTAAAGCAGTTTTTCCTTATGTTTAAATGGAACTTTCTGTGTTCCAGCTTCTTTCCATTGCCCTTTGTCCTGTTGCTAGATGCAATGGAAAAAAGTGATGCCCCAACCGCTTGACATCCACCATTTATATACTTGTAAATATTGAGATCCCTCCACAGTCTTCTCTAGACTAAACAGCCCCAGTTCCCACAACTTTTCCTCATATGAAAGATGTTCCAGTCCCCTGATCCTCTTGGTGACCCTGTGCTGGACTTTCTCCAGTTCTCTGTCCTTCTTGAGCTGGGGAGCCCAGAACTGGACACAGTACTCTAGATGAGGTCTCACCAGGGCAGAGTACAGCAAACTTAAAATCTAAACTGTTTCACACAACAGAAAGCAAAAATTCTCATGTAACTGGCATGTAGCTGAACATAGAATCACAGAATCATGGAATCTCGAGTGCTGGAAGGGATCATCTAGTTCAACCCCCCCTGCCAGAGCATAACCACCAAGTGTAGGTCACACAGGAACTTATCCAGGTGGGTTTTGAATGTCTCCAGAGAAGGAGGCTCCACAACCCATCTGGGCAGCCTGTGCCAGTGCTCCCTCACCCTCACAGTGGTGTTGGAATTTTTTATTAAATAAATTAAACACATGATGTATCAAATAAAAATACAACATTCTGTGATTCTGTGACTGTATGTCTACACACTTTGACCACACTCTCCAAAATTACTGATCCTGTTAGACTTCTAACTTTTTTGGATCAAAATCTGTATAGAAGCAGCCTGTGATGGCTGAAAATGTAATAGCGTCCCATGGATGACGTGGCCAGAGAGGAAAGCTTCTCAAGCTGGGAGCACCATGTCTGCGTCTCTCGTCGATGCCCACACTGGACAGAGACAAGATGCTTTAGCATTGCACCTTGTCTCACTTGCTGTCATTCTGGCATGGTGGGGTGGCCTCAGGGAATATTTCACAGTTTGTGCTGTAAATTTGAAAAGGAGACCTACGCTTCACCTGAAATACAGACTTTTTAAAATCCTGATCTAAATATCCCTAATTTTCCCCCCAGTGATGCCGTCTTTTGTGCCAGGCTTCATCCTGAAAAGTTTTTACTTTTTAATTACAGTTGCTGAGCAATAGGAGATTATAGTGGAAATATCATTAGTGCCCTAACTGTAGCAATGCGATCAGTGCCTTGGTAATAGCCATTTCTCCACACAGCACTAAGAATAAGGAGGCACTTTGGCAGTCTTTGACAGAGTTTACTGCCAAGAGGCTTTGTTCCCAACTTGAATAAGAGCTCATCTTTTGCCAGAGACAAAGTAATTTGATTTCATAATGCCCATTCTATTTATGGCCTTCTTTGGATAAAAAATGCTGCTTATGCTATTGTGCAGAATTGTGCACCTTAATGGTGTCTTGTCAAGTTAAAAAAACAAAACAAACCAGGAATGCCTAGAAGACGCAGATCAACCACTGCTGACTGGTAAATGCGCTGTTACCAGTCCCCTTAGAAATACATTGCAAAGCTATATAGCATAGCACAGAAGGAATTTCTTGTGCCTTTTATTGCTATTATTAATGGATTAAAAGACTGTAAAGAATGCAAAAGAAAGTCTGATAGCATGCAAATAGTTGTTCTGCAAACACAAAGTCAGTGGAAGATTTATTGCTGCTAAACTTTCCATAACCAAGGGGACCAGATTCCACTTTGGAGTGAAAGAACTACGATACAGAGATCACAGCTGAAGGAAAAAAAAAAAAAAGAGGAAGAAAGTAAGTGCTATATAGCACTGGCTTTCTGCAGGGATAAAGATCTGTGTAGAAATTCAGTGAATGTGTCTTACCCCAGAGGGAAGCAATAGACAGCAGAACCATACAGCAGGAAAAGTCAGTGCTCACCTTTTTCTTACAGTTCTTCCCAAGGTCAGGGTTCACCTCACACATTTTGCAGCTGGAGTAAGGCCTACAGTCAGTTGGGCTGACTATGTTGAGAGAAGCTTATATGACTTGCATAAAGCTCCCTAAACCTTCTTTTTCAAAGCCACAGTAGTCAAGTTTGGTGCAGATAGAAGTAGTAGGCCTTAGCCTTTAGTTTCTAGAACAGCAAAACACTGGATTTAAGGATACTTAATTACTCTGCAAGTATATTTTCATCGTCACCACTGTGGTACTCACATGCTTAAAAACAAGCAGCTCACTAAGAACAGTTTTGAGTCATAGCCATCTCTTCTGTAATATTCTGTCTCTGGAGAAAAAACTGACTGATAGAGATTTAGTTAGAAACATTACCTAACAACCCCCTTTTAGGAAGACGTGGGTGAGTTCACTGAGGACATTACTAATTATGTTAATAAAAATAAATAAATTGAATATGTTGTTGAAAGCTCAGCTGAGGTCTCTGAAAACGAAGGAGAAGACAATATCCCAAAATATGGGAAAGAAGGAATTAAGGCCAAAAATAATCACACACGAATTAGCTTTTTGGAAGGATGCTTAATACTCTGTCTCAATTACACATCTCTAAGGTGAAATCATAAAGACTCACAAGAAAATTGCACCTATTCTTTAGTTTTGTATGAACTTTGAGTTTAACCATGGGGGCTCCCAAGCTGTGGTACATTTTTCAAAGCCATCTTTAGTCCTGCAGAGAAGAAGCAGTTGCCACTATCAGTGGTGGTACCCAGCTAAAAATAAGTCTGGGGACTTGCTGTAAAGCTCTTGCGAAGGCAAACACAAAATTTATTACTCCTCTTTCTGGTTTTTATAAAATTTTATTATTTTTACTTACAGATGACAGATCAACAGTTCTGCTCACTGATGCTGACTTTGGGGAGACATCTAAGCAGAAGTCACTGACTGTCACCCACACAGTACATTACCAGTCTGTGTCACAAGCTACAGGACCACTGGTGGATGTTTCTGATGCCCGGCCAGGAACAAGTAAGAATATAAGAGAATGTGTTATCTAGGGAGGAGAAAGGTATAAGAAAAATGAATGCTGTGCTCCAGCATTTGTATTCTGGTGGGGTTTTTTTTTCAATCTGAAAGTTGAGAGAAATCTATTTAGGTCAGCAGAGAGCACTTCTTATACAATTTCATTTAGTGATTCAATAGGGAAGAAATTGCATATTCATCTTAAATGTAGGTGTAGTTTGAAATAATTCATACCTGGCTTTCATTAACCAAATGTATGCTAGATTTTAATTTCTACAATTTATTGTGTAAATTATCTTAATGGCTTTTAGTGTCTAATACAATTTTTTTCTCAGTGATCAATCTTTATTGTATTTCGAAACACTCCTTTCCTCCTTGCCTCTCCATCAGGCAAGAAATACATTTCTCATTATTGCTTTTCTCAAAAAAGTTGTATTTCCAGTTTTAGATATTAAGATAAATTAGTTTTCCCAGATATATTTATGCTGAGTTATTCTTGTCGTGATTTAAATGCTATCATAAATTAAGACACTGCTGCAATCCATTCTTCTTATTCCTCTCACAAATGTGTTCCATATCTACAAAAATAGAAAAGAAAATCAGTACACTGAAGGAATACTTAGGAGTTAGGAATATTGTAAAAGTGTAGTCCACTAGCAGTGTGCAATTTCTAAAGTCTTGGATTATTTCTATCTTCTGACTGTTTCAGAAGTTGTTACTTGTTGAGTTCAGTGAACATTAATGCTGAAAGCTCAGTTGCTAGAATGCAGATTATTTGAAAAATCTTAATTTTGTCTGCATTTCCACTCCAATCTTTATAAATCATAGCTATTCTAGTCCTCACCTTGCTGCTTTTCTAACTCTGACAGTTTTAAAACATGATTAGTTATTTCTGGAGGACTAGATTCGTACCACTGTTTCCCATCTATGAAGAGTCATGTAATTTGAAGAGTCAAGATTTGATATTTGTTTTCTTTCTGGTACCACTTGTGACTTGCTCCTTTAGTTCACATACATGCTGTCTTGCCTGGTCAGTAAAAGCAAAAATACCATAATATATTTTTTATCCCACTAGCAGAGCTGGTTGGCTGAGTTGGCTGTTTTCCAACCCCACCTTTTCTGATAAGGAAAGAGGCACCACCCCAAAATTTTACAGTACCAGCACTTCCCACACCTAATCCCTTTTTTTTTTTGGTGCAGTTATGTGCTTCATTACTCTGAAGTTGGGGAGAGACTTTCTTCAAATTAAACTTGGATTTAACTCATGTCTAAGAGTATGATCTGTGTCCAGCCCAGCTTTGGAAATAGAAATCCACCATAACTTTTATTATGCAGTAAAGATTTAATTGCAGCAGTGCACAGGTCTGGGTCGAAGACTTTTAGGTAGTGTTCTCTGGATTTAAGACATTAATATAGTTTTGCTAGAGGCTGGGCTATGACATTTTGTCTAGACAAAATTTTGTTTGCTTTCTCTGTGAAGAGGGGAGGAGCGCTCAGCTGGGTAGCTCGGAGTTTATGGATTTGCCTGTCTGAGCACATTCACACTCACTGATTGGCAAATATTCGCTTACAGCACTTTTTAAGTTTCTCCCTAGTTGTTTTGTATTTATTTATAGAAGAGCTATGCTCTGTGAACCTTTGCCCTGCTCACCTCAGCTCTCTATAGTAATGCTTCAGCATATGACAGCAGAGCTGACTAACACCCAGGACACCAGATGCACACGGATTTCCATGGCATAGGCAGCTCTGGAGCTTGCTGCATCTGTGCTACAGAGTCTCATATGCAGGCACAGCACAGCTGGGGCACAGCCACTGCTTTGCACATGCTCAGAAGGACAAGTACTGACCTCCTGCCGGCTGGCAGTGGACTCTCCCACCTTCTTTAAACTGCTGACAAAAGCGTACTGAGTCACTGAATCAGGGAAGATATGAGATTGGAAGGAACCCGTAGGCACTGCCCAGTCCAACTTTTCCCCTTAAAGCAAGGTCAGATAGAGTAAGCTGCCCAGGGCCACACCTAGATGACTTTCAAATATCTCCAAGAATAGAGACTCCACCACCTCTCTGGGAAACCTGTGCCAGTGCTCTGCTTCCCTCTCAGTAAAGTATATCCTGATGTTCAGCAGGAAGCTCCTAAGTTTCACCTTGTGGCCATTGCCTCTGGTCCCATCACTGTGCATCACTGTATTTATATACATTGATGAGATCCCCCTGATCCTTCTCTCCTCCAGATCAAAAAGCCCCAGCACTATGCCAACAGTTTTATCACCAGCACTCGCCTTCTGTCCTTCACTTCCTTCCTTAAAGCAGGCAAGAGGATACATGGCAGCCACGTGCCAACTTTCCACAGCTGGTGCAAGCAGTGGTTTATACCGACAGGATGGTCACATTGTGCCAAGTATGTTTCTGGATGTTATCTATGTGAGGCAGATATGTGTGGCACTACCAAGAAGATAATTATCAGTGGCATGGGCTTCACATTTTTCCACTGCTGTAGGGGGAAGATGTGAAATAGGAAAAGGATCAGATCACAGCTGGTATTGAAGCAACAGAATACGAATTCTTACTGGAAATGTTTGGGCAGAAGCAATGCTCAAAGTCATTATCTGGGTATTGGGTTTTTTTTCTTTAAATTGCTTAATAAAGTCTCTTACCTCAAAGACTGACTTCACCATTTGAATGTCAAGGAACATTTGAATAGATTTCAATATTTCATTTCTAATACCCTTTCTCTCTATTGTATGGCAATATCCTTTCAGAAGCTTCTAAGATAAATCCTTCAGTGCTGATTTAGTCACTTTCTGTTTGCCCCATAATGATTTTTCTATTCTACTAGTTTTGTTAGGGAGTACAAGCATTACTTTTACAGAAGAACTATTTATTAACCAAATTAAGGAGGTCGGTTTTGGCAGGTAATTCACTTTTACTCCCTTGATCACCATATTATCTCTAGGATAAAAAAAAAAGCCAAAGCGTTGCTGACTTTGAACAAGTAGCAGCTGATTTTTAAAGTTGAAGAAGTTACATTTATTCACCTTTTTTTTTAAACAGTCAAATATTTTTCAACCTGTTCCTAGTGAAATTCTGATGGCACTATTACTGGTTATATTTATGTTTTGGCTACTTGTTAAAAAACAGCGGGGAATCTGTAGCTGGTTAATAAGAATAGTATAGTAAAAGCATTAATAAAATGTCCAGAATCAGAAATTATATCACCACATTTCTGAGCATGTTTTTACAAACTGAGAGCAGGTACCTAGTGTAGGGTTTTTCTGAGGGCATATCTACGCTGATAATGTACCTTGGACTTAACCTGAGATGTGATGTGAAGTTCCAGACCAGATCTACTTGACTTGTACTCTTTCACATCTCAAAGTGATTTTAGTACTGGATAACTGAGTATGTTGAAGTAAGGGCATAATGAATGTGTCCAGGGAGGGCTGGTGGGACTCTCAGCTCTTCAGCTGCACCTTTTTTAAAAAGCATTATTTCCTTAGAAACAGAGTATTTCCAAAAAGCATTGGCAGTTTGGTAATGAACAGCCCTTTCACTGTTCTTTTTTTTCCCCCCAGAAAAAACATTTTGTTTGGATTTTTAAACCAACATGGTTTTAGTGTCCAACCACTTCCAATATGCCTTATTTCCATAGCAATTTGAAAGCCTAATGGCAAAGACTGTCACAGGATCACAGAATGGTAGGGATTGGAATGGACCTCTAAAGATCATCTAGTCCAACTCCCTTGCTCAAGCAGGTCTGCCTAGGTCACACAGGAACACATCCAGGCGGCTTTTGAGAACCTTCAGAGAAGGAGACTCCACAACCTCCCTAGGTAGCTTGCACCAGGGCTCAGTCACCCTTACCCTCTCTGTTATCCATCACAGATCCTACAACAAGGAGGAGTGCCAAAACCGGACCCACAGCTCGCAACCGCTATGCTAGTCAGTGGACCCTCAACAGGCCTCATCCCACCATATCAGCTCACACACTCACCACAGACTGGAGGCTGCCCACCCCCAGGCCAGCAGGATCAGTGGACAAGGAGAGCGACAGCTACAGTGTCAGCCCGTCACAGGACACAGGTATGGGGCTCACAGGGCTGCACTGTGAAGGCGAGACAACAGTAGGCACAGTAATCTTCTTGGACCTTGATGTACTTCATTTGGTGCTTAGGTGTCATTATTTTTGTACTTGCTAGGGTGATTTTCTGTAGGCTATTTATAAATGCCAAAAATGCATGTAGTGCTAATGAGAACAAATGTTGTGCCACACATGCATACTGGAGGTCTTTGAAAGATATCGTGGTAATTTTTTCCTGTAGCTGAAGCTCTGTACTTCCTGTGTCTGATGAAAAAGGGAGAATTTGCTGCACAAAAATGGCATTGACCAGGAAGGGGCAGTATGAGCAACCAAGAATACACCAGAGTCATAGGTGGAATGATTTTAAGGTTTGAGCTACAGTGAGGTTTGTATTTTCCTTTTCACATTCAGGTAATATGTTCACAGGGTTTATTCTAAGAGGAAAAAAATGAGAGAGAAAAATCTAGAATTGGAGTCCAAGTCAAAATCCATTCATGTCACAGAATAGTGCAGCAGCTAGCTCTGATTTTCCTGAGAAACAGCGTAAGTTTTATTCCTCTAGATGATTTGTGGGGAGCCACTGAATGCATGTTCTGCCTGCAGCCTGCATCCCTTTTTGTCTTCATATTATAAATGTAATCATAACTGATTAATAAAAGGCTTTCTACTCTGCCCTACACTGAAAAAGTGGCCAAAAAAAGGCAAATAAATGAGTAAATGATTAAGCAGAAACACAGTCACAAAACAAATCTAAATATGAAGAAAGGTAAAATGCTATTCAAAAATGTGCCTGACAGAAGTGCATCTATGCTTGCTCTGGCCTCCTCAGAAGGAACTGCCTACCTTCTATCCCAATTTTAAGGGAAGAGGGTTTGTCACTGGCTACATGTTAGAGCTATAGTTCAGTAGATGTGACTGGCCTTTCACCATGAAAACAAGTATGACTTGTTTTTCTATTTTCTCTAAAAGAACAAGCCTCTGACTTCCCTTACATTCCCTTACAGAGTTCTCATCTTTTCACAACTTGTCTCAAACTTGCAGATCCACACGCTGTCTCCATAGGGTAGTAGAACTTGATAGATATCTCTAGCCACCTGGAAAACTTCATCCTGATTTCTTCAAGTAGAATTATCATAAGGCTTTAAGGATTAACTCTTATAGCTATATAGATACAAAAACAAATAGCAAATGTTATCTCGGAACCTTTTTCTGTAAACATTCCAGATTTCAGGTGCACCTACATGCTTTCCAACGTTTTGTCACCCAAGGGTATTTCCCAATGCCATGTAGCAAAGGGCAGAGAATTTAATTTGCTGCATGGCATTGGATTAATACACAAAGCTACATGCATTTTTGGAAACATTTCATAATCTATGTTTTAACATGGTTACTTTCCTACTCCCCGTCTACCCTTGAACACACAGTGATTTATGTAAAGGATAGCAAGGTTTAGATCATGCTTAAGGAAGCTTTTCTTGTGCCAAAATGTAACTGTATTATGCAACTTGATTTCTGGGAAAGGTACAGAGTGATTTTAATCTAAGTACTTGAGAAGTTTAAAAAACAAACAAACAAAACAACATGATAAATTTAGCCAAATTTTGCATTAATTGAACTAATATGCACATTTTATCACTTTCCTAATATGGAATTCAGATTCCTGAATCATTGGTCAGAATTTAGCACTTACCAAAACAGTTCCAGGTTTGCAAAGCAGTAGCTTTTATATGCTTAGGAGAAACAGCATTCCAGGAGTCCATAGCTGTAACGAAGTTCAAACGTTTTTACCTAGAGGCCATAAGAAATGGCCCTGGGCTTGGATGAACTTACATCAAATCTAAAGTAACTGTTCAAGAAGATTCTTCCTGAAATAATCTTCCCAGGGCATGGGATATGGGAAGCTTTCGGTCTTGAACTTCATGGACCAAGCTGTGACCTTTGCATGACCATCATATATATATAGACATTGCTCTGTGGCACTAGGCAGTTGCAGCCTTCTGGGAGTTTCCAGTTGATCATAAATTTGGCAAGACATTATTTTGGTCCAATTTACCAATCAAATGTGAAAAATAGAATGACGTTTTCTGTAGGAAAAAAAAAAAAGGCCATTTTAAGTTCTGGTCAGCTCACCATCTTAAGCAAGTTACAGCATATTGTAGAACACTCGTCATTTTAAATAATGCATGGTCCTATTTACAAGTGGCAGGGGTGTTGTTCTTTGTGCACAATGAAAACTAATGCAAGGGTTCTAGCACACGATAAAAAAGATAAAGATTTGTAATAACAGCACAGTTGCCTCTGGCTGCTGTAGGAGTCCCATTTTTATGAATTAGCTATTACATTGTGTCTGTTTACTGAACATCACCAAACATGTCTAAAATTGTTCAGCTCTTGCGATGAAACATGACTTCTGCCTAAGGAACTTCTGAAAGTCTTCTGCTCTTCCAGCCCACAGAAGTAGAAGTGCAATGGCTGCAACAGACTAGGGATTATTCCCACAAAAACGAGCTATGCATTTCCAGAATGTTTTTTTAAGTATCAGTGGCCATTTACATCTTCACTAATAGTGCCTATTTTAAAAAAAACTATTGAAATTGTCATAAACTAATCACCAGGAAAGAACAGCTTGTGGGTCATAAAAGCCTGTGTGTCAAACACAAAGCCCCCATTAGCTTCAGCAGTATTGAAAAAAGCACCTGAATGACTGCAGGCTGGTAGCTACAAAACAAGATTTCTGTCTGCTTTGTTCTGTAAGAAACAAGTTAATATTTTACCTGATGTCTCAGTCAAAGGCAATGTCTGAGAGACCCTGCTTTTATATTTGACCTTTATCCTCGAGGCTTTCTCAAAAAACAAAAAGGAAAAAAAAGGTTGAAACAAGTAGAAAAAGACTATCTTTTGTCACCTAGGCATGACCTCACAGAAATATTTCTGAGATGCATTAAAAAGTTAGTGTAAAGAAGCTGTTCCTCATTTTGCTAAATCTCTTTTGTGGGTTTCTAACATTTTTAAGGCACTTAAGTTTTAGAGAAATTTGGGTTTCTTTAAAAAAAAGTAACCTTTTGCATGTATTAAAGGTTATTGCTTCTAAACTACGAATTTAATGCTAAGCCACATAATGCTGCTAGCAGAACAAAACTTCACTTTAGATTATCTGTAATTACCAAATAACTGACTGCACTGAAAATTGTGCAGACATTTATAGTGAAGCAGACTCATTTAAATCACCTTGATATTTTCAAGGGCTCTACATTTTATGAAGAAATACTATCATGTTCCTAGCTTTACTTCCAAAAAGAACTGTGCAGACATTTTCTTTCTCCCAATATTCTTATTTCTGTTGTTTAGATCGAGCAAGAAGCAGCATGGTCTCCACAGAAAGTGCCTCCTCAACATACGAAGAGCTGGCGAGGGCATATGAGCATGCAAAAATGGAAGAGCAGCTGAGACATGCCAAGTTCACCATTACAGAGTGCTTCATATCAGACACATCGTCGGAGCAGCTCACGGCAGGGACTAATGACTACACAGACAGCCTGACCTCAAGCACGCCGTCAGAATCGGGGATCTGTAGGTTCACCGCATCCCCCCCCAAGCCTCAGGATGGAGGACGAGTGATGAACATGGCAGTTCCAAAGGCACATCGGCCAGGTGAGACATTAAAGGTTACATTTTGGTCCTTAGGGTAAGCATTTCACCCCGTCCCTAGGCTTGATTAAGGAGAGGGTCTTTCACAAGGAAGAGAGAAAGTGTTCAACACATCCTGTAACTATTTATAGAGATAATGACTTTTTGTCACAGCTAATATAACATTTGAGTATATTCTCCCATATAAAGAAAAACTAGGAACTTTGAAATTTAGGAACAGAAAAGGACTGTCTAGGCCACCAAATACAATTCTCTGCAGCTGCATTCATCAGGCAACGGACTCTTCTGGGATAAATAAAACCATATGGGGTGCATAAAACCATATGGACTACATATGCCCATCTCCAGCTCAAACCACTCACTAATAAAAATGTATCTTACAGCAATACTTTGTGCTTGAGACCAAAGGTTTGCTATCAGAACAGTTCATAAAGACAGATTGTAGATGTACTATCCTTTCTGCCTCTCGTAGCATCTTGTCAAGTTGTAATAACCCTTCAATGATGTTCTCGAGCTGTTAGATTCTCTCTGTGACATCTCCTAATATCAAACTAGGATCATCTAAAAGAAGGAGAATAAAAAATGGAGAAAATTAAGACAGTGCAATAGCTCAAGGGATATGGAGCCTTCTGTCTTCAGACAAATTTAAACCCACCCCAACTTCTTACTGACTGAAGGTACCTGAGGGATATCCAGCTATTCGGCCCAATCGTATTTCCAGTTCACAGAGAATGCTGTTTCTAGCGATAGCACAATAACATAGGCAGATTATTTGTGTTACTCTGAGATCAAACACATTGTGAAATCTCAGAAGACTTGTCAGTCTTTGTTATAGAACATGTGATGTGACACCGTAGAGGAGCATTCAAATTGGAAAAAAGGCATAATTACATCTGTGTGCTTTTTGAAAACATGACTGACTTTATTTTGTTTTATTTTTATGTAGTATATGTATTTGCCAGTGTGGGTGGGGCTACCTGTATATATAGTAAGTAAGCAGTTGTGTTCATATACGTAGAAAAGGGTAATGAGTAAACTATGGTCTTTTGCTATTAATATGCACCATAAATGGAAAAGCAGTTCTTGTGAAGACAGGGGAATGGAAGATAGATAGTGGTGTCAGTAAAGTCATTCAAAAACAGGACCTGATGCTGAAGAAAACACATATTGTGCTAGGAAAGCTAAAAGAAGAACGTGGAAAGAAAAAGACTAAGAAGACTAATACACAAGCCAGGAAATTAGTATATCGTATAGAGAGATAAGAGGGAAAATAAGTAGGAAATAAAATAGGGAGAGAAATGACTGATTTCTCTGTAGTCACAGAGTAAAATAAAAAACCCAGGAGCTGTAGAAACAAAACTAGAAATAATTTTCATTTCTAACACAAAAAAAAAGTAAGATAAATATTTGTCCTTGTTCTGCTCAAGGGAAGCCTCTGCATGCACAGCTAAGGCAAAATTGCAGCCTCCTCCTTCCAGTCAGTCAACAAACATTTTATATCATCTTTTAAACAAATAGCTTACTCCCTTTCATGTTCTAAATACATTATTTATGCATATTTAGTGTTTGGAAAGATTCTAATATATTCTATATAAAGCTGATTTTCCTGAGGGCATACAGCACCAAAATTTGGTACCGGTGCTTGAGTTAAAAGCTCCCAGGATTGGAACATCATTAGAGCCCTTCAGTGAATTACAGACCTGTAGCTATCTTCACCTCTGTTTAAATGGCTTGAATTTCTACCTGCTTTTCTTGATTAGGTTTAGCTTTCCTTTGCAGTAAGGAAATCGTATATATTAAGAAATTTATCATTAGCATCAATATTTTGAAAAAAATTGAGTATTCCAGTGGAGCAACTTGAACACTGGCCCATAAATATTGAATGATATCTTACTGAAGCTTACATTATGAAAGGCTTTAAACAAAACATATGGCTGGAGAGAATTTTGAGTAGTAGCAGACCAACATTTTTAGTCTTCAGGTCAGAGAGGAAGGACTTACTGTGCATCTTTCTTCTTTCACCCACCACTTCAGAATTCTTGAAGACATAATTAGTAATTCAAATAGAATTAATCAAAGCAATTCTACTTTTGTAAAAATGTGGAATAAATAAAAGGATCAAGGTATTTAGATTAAGTAGATGAGAACATCTGAGATGAAACACTGACTGTGCTTCTCTAGCACATGTTTATTCTTCCTTGAAGTCAGCCTTTCTTTTCAACAGAACTTTTACCTGTTTTCGTGGTGCCTTGCATTTCTTCTTCCCCAACTCAGTCTCTTTCATGTGCATTGTCACTTTCAATAACTTACGTCTCCTCCTTTCTAATTTCTGATCTTACTTTTCAAACTACCTGTAGTACTACCTATTGCAGCTTTTATGGTTGCAATAAAGGCTTAGGAGTCTACAATAGGTAGTATTGTTTTTCTCAAAATAATCCCCAACAGTTACAAGACAGTTTCATAAAGACTGAAACAAAAAGCTATTTTGACAAATAGGATATTTTGAAACTAATCTACCTGATGGCATGGCTGCAACTTTACTCGGGAAGGGCAAAGAGTGGAGTTTACTGGTGAAAACTCTTTCAGCCATAGCTGAATGAGCTATTACAGCATGTATTTCTTAGCTTGTTGCTACCATGTTGGTACGAGCAAGAAAAATGTTGGACGGGCATCTCCACTCATGTCACTGAGTGTTCCCTTGCTTTTCCTGAGCATGTCACAGGATTTTTTTGTACCTGTATAGTCAAGCCTGCTGATCAAACCATCTGCTTTATCCAACAGGCAGCATTTGAGACCTTAGCTCGCTCCAAACTGAGATAGTTAGGAGTTGGAAACCTGAATAGTTTTTCACTGGAGGAGGAAAAGGGGCGATCAGGACTCAATGACTTATATTCTGGAGGCTGTGCTATTCCCAAATTCCATTCCATTTTCATTCAGAAATTGAATCAAAACATTTGATCACCCCATCAGCTTGAATTATATTTGGATGGCTCATCAGATGTCTAGGCAAGCTTAGTAATTGATTGAGTTTCTAGCACTATAGCTATGAATTAGGACTATTTTCAGAACTTCTACACATTATGTACAACTCTGTCTCTGTAACTAGTAATGTGTGATGCTTCATTGCCTCATATTTTAGCCCAATGTCAGTCTTTTAATAGACTTTTTCCCTTCCAGGCAGCTGGTGTTGCAGGTACACATTCAGGTCAACAGTCAGACCTCCTTCTGACTTCTGCATTTATACATCTTTTTCCTGACATTCTTCTCTAAACTTTAGTTTAGAGAAATGAGAATTAGTTTCATGAAGTCAGTTCAGATATGGGAGGTAAAGGTGCAAGGATTTTCCATGAAACAATAATGATAATTTTATTAAGGAAAGTGGAGCAGTCATACCTAATCTCACAGTAAATATGGCATGGTTATTCTGTTAGAATTCAGAGTACCAAATGTATTATGCTGTAGTACACATCACTACATTTCAGCTGAAGTTACTACATCATAGAATAATTGAGGTTGGAATGGATCTCTGGAGGTTCTCTATTCTAACTCCCCCTGCTCAGGCAGGGCCAGCTATGGTGTGTTTTCCAGAACCCCATCCAGCTGGGTTTTGAGTATCTCCAAGGATGGAAACTTCACAACCTCTCTGGATTCCAGTGCTCAGTCAGCCTCACAGTACTTAAATGTTTCCTGATGTTCAGACAGATCCTCTCATGTCTCACTTTGTGCCCATTGCCTATTGTCTGCACCACTTTGCGCCCACCCTTTAGATATTTGTATCTAAAGATATTTGTATCCTCCAGAGCCTCCTCTTCTCCAGGCCAAAGAGTCTCTCTCAGCCTTTCCTCGTAGGAGATATGCTCCAGTTCCTTAATCATCTTAGTGGCCTTTAGTTGGACTCTCTCCAGTAGCTTTACATTTCTCTTGTACTAGTTAGTCACAACACTCCGGATGTGGCTTACCAATGCTGAGGGAAGCATCATCTCCCTTAACATAGAATCATAGAACCATTTTGGTTTAGAAAAGACCTTTAAGATCAACCAGTCTAACCGCTAACCAAACACTGCCAACCTCATCTGTCTTTTAAATATCTCCAGGGATGGTGACTCCGCCACCTCCCTGGGCAGCCTGTGCCAGTTTCTAATAACCCTCTCAGTAAAAAAGTTCTTTCTAATCTCCAATCTAAACCTCCCTTGTACACTACTAGTTATAGGCCTCCAACTAGACTTTGTGCCGCTGATCAACATACCCTAGACCTAGCTGTTCAGCTAGTTTTCAATTCACCTCACTGTCTGCTCATCCAGTCTATAATTCATCAACTTCTCCATGAGGATCTTACAGGAGACAGTGTCAAAAGCCTTACTGAAGTCAAGGTAGGCAATATTAATCGACTTCCACTTATCTACCAAGCCAGCCACTTCATTACAGAAGATTATCAGGTTGGTCAAGCACAACTTCCCCTTGGTGAATCCATGCTGACTACTCCTGATCACCTGCTTATTCTTTATGTGACTGGAAATGGTTTCCAGCATTTGCTACTCCATCACCTTCCCAGAGATGGATATGAGGATGTATCCTGTAGGTTCCAAGGTCCTCCTTGTCCTTCTTGAAAGAGGAGTGACATGGGCTTTCCTCCAGTCTTCAGACATGTCTCCCAGACACCATGATCAATCCTGTGTCGCTAGATTCCCTGCTCCATTCAGCAACGGAGACATATTTTCCTTGGCCTTCCTTTTGTCAGTTATAGAAACCTTTCTTGTTGTCTTTGACATCCATGGCCAGATTGAGCTTTAGCTGGGCTTTGACTTTCCTAACCGCATTTCTATATGCTGGATAGTATCTCTGTAATCTGTCCAAGTTACCTGTGCCTGCTTCTGTGTATTCCGTGTTGGAGTTTTGCCAGGAGCTTCTTGTTCATCCATGCAACACTCCTGGCTTTTGTTGCCTGAGTTTCTTCTCATTGAAATTGGAGGAGGTGATTCTTGAATATCAAACAGCTTTCTTAGACATGAGGCTACTTCTGGTTGTCTGTATGAGCGGCTGTTGATGTTTTCTGCATCATTGTCTTGACACCAGGCCAAAACTTTGAAGTATAGAGAGAAGGTGTTATTAAACAGTCTTCAATAAAAAATAGTTTAGGAGTCACGTTTTTCTTAAACTTTTTGAAAGTTATAGCCACAGGATACGGAAAGTGTTTTGAAAGCATATCTTAGACATCTTTACAACTCCATAGACAGATTTTTGGAAAATGATGAGATTATTTGCAGATTTTGCTTCAGCATCAACAATAATATTGTTTTTCCTTTTATAGTAAAATATTGTAAACCATCCAGCAAACTGAAATCACTGCTTAACAACAGCTTCTGCATTGCTTACAAAAAATGAAAGGGGGAGATGCAGACCTGCACGTGGATTTTTGTGACCTTTACAGAGCTGGCAGACCTAATCTGCTCAGGCCTTGAAGCTGACCCACTACAGATGGTGAGATTTCTCAGTAAGCCATCAGAGTAGTCATGTGTCCCAGGAGGCACATTAGAAGAGAAAACCGAAGCAGTAGAGAAACACAGCAGAATTTTGAACACGTGTGATAAATCACATCCTTTAGAAAAGTAGGTCTTCAATTCCTATCCTCTGTGTAGTGGTAATATTCTTCATGATATAAAAATGATGCGAATAGATTGTTACCATTGAAACTTTCTCAGTATCAGAACTCACAGAGTTTGATGTTATGATTCCTGTTCCTGTTCCCCTCCTTGCAGTTGTGACTAACTGGAAGTTAGCAAGATCAGGTCCTCAAGAATATGCATACTAGGCAATCATCGCAACAGTAATACTAGGTTTTTCTGGCTCAAAACTGGGGCATTTTTCATGTTATTATTCAGAAATTTAAAGAACCATTACCCAAAGTTTATCTGGGAGGTTGAAAAATGGGTCAGTCCTTCGTCCTCCAAAGTCATCCTCCTGTGTGGGACAGAAATTGGAAATAAATACACTGTCTTTGTACCTCCAACTGTGCCATCAAGGAGTTTGCAATGTAAAAAAGTGAAAGATAATTTCATTATAATGTTTCTCTTTTCTGTTTAAAAAATATTAACCACAAATTGAGTTATCATAACAACTATTCTTAACTGCAATAAACACTGCAGTAGCAGTTTATTAAAAACAGATTCCTGTTATTATAATTTTAAATCTCAGTAATAGCCTCAGCCAAGAAGCCTCCTGGGTTTTTTCCTCTCTTTACTCCTAAATTATTGTGCTTGAGAAAAGAATAGCTATTAACTTGGAAATATTTTGATATTTCTGTGCTTCCCAAGTGCTATTTATATCTTTTTTGTGGACCACTCGCATCCCCTTGCAATGGAGTTTATACTTGGAAGAAACAGTATCTGATCAGTGCTCGAACAGGGAATATCTAGAAAGTTTTCATCAAGTCTGTTGATATTTGCAGAAACCTGTCTTTCACAGAGGTACTGCAAAACACAGACCTCCAAATTATATTTTAGTCTGAGGCTAATCAGCACTAAAAAGAACATTGTCGAATATGTGACATTATCCTTAAGGGTTAGCTTGACTTGGACCAGACAGAATCTTGCCTAGTTGATGTTGTCACAAACCAATTACAAGCCATTTTGAAAATCCCACTTTCTTACTCTTTGAAAATCACAAATATATATAAACCTGAAGGACTAACAGCATCTCAGAAACACTTCCAGAGAAGAGACATCATTTACCTCAGATTGCTAAGCCTCATCCTTGCACTGTTGGTTGATGCATGAGGCAGGCTCTGTCTGCCAGCTCTCCTGCTTGGCCTTTCCATCCCAGAGCAGGAGATTTGACTGGCAGCCACTGCCTTCTTGCAGCAGCTGGAGGACAGAACAGGCCTGCTCTCTATCAGGCTCTCAGTAAGCAAGTATGGACACTTCTTTGGTCTGAGTTTTTCAGTTGGGCACCTAAGTCAAGCAGCTTGAGTCTTGCCCTAAGTCTGCTGCATATTCATTAGAAAAGAACAGTAGTCTATCTTCTCCACCTTTACTGAATGTTCAAGTTCTTCCAGTATTTAAGATGCCTTAATTAGCATTCTTGACCCAAGTTACAAGTTTCTTGCTGCTTCACCTAATCCTGCCAACTTAAACAACAAAGTCTTAGCTTGCAGCCAAGCTTTAAGCTACAGAATGCAAGTACTTTATTAAATAGTTATTTACAAACAACCCCTAAAATACAGTCTGGACGTCACCTGCAGTGCATAAACGTTGTTTTAGACAGCCAAGCCAAGAAACAAGTCTTCTTTTCCAGTAGTCAGTCACCGTAGCTGAAGATAAGCAGCTTAGCACAATAAGCAAAATATGAACCACTCAGTAATAGAAAGCACGGTATATTTCCAATGTCAGACCTGTAACACGAGTTAGAGAGGTGTGACCTGTTTTCAACTGATTTATGAGTTCAAGGGTGAAGGAGTTATTTCCCTCTTCTACTCAATGCAGGCAAGTGCAACATGGTGATGGAATCTATTTAGAGATGTATTTTCTGTTGAAAAGTTGCTGACAGCGCTCTATAAGCTGCAGCAGTAACTGAATGCGATATAAATTTGGCCAGCGGGAATTCAGTAATGGCTGCAACTCTTGACTTTGGGCTTCCAGCTCACCTTTTGCCTTCTTTTCCCATGCCCATTATGTTATTCTGCTTTCTCTGAAAATGGAATTGTACAATTCCATGGTCTCCAGATCCAAAGCTGAATTTCTTGAAGACAGGGGAGAATCTGTGTATCTTCTTTTCTTCAGAAATCCTGCAACAAAGTACCAAAAGGCTAACATATGGATTGTTTTCGTCTTTTAGTGGTACATTTGCACTGGCTGGTTTCAAAGACAATAGAATATATATTAAAAATATATACGTATGTATTAGCACACACCATATATAGTGTGTACATAGAACAAAGAAATCACTGTCCTGACTCCACAACTGAGACTAATGTCCAGTTTTGAGAAAACTACATATGGAGAAAAATCAAAATAGGCAGGTAGGAAAACAGCGAGACAGGCAGAGCAGTTGTAAGTGAGGGAAAAAAAACTTCTTGCCTATGTTTTTAGCTGGTGTCAAATACTCTTAATGTTTATGTTAACTTACTTGTATGTGTAATTACTTACACGTACGTGACATATTCTGAAATCAGCCCCCTAGATAAGCAACTCTAATGCTTCCATATTAAATTCTCCTGTGTCTAGAACACCTTTTTATTTTCTATCGCTCTGTTGGAAAGCTAGGAATGTGTCACAGGGAGATAGACTGTGCCATTTGCTTCGTATCATAGAAATGGCACGTTGGTGATGAGAGTAAATTGCCTTTATTCTTTCTCAGGTTTTATTTCTGTGGAGTATCAGGAGCTTTTTCTCCTGCTGCGAAAGCTGAATGTTCTGCAGGAATGAAAACCATTTAATTCCACATTTAATTTGACAAGACCATGTACTTGAAATCATTGGCTTGCATTATTTTTCTGATGGATTTACAGAGAGGAAGGTTCACACTGCACGCTTTTTAACCTTGCCAGTACAAGGAAAATGAACCTAAACGGGTTCAGATCAGAAGCTAAAATATTATGAGATCAGAGAAAAAAACCATATTCAAGTGAATTGCGAGTTTAAATAGGGCAGCTGTTTTGTTACAGTTACTGTGTGATTGTAACATGAAAGTTCCATTTTAGGTAGTGTGCAAGAGGTCCGGAATCTAAATTCAAGTCATTTATTATAAAAGTAATTGAAATTGTTTTTACAGCTGTCATCTATGAACCAGTGATACTGGTGTTTGGAAGATTTTCTTTTTAATAGAGGAAAGAAACAGCCTGTGCCAGCTCCTCAAGGATCCTACAAGGAGTATCTAGCAATACAATTCTCTTTTCTTGGTGTTAAGTTATTTGTAATTTTGATTTGAAAATTAGTATTGACTTTGGAAAAATACAATATCTGAAACCATGTTTGTTTCTAATAGTATTGACTTTTTTTTTCTTTTCTTCTATATCAGAAGTTGCATGTTCAGGGAAATCTCCTTTCAGGAATGCCCATTTCCTGTCTTTTAGTTACAAATTAATTAAAAGTGAGATTTTTTTTAAAAATGTAATTCCATTTATTTTTTCTGAAGCTGATTATTTTCTTTGGGGACTTTTGTTTTTTTTCATAAGCTACAACTGTTAAAATAGACTAGCCATGTCTTCTGTAGGTTTGGAGATATTGGATTCAACTGTACTTAGTGGAGAGTTTTATGCCTGAAGCAAGGATTACATTTATCAGAACATTTTCAGCTACTTTTGTGTTCTTATAGTCAAAACTGCAATTTTAAATATCTGAAACTACCGGCAGATGTTCCAAATCAAACCAATGGTACTGCGTCTGATTAAAACAATAAATTTTTTAGCACAGTTCTGTTGAGTCTCTACCTTAAACCACACTCCTAGAAAAACACAGATTTCTGCTGCTCATGCAATTTTAATTTTGAAAATGTCACAGCATTTCATCTTAATAGTGCTGAGATACAGTGTGTGTAATTTTTGTGGGGGCTTCTAGTCAGCCCAAGGTAACAAGAAGCAGTTGTTTCCATGCGGAGGAGGACTGATCCAGTCTTGCTTTAAGGTCTTTGTGGTCACTTACAGCTGTTACTGCTTTAACCAACTTCACACACAGAAGGCTTTGCTATTTTCTCCTGTGCCAAGAGGATCGTAACATAATCTGAGATCTACAGGAGAAGTGAGAAACCAAGGCATCTGAAAATGTAAACCAAGTCTTACCTGCAAGAAAGGCCATGCTTGTGCTGTTTTTTGATAGAAACTGATAGCACTAGGGGAAGAAATTTTTGATCTAACAGTACATTCTTAATCTGACAGGCCTCAGTCTGATGTTTATGCTGCCTTTAAAGCATAGCTGTACGTACACATAGATGTACTTCAGTATTGTTCACCTGTCTATGACAACATCCTTACTTTAAATAAGAGAACTGAACTTTGGGTCCCAGTGGATTAACAATGAAACTTGGCAGCATCACTCAGGTGATTCAAATTGATGGACACATGGAGACCGAGTTAAAGTAATTCATCCATGAATTTATCTTCAGCAGAGCAGCAGGGCAGTGCTGATATTGGTTTCTCATTGTAGCCCGACCACCCTATAACTATGAATAGAGTGTTATGCTTAGACATCTTCTTGGCATGGTCAGGTTTAGCAATGAATTCGTCAGTATAGTGAGGTCAGCAGAGTGACTCCCTCTGATTTTAGTGAAGCGCAAATACAGTTCAGACTCCTCACCTCTCCAACCTCTGTGCTGAATCTAGGGTCTCAAGATATCCCAGGAATAAACCCATGAAGGTTGCCCGTTTCCATGGAGTCATGATCAATTTCACTCTCAAGTAATGTATAATTGAACAGTTTCCGTTCACTGCATCCAGGATCAGCAAACAAGTCTTAAAACTCCAGCTTTGCTAACTAGAGGCACCTGAGTGAGGGCTTCAGCATGGCTTCCCTTGCTCAGCCAGTGGGCAGGAGAGTGCTGTCTCAGAGCATCCTTAATAATGTATGAAGCAGCTTGCGTGACAAGATAAAGACAGAAAGGGAGAGCTCCCGTACTTTACTTTCCTATCATCATTTCATTATTTATTGACTTGTTCTTTCTGACTTTAGTTATGGAGTGCACATTGATTTACATAGTGAGATCCTTTTCACAAGTTTTTATAACCTGGATATTGTGGTAAATTGAAACCAGTAGGCCTCAGTTCCTCAGATGCACCAGTCCTGTGAGGCTGAGCATCCACAGGATATCCTCATAGGGTTTAAATTTATCTGGTCCATGGAGTTAATCAGTTTTTCCTTCCTTATGCTGCCAACTCAGTGACAGAGAGGCCCTTAAAAATACATCATTTCTTATTAAAATTACTTCTGTAAGGTACAGAGCATCTGATAAGTCTTTTAAAAGTGCAACATTGTCTGAAAGACCAAAGTTCTGCTCAGAGAAATAGCAAAAATGTGCTTCAATCCATGTTTCAGGAGTAGGCAACAATCAAGACTCCTGGCATTCAGTTAGACAGATGCACAGTGTGTTACACTGATGTAGCACAGATGTATGTTGTCAGTTAATCTGCAGTAGTCATGCTTTTTCTTTAAGACACATTGATTAAGGACTTCTTGGAATTAGAAGGCTTAAATCTAAATAACAAAATGAATAATCTTTAAAGGAAATTACCTACATTAGTTGGAATCCTCATTTTCAGTCACTTAAACCTGATCTCCAGTAACTATAAATCAATTTAGAGTCTTGCAGAAATCGATATAGCTGCTCTGATTTATACCAGTAGCAAATTTGGCTCCTGAACTACAGTTTTACTGATACCTTGGCATTTCTTAAGAGATAATTCCAACAATTGTAGTCAACGGCATTGTTGGGTTTTTATTTTATTGTGCAAAGCATACCGTAGCTGGTATTTTTAATGCTTTTATGAAAGTGCCAGTTTTTTTCAGAGTGCAACATGCAACATTTAAATGGGTCTTTACAGATCTTCACATTATCTGTGAGGGTGCAATTTACATGGAGAAAGAAAAACAAAAGTCAACAGTTATCAAGTAAAGCCCTACAGGGGTAACAGGGAATTCTGATTTCTCTGTCATAGTCTGGCATAGTTTTGTAAAGTGTTTTGGCTGCATCCTATCTATGTGGTCACAAACATGAACAGTGTAAAGATATGATTTTTATATCATCTGCCAGAACACTGTGGGAAGGCCAAAAGATGTTAACAGTATGAATCACAAAGACACAAAGGGCAGATTAGGAGCTGAAATGCACCCAGATCCTGTGTTGGCCTTGTTCAGTGTCATGAGTTCACCTCATTTAAAAATATCTCCCAAAATGCTGAGCACTTTGCTCATTTTTCATGGGCAGTCTAGTACAGGTTGAAGCTACTCTTTATCAATGATCTGGATGAGGGGATAGAGGGCACCCTTAGTGAGTTTGCAGATGACACCAAGCTGGGTGGAAGTGTCAATCTGCTTGAGGGTAGGGAAGCTTTACAGAGAGATCTAGATAGGCTGGATGGCTGGGCCAAAGCCAATGCCATGAGTTACAATAAGGCCAAGTGCCAGGTCCTGCACTTGGGCCACAACAACCCCCAGCAGCGCTACAGGCTTGGGTAGGAGTGGCTGGAAAGCTGCCAGGCAGAGAGAGACCTGGGAGTGTTGGTTGACAGCGATTGAACATAAGCCAGCAGTGTGCCCAGGTGGCTGAGAAGGCCAGTGGCATCCTGGCCTGTATGAGGAACAGTCTTGTCAGCAGGAGCATGGAGATGATCATTCCCCTGTACTCGGCTTTGGTGAGGCCGCACCTCAAATACTGTGTCCAGTTTTGGGCCCCTCTCTACAAGGAGGACTTTGAAGTGCTGGGGAGGATACAGAGACAGGATACCAAGCTAGTAAAGGATTTGGAGCATGTCTCTTATCAGGAATGGCTGAAGAAAAGAAGTCTCAGGGGAGACTTTATTGCTCTCTACAACTACTTGAAAGGAAGTTGTAATGAACTGGGAGTCGGCCTGTTCTCCCTAGTGACAAGCAATAGAACAAGAGGAAACGACCTCAAGTTGTGCCAGGGGAGGTTCAGGCTGGGTATGAGGAATTTCTGTACTTAAAGGGTTGTCAGGAACAGCCCAGGGACGTCCCTGGAGGTGTTAAGAGACAGGTGGATGTTGCACTTAGGGAAATGGCCTAGCGGTTGGTATGGCTGGGACAAAGGCTGGATTCAATGATCTTAAAGGTCTCTTCCAGCCAAATCGATTCTATAATTCTATGATTCTTCTCTGAAGAGGGAAGAGTGTATGCGTGCTCCCACAGCAGCTTCTTTGCTAATGAGAAAGTTGTGCTCTGCCTCCTCCATCCTTCTGCTCCCCTGCTGCTGCTTGGCTGCTCACTAAGACTGTAATTTGAGGGAGTGCTTGGACCTTCTGCTTTTTATTCTGGGTCACCTCTAGAGAATTATTTAATCCAAGTTTTGTAAGGAAAATTGAGTTCATAAGTAGTCTATGAGCTCCTGAACTTGCTAATGATATGCTCCTATTGAGTGCGCTGAGGTTTTCATTCATTCAAGAGGTCAGTAATTTGCATGGGAAAATTTCACTTCCATTTCCCTTATTGATGAATACTGTCTTTTGAGAGTGGAGCCTTGTTATTCATAGCATCCTTCAGAATTTTTTGTTGTTCAGTTGTGGAAGTTTACTGCAATATTTACCAAAAAAACACACCCAAATTATTAAACAAATAGCATTGGGAAGCCAGTTGCACATTGAACAGATTCTGAGGTTAAAAAAACCAAAAAAAACCCACAAAACAAACTCGGGCATAAGTTAAAGCCTGCCTATTGATTTGGTTCTCTTTGTTTCATTATCCTTCCAAGTTTGCAATGAGTATCCACCCAATCCTCCAAGGGAAGCACCAGAAAGCTCAGCTGGGTGCTAGGAGCAGCAGCTCACCTCCACCCTTTGGGGCATCTGAAAAGAATCCCCTTGCTTCCCTTTGCAGTTGGTCACTTTTCCTGGCTAACAAGGCAGGAGATTCTGAGCTCTTCAATGAGTCACCACCAGGCTGAGACCTGTTTTAGCCAAGCAAGAAGGTGCCAGACTGGTTTTCTTTACCCCTTTCCCCAATTGACTGAGAGGGATACAGAAACAACATAACCAAACAGTTGGCTTTTTTGCTTATTAAGTGACCTTTTTATCTGATTTTTATTGCAGTATGCTGTGAGCCTTTCAGGTCTGACTCGTAGCCTCTCAAGTGTGGGGATGATTGCCCTGCAGTGCAGATTGTTCTACAGGTTCAGAGCAGGATACACGGACAGAAGGTGGACAGTGAGGGAGCACCAGTGGGTTTCAAGCGCTGACAGCAGCAATTGTAAAAATGTTATTGCTGCTGTCAGCCCAGCTTCAGATCAAGCTGCTGCCTTGTAAGAAAGCTTTGCTTGCTAGCTTTTAATGGTGCGTCAGTTTTTGAAGTGACAAAGGCCTCTGAACATCACATGTGCTGTTTTTTTTCATCAAAGCTCTCACTTTGGCCTTGCAAACCCTCCACCCTTTCCTCATTTCTAATCTAAGCTGTTCCCATAGGCAGTCTTTTCCTGAAAAACAGCTTGTCAGTATCAGCAAAGGCTTCACTGGTTTACTTATGGTGTGAGTGAGCTGGAAAACCACACTAAACTTTTTAATCAGCATAACCTGAACTTAAAACTGTCACCAACTCTGTCTCCCTTGCTTTCTTTACAAGGAAAAGACAATATCCCATTGGTGCTTCCCCTCCTAAACTCAGGATGAGCCAAGAAATGCCCAATGCAGCGGTATTTCATCTTTACCTGTGCTTGTACATCCCATAGCACTGCACAATGTCATGAAGAATTGTATACCTGGGTAATTATATAAAAGTAATTATATCAGCATGCCTTACCTGTGCTAACAGAGCTGTATGGATTCAACTCTGGCATGATCCCTGATCCTGTGGAATCTTGCCAGAGATATCTTTAAGAGCTTTTTTTAGCCACTCACTTATTGAAGTAAGCTGTGTGAATGTCCAGTTCACCTAGTCATATTCTTACCTTTATTAAATAAAATATCCTGTCATATACACCAATCCTACTTTATAAACTTCTCTAAAATAATCTTTCAAATAGCATGGAATTTCCTGCACATGGCAACCAAAACTTGAAAATCATCATGCAGTCATCATCACTGAGGGTATCTGTGTGGGAGTGTTGTGAGGATAAATTGCTTTTACTTTAATGAAAGTTAGCATTCATGAGAAAATGCATATAGCTATCATGTGACAACTTGATAAGAGCATCTTTTTTGCAGTCTGTGGTGATCTTTGTATTGCACAAATCCTTAGATTTTTCTAGAGCAGATGAAAGCAAAAATATGTGCAAGCTCTCTGGCATTTGAAAGAAGTATGAGTTAAATCTTTGGGAAGAAAATAGTTCATCTCCACTTGGTTTAGTTCTGCAAACAAGATGTCTATCTTGAATACAATCCCAGTAAAGTTAAGCAGTGATATTTTTCCTTCTATGCAGACTGTTAAATTCAACCCAGCCCTTCCCATACCTGAAGCTGACCTCCAGAAGCATGAAAATACTTATATTGTTTTTGCAAAATGTTTTATATCAGCGTAGTGGTGCTGAAATAAGGGTAAATAAATTTTGCCCAGTGCTGCATTAACTCGGAAAGTACTCCATTTTTGGTAGAATGTGTTGCTTGTGATAAATATAATAATAAGTGACTTGTAGTATTTGTTTGCAAATGCTTATTGAAACTAACATTTTCTTAAATATACTATACTAAATAATTCATTAGAGAGTTGGCTACTCAGATGAAAAAGATTGAGGTAGCTCTGGCTTAAATTGCCACATTCAGCTTTATCTGGATGTTTATTATTTGTGTACAAACTCCATTTCTAAATACAGCAAATTTCCCTTTTCAAAAAATGCATCAGAAAACTATAGTTTTCAAATGTCTTTTGTACTAATTAAGCCAGAATGCATGAATTATTAAACATGCTCATTTGCAATGTTCTTGCACTTTCAAGGTTTGCTTTCATTACTAAGGCGACACACACACAGCTGAAAAGAGGTAATTAGAGCATCAAAGGCAATGAACCATCCTGAAACTTCATCATACTTTGCCTGGAAAAAAAAAATCATCATTTAACTGAATAACAAGAAACTAAAAAAAGTGTCTACACTGTTGTTTCCAGCAGGATGAAGACCAAAATCTTCCCAAGAAGCTCCATAGATATGGCAAGAGGCTTTTAATCTTCTCAAAAACACCTTCAGAACTGATGTAGGAATGGCAAAAGTGAACCCCCATGGTTATATTTCAAAGACTGTGTTTTTAAGTTACAAACATGTTAGTGGTTACAAATCAAAGACTTTTTTTCATCCTGTGAGGCCATTTCAATCCTAGCAAAGTTCCATTCTCAGAATTTTTCTTTTTTCAATGCTTTTAATAATCTGCTTTGTTTTATAAGCAGTTGCAGGGAAAGACCCTTCTTACAGACAAGAAGGGGCACCATCACTTTTTATGTATCAAATAATGAATGTTCTGTTTAAGCCATGTCAGAGATTGTGTGTTGCATATCCAACTTTGGGGAACAAGTTCCATTCTCCGGTTTCTCATTACTGCCATCCTGTTGGAACTTCACCCCTAGACATTTCGAAAATTACAGTAAAATGACTGCGTATTGTTTACACAGATTATTGACAGTGCTTTCTGATCTAGATTTCGGAGGGAGGGAAAAAAAAAGTCCTTTCTACATAGCCTGAAGCTCTTAAACACACATGAGAAATGTCTAGACAGCAGCTTGAAAACCAACTTTCATCTCTGTAAGGTTCAACAACACATCTTTTTTATACTCCATGCATATATGTTGCTTTCAAGAAGTAGCGGTGCATTTGAGATACAGAAACAGCTTTCCGAGGCAGCCACAGTGGACTGGCAACGAGCCGTGCTCCAGCTTCTGCTCCACACTGGCTCCTTCCTGGAAAGTCAACCGTAAAACAGAAACTGCAGTAGTAAGAGGGAATGCATGTGAAATGACCTGGCTGGTCTTAATAAAATAGTGGGCGTTGTGCTGCCTGGCAGCAGCTTGTCTTCAGGAAAAGAATTGCTGTTGCAGTAAATAGAGACAAGGTGGAAAATTTATCATCTTCTGCTGGAGTTAAGACCCCTGTTTTGCACAGAGGACAACTGTGGGAGCACAAGAGAAACCCTGCTTTCTGCCCCTGGCAGTGTCTAAACATCCCTGAACAAGAGGGAAGATATTATTTTGGTGTTATAGTCAGTAACAAAGTTCTCATGCCTACTATTGCCATCTCAGAGGTGTGTTTTGCTTCCCACTTTCACTGAGGCCCTGACAGCAATAACCCACGCCAGCCAAATGAAAGCCCTCACCAACTCTATTAGTCCTCACCACCTTCATTAGGCTGAGACAGGTACATGGCAGCAGTGTCACTCACCCCTACATTCTTGTCTCTCTCCTTCACTTGGTACTGATAAGGCTCCTGATTTAGCATCCAGCAATGCTGCAAAAGATAGAGACACAGGGACCAAGTGATACGAGCGTCTCCCACCCAGGCGTTCTCCTTCCTGCAGCCCATGGACAATGGCCATTGGAGCAAACTGCCCCCACAACTAACTGCATTTTGCAAATATTTGGTCTAAAATGGAACCCAGAAGCAAAATAACAGGAGTGCAGGATGAGAAGCCCATGGATTGGGGTCTGGGTGCCAAGTTGAATGCCTGTAGTTAAGCGTAGTGAGTTGGCACCTGCCAGTTTATGTGTCCGACCCTTATGTACATTGCTGCCTCAGCTGAAAGAGTTCTCACACACCGGATGCGTTTGGCATGAAAAGTACTGTAGGAAAGTAAGGTAAATGAGTGAAACCAATTAATGCTACCACAGCTCGTTTTTCAAGTGGCAATCAGTATGATTATAATCACAAACCTCCCCCTCTCTCTCCAGCCTTACATAAACGTTGTCGTGGTGCATGTCAGCCTAATCTTGAGATACGCACATCTTACTCTATGGGGGTAGAATACCGTGTTCTGTGTGTCTCTGTTGAAGATGTAGCTGGAATAGAACATATGGTGTCAGACAGTGCCTGGGGGATTTCCATAGGAACAAACAGTGATTTTGTCCAAACGTAACTTCTCAGCAACTCTCTGTGACCTAAAATTATGGATAGAGCAGATGGATGCTGCTAGTCTTTTAGGCAAGATTTGATGTGCCTAGTCTTATATGAGAAAGCAAAGGACCTCTTTTATTTTATCATGGGATAGCTTTTATCTTGGTTACGAAAAACAGAATTGCTATACCTTGTTTTATTACAAAGAAGTGCCATCCTGGTCTGTTGTTTGTGCCCCTGGCAGAGGTCAGTCTAAATCTCTACTGCTGTAAATTCATCATGCAGACACAGGTGCAGCAGTGCCAAGAGTCTTCTACTTTAAACATTTCGGATCCATCCCATCTGTAGATGAGACAATGGTTTTGACAGTAGATGTAAAAAAGAAGCTATGTACCTACAGAGGTCTGTAAAGAAGGGGAAACATTGTTCTTGAATGCACCTGTAACTGTGCTTTTCTTCATATATATGTGAGGTTACAGCAGCAAGTATTTTTAGAAGGGAATGTCATTATGTGCCTGATTGCCTCTCATTTCCTTGAAGTGATGTTTATGAATGCCTAACAGGCAGAGCTAGAATAAATAAGCCCATCTGATTTCTCTAGCAGGTCTAATACAGGGACAAATACGTGGAGGGTAACACTCATCCCTGCTGAATTCCAGACAGTGGGTCTAAGGCACCTGTTTGAACTCAGTAGAACAAAAGCAGATCTGCTAGACTGGGCAGGTTGCCATCACTAGGTTCACGTAGAAATGCCCAGGACTCAGGAGAAATAATGATAAGAGGTTTCCTTGACAAAACAGAACAGAAAGGGAAGATTGATGTAAGAGATAGGGTGCCAGCTCCAATGCATTTTGTCACCACAAAGCAACAGCCATAGTGGTAGAAAGTCATTAGTGGTTTTAACACAGTGGTGATGCATGGCAGGTAAAGGTTATTATGTTGAGAAAAGAATGCTTATCTCCTTAAAACTCTAGTCTTAGCACTCGTGCAACCATTTAAACAGTTTGGTCATTCTAATCTAGATTGGGGGTCATTAGTTGTAGTTGTAAAGATTTTCATTTAAAATAATGAAAATGAGAAAATGAAGTCTGCCAAGCCTCCACATTTTCTAAGTTTTGACAAATGAAAGCCAAGACCTTTTCTTTTAGGATTTTGAGTAAAACTTCCTGATCCTTTCATTATATCTTCTTTATGTCATGAATGAACGTAAAATGCATCATGCTTCTCATTGTAGTCAGTTTTGAAAACAAACATTAATAGTGAATTCTTATGCATCTGCCCAAAAGGAGATTGTTGACCCTTGGTTGTGTAAGATCATAGTATAGAAAGTGGCTGACAATATGTCAGTTTTAAATGCTGCAAGTGGATTGATTACAGATACTCTGCTTTGGTAGCCAAGCTCGTCAGCTTGACTCCCCCTAGCAAGCGAGTGTAACACAGCTCGTGACCAAAAGTAAGGACTTGTTTTTCGTTTTTCCCTCCCCAGGTGATCTCATGCATTTGCCACCCTACCTTAGGATGGACTTTTTATTGAACCGTGGCGTGCAGGGCACGAGCAGAGACCTGGGTTTGGGACAAGCCTGCTTGGAGCCGCAGAAAAGCCGAACCTTGAAGCGCCCCACCGTCCTGGAGCCGATACCCATGGAGACGTCCTCCACGAGAGAAGTACAGTCATGGCAACCTGGTGCTGTGGCAACATTACCTCAGCGAGAAGGAGCTGAGCTAGGACAGGCGGCAAAAATGAGCAGCTCCCAAGAATCTCTGCTGGACTCCCGGGGCCACTTGAAAGGAAACAATCCCTACGCAAAGTCTTACACCCTGGTATAACAAAAAGAGCATGGCTGGACAGTGGCTGTAAATATTTACACTGAAGAAAAAATTCCAATGAAAGCTACCTTTTTTTTATTGAATTCCAATATTTATAATTAAAGAAGATTGCCAAAATATTTGACAAAAAAAAAATAATAATATGAACGACAGACAGTGCAAAGACTCTCTTGCTTTTTTTCTGTCTGAGTGTGAGCTTCATCTGACTGGACATCTGAATTTTTGGGTAAAAGAGTCCAGTTTTCTGATCTTCACAAGCGTTTGTGTTTTTACTGATTTTCTACAAAGTGCATGGAGACTTAACTAAAACATTTTAATGGGAAGTTCCATCAGACAAGATTTAAAAGGGGGAAAAAAAAGTCACAAAAAAAAAAAATCACCCTATTTGTGAATTCAACAGGAACGTTGATTTGGAAAAACAAAAAAGTCTTTTGTCATGTTTGCACTTTTTTTTTTTTTTAAATTAGAAAATGGGTCCTTGATTGTTCTTTTTTTTTGTTGTTAATTAGGATGAGTGATGTCAGTGGAGTGAGGGGACTGATTTGGGTTTTTTTAAATATTAATTTAATGAGACACTCTTTGCATTTTGTCTATGCGAAATAAAAGGGTCTTCTGCCTTTATTTGTGACGTTTGCTTCCGTTGCCTTCTGCTGCGATTGGTTTTCCCTACTCTGAACAATGTCTTCCTGCACCTTGGGCAGAAAAGTGGGTGTCAGACCTTCGGGGGAAAAAAAAAAAAAGAGGGAGGGTCATTTACCCACAACATTTTTGCTACCATGGGGCAGAGAGCCAGAGTGGCACAGCCCTGAGTGCTCTGAATCAAACTCACCCGGGGCTCTCTGCGTTCGTGTCATCTAGCCCGAGGAAACTGTCAAGAGGCTTCAGTATTTTTTAGATCAGAAGAAATACGTTGACATTACTTTACTTGCTCCATAGGAATGGATCTTTAGTGCATTTGGGAGCAGCACACATAGAAATGAGTTGCTTACATAAGGTAGGGGGGAAAAAACTCAGCTTTTCCAGTAGCAGGAGAAAGGGGAGGAAAAAGTTATTCCAGGTCTAAGATCAATGCATCTTTCTTTAAAAGAAAAATATCTTTTTACAGGGGAACTGTCAGCCTATATTACTTTGTTGCACCTTTTGACTACATGAGAAGTAATGCTGCTTGTTTTATACAGTGCATAAATGATTGAATACTACAGTTGGATTTAACACAACAACATCTGAGTCTCCTTGCTCAGTCCCTCCTTTTGTGTGTTCTGGTCACCTTTGTGTGCAGAAAATGTGGTGCAGAGCACCCGGGATGAGTGCTAACATGAACATGCTATTCAGCACTGGCTGGAAATATTAACTGAGGTCTGAAAGCAATTAAACTTAGTACCTTTGAGCAGGCTGAGAACCTTCTGCAATTTCCCCAGCTGGTGACAGTGTGGGCACTGCTAATTCAAACATTTCTGCACCATGCTCAATTCAAGTTGTTTTAAAATAGAAAATGCAGTTACGTATAATTGTTTCATTACTATTATTAAAGTAATTGTGCTGCTATAAGGGCACTAAGTTAGCAGAGTACTTGACTATCTTGAAATTAATCAAGTTACACTTGCATCCTTAGCTCTGTCAAGCCCAAGTGCTAAAGTTCTGGAAACTCCTACAGGAGAAGAAGGCAAATGAAGACATCCTTGAGGTATGTACACCTTACAGGAGTGCTGAGATAAGGACCATTTCCTTTCTAGTTTGTCTATATGACCAATATGGTGATAAAGTACATTACATTAAAAAAAAAAAAAAGGACACTACCAACAACCATCCTCACCCAAAAAAACAACCCAAATAAAACAAGCCAGCAACACCCAAACTGTTTCCTCTGTAAAAAAGAGAAGGAAGGGAAGGGAAGGGAAGGGAAGGGAAGGGAAGGGAAGGGAAGGGAAGGGAAGGGAAGGGAAGGGAAGGGAAGGGAAGGGAAGGGAAGGGAAGGGAAGGGAAGGGAAGGGAAGGGAAGGGAAGGGAAGGGAGAGAAAAGAAAAGAAAAGAAAAGAAAAGAAAAGAAAAGAAAAGAAAAGAAAAGAAAAGAAAAGAAAAGAAAAGAAAAGAAAAGAAAAGAAAAGAAAAGAAAAGAAAAGAAAAGAAAAGAAAAGAAAAGAAAAGAAAAGGAAAAGAAGGAAAAGAAAAGAAAAGAGAAAGGGAAAAAATTACCCACAAAGTGGGTAATTCATTCAAACAGAATGAAAAAAGTATATGTTGAAAAAAAATAAGTTATTCATTTGCTTTGGTTTGTTGTGGTGGGTTGGTTTTTTTTTTCCATAGAGAAACATTTTTTTAGTAAGAGCTTAATTTAAACATGCAGAAAGAAATTTATTTTAGTATTACCCATTGAAAAACTCCATGGAAAACTAAACTTTTATTGAAGATTTCATTTTGGGGCAACTTACTTGGTTTTGATTCCCACAGAAGTCTTTCCAGTGCTTTTGGCTTGGGCTAAATGGGATATTAGTATTGCATTTATGATATTATTACAAAAAATTATTTTCTCAGTAGCATTCAAGACTTTTGAGTCACAGGCCACTTTCATCTTTTATTCAAACTTCCTTCTCATTCTCTGAAAAATTATGAAAAAGCTTTTGGGCAAAAACAAGACTTGATCCATTTGTTCTAGTGGCTCTTGGCTGCCCTCAAGCATGGAGGTGCTGGGTCCTGTGACAGCCCTCCGCACCAAAACTTGCCGTAAGTGACAGATGAGAATAAGCATGTGATGGAGGTAGGAAATATTCACATTTTAAACTCCTGGTGGCTGCTGGTAGTGGAAATATTCCAGTATCTCCCTAAATCTATATTTGGCTGACAATCTGGAAAGTGCCAACTGTCCTTGACTTCTTCCTTATCTATATTCAATATGGCTGATCATGTTCATCTTCCTTATAAAGTGAAGACGCCTTTGGGGGCTCCATATTCAAAGCAATTCATGGCAAGTCTCCTGCTGGTTAAAATCAGAGTGGAATTGGGCTGTTACTTCACGCACAGAGGCTTAGACCTGCGGGGTGCCTGGCTCCATGCCCTGGATCCAGCCAGCTCTTCAGTATGCATAACTGTAAACATGTGTACAGCCCCTTTGGCTTGGGGGTTTTATTGGCTTTTAATTTTCCAAATAGCACTGGAGAGCTAGTTAAACATGTAACAGAAGCTTTAAGGAAATGTCTGTCCTACTCTCATCTAGTCGAGGATTTGAGGTAGGAATAATCTCTTTTCTCAGATCAATGTAGCTGTGAGCTGCAGGATGCATTTGTTTGCAAGACCAAGGTGAGAGAAAATGTGCTGATGTGTCTCTACCAGCACAATTTTAAACACTTTTCTAAAGAGAATCCATGGATCCTGTATGTTTGCTTCCTGGAATGTGATATACTTCCCCCACTGTACCAAATGCCCTCTTGGAAAATATTCACATATGTGAAAAGAAAAGTTGGCATCAGCATGAGATCTTAAAAGACAAGCCTTAAAGTACTGAGACATCAAGGTATCGATGCAAGAATGTCTTGCACAGAACGACTAAGACTCCATCTTAGTCCTAAGAGTGATAGGAAACTTTACTTCAAAAGATGAATTTAAGAGCTAAAATTCTTCCCTGTCTTCTGTCTACTAAAAATCATACCTCCTTAGAGACACTCATTCTTTTTCACATTATACTTCTCCCTATGCCCCAACCTCAGCTAACCCTTTAATGATTCACAGATAGTAATTAACTCCCTTTTTGTCTCAAGTGAGTTAGCAACTCCCTCACTCCCGCTTTTTCTAAGAATCCTTTTATCCTTCTTTATTCCATTACCATTTTACTTAAATTGTCTGATTAACACAATTACATTAAACTCAGTACAGCTTTTTCCTCTCCTTGTTTTTAGGTTGGAGCTTACTTCTCCTACTCAGAAACAAAGACATTTTGACTGTTTAAAAGTTTCTCTTTTGGTTGATTTTTTTTTCTTTTATAACCAGGTGAGCTCCATAGCAGTGTTACCTGAGGAGCTAGGAGTTATTAGCAAGGTGAGGTATTCTTACACCAAATAACATAGTTGAAAAAAATAAACCAAAGCAATCCTGGGCTACTGTTTGGGACAAATGGAGAGTCCAGAGGAGCTTTGTGCAACCACATTTCCCACTTTCTTGGGCAGCTATAGAGATGCTACTCATCTCTGGCTTGATGATGAGCAAATGGCAATAGGTCTTTGCCTGGGTGAATGTCTTCAGACTTTAATGCACAACATCCTGTGCCTGCATAGACAGGTATGTATAAAGAGGAGTTTTTTTGCTTTGTTGAGCTTGGTGGTTTGGGGTTTTTTTGTAGTGGGAGTCTTCATTTTTTCTGAAGATATGAACAGTGAAGAGGTAGGATAAAACAGGCAGATAGAAGGGCAAAGTGCACCAGCATGCCATTTTCCTGAGTGGGCTGAAAAGCTCTCCCAGAGAAGGGAGCTCTCTTTTAAAAGAAAAGAAGGGTAAAAATGAAAAAAAACCCACAAAAACAACAATGTACAGTTTGGACAGCCTGTTCATAGTTTTAGTGTTAGTCAGGTTATTTTAGGTCACAGCAGTTGCTTAATGGGCTCTCGTGGTCATTCCATCAGGGAAAAGAGAGTGCTTTTCACCATTAATTTTCTCTGGGCTTGCTTGGGCCTCCCAAGAGGAACCTCACCACCTCTCCAGAAAGAAAATGCCTCTGTAGGAAGTGCACCAGCCCAGCACACAATGCTACTACTGCTGGGGGACAAGGGGCGTATTGTGCACTTCCCTGGGGTTTTTTTTTTTAGAGTCTGAACCGTTCCTCCCTTTTTCACAATTAAAGCTACAGTCCCATTTTCAGGACTCTAGAGCAGGAAGGTGCTAGAAATGACACAAAAAGGACTTGTAACTGTTTTCAGGGTTGCCAAGAGCCCTGTAAACTTCACAACAGGTCTTCAGCATGGGATTATTTGGTACACCAGCTCCCCATCTCACAGCAGCCCTCTCCTGAATCTGCTTTAAGTATCACTGTCCTCTGAGGTGAATGGTTTTCCCCTTTGCAGACACCCACTGAAGATGCTTGGGACTTTTCAGGCCTATTGCAAGGGGATGAGCATCAAGGATGACTATGAGCACAGAGCTGGCCAGGCACAGATATGATGAGAGAAAGCAGCTCTTCTGCCTGTTGGATCAGTTGTTTTGAGTGTAAAATAAAGACCCATCTCACTGTGATGTGCTTGTCAGGAGGAAGGCAATTGTATGAGGTTTAAGAAGACCAAGTACCGGATCGTGCACTTGGGCCACAACAACCCCATGCAATGCTACTGGAAAGCTGTCCAGCAGAAAAGGACCTGAAGATGTTGGTCAACAGCCAGCTGAACATGAGCCAGCAGTGTGCCCAGGTGGCCAAGAAGGCCAATGGCATCCTGACTTATATCAGAAACAGTGGAGCCAGCAAGACCAGAGAAGTGATTGGCCCCCTGTTCTCAGGCTGGTGAGGCTGGGCCTCAAGTGCTGTGTTCGGTTTTGGGCCTCTACAAGAGTGACATTGAGGTGCTGGAGCATGTCCTGAGACAGGCAATGAAGCCGGTGAAGGGTCTAAATGACGAGGAGTGGCTGAGAAAGCTGAGGATGTTTAGTCTGGAGTAGGCTGAGGGGAGACCTTCTTGCTCTCTACAACTACCTGAAAGGAGGCTGTAGTGAGGTGGGATTGGTCTCTTCTGTGATAGGATAAGAGGAAATGGTGTCAAGTTGTGCCAGGGGAGGTTTAGATTAGATATTAGTAAGAATCACTGAGAGTTTTATTAAGCATTGGAACAGGCTGCCCAAGGAGTTAGTGCAGTCCCCATCCCTGGAGATATTTAAAAGCTGTGTAGATGAGGTGCTGATGGACACGGTTTAGTGGTGGGCTTGGCAGTGTGAGGTTAGTGGTTGGACTTGATGATCTTAAAGGTCTTTTCCAACCAAAATGATTCTGTGATTCTAAGGCTACTGCAGATGTTTATTCTGATGCTGCTGAACTAGAAAAATATACACAGAATTTCTAGGCAGTGACCTTTTTTTTTGTTATTTGTTCTTAATGGGAACTGTATTCACATAAAAGATTTCAAAATCTTTGAGAGTGAGTATGAAATAAACTGATCTTTACCCTTGAATATGGACAAGTAATGCCAAAACCAGTTTCTGAAAGTTCTGAAAAAAAGAAAAAAAAAAAGGCTTTGAGATAAATTGTGGAAATTATTGGTTTTACAATGAAACTGCCAAGTCTCTGTCAGAAAACATAAAAAAAAATCCTCACGGTTCAGACCTTTGGATCTTTTTATTTAACTGAAAGTGAGAATGCATAAAAAGTTTCATAAAAGGATATCACATAATGGTGAGATAGTGGAGAAATCTACAACACAATGGGAAAATAAAATGGAAAACCTGGAGAAACGCCATCATTAAGGAAACTTGTCATCAAAACTATAGGTGGAGTAACATTATCTTGGAATATTGCTTAAGTTCATTGCACCTGTAGTTTTTTTTCAGTATGCTTTCTTTAACACTTCCAGTCCTGGTGGGATAACAAAATTAACCTGGTTCAACAGTCTGATAGAGAAAGAGTAGTTTCAGTGCTATTTGTAGTGTGATGGAGGCCTTTGGTGGCACGAGTAGCTGGGAGCTTAGAAATACCAAGCACCCCATTTCCTGGAGTGGCCACCACCCTGGTTCTGTAAAGCCAGAAAAGTGAGATCAGGGCAAGGCAAGTCCCAGTGGACATCATTCCCAACTATCTCAGAGCCTGAAGGATGGAGAACTCAGGTCTGATGTATAAGGCTCAATCCAGAGGCTTCAAATTGAACAGTCATCATGCCTATGGTTCCTGGAATGTCTGCTTTACCAAGGGCTGCAGCTCCCAGCACTCACAGGAGGTTCACAACACTCCTGAGCTGAGAAAAGAGTTCTTTTTGGACTGGATAGGATAAATAGGCTGGTGGCGTTAAGGACCTCACCTCTGTTCCCAGTGGGGACGGGTCTGCTGGATCCCACCTGTGCCCTTGCACACTGGTGTGCTGGTGACTGATGTCTGACTGTCACCTCCAGTCTGTCGGGGCAGACAGAGACTCAGAGGACAGTGGGAGCTCACTGGGACCCTGTTGGATTTAAATAACATTACACCAAAAGCATAATGCAGGGATACTTTTGTTTATGAAGAATACCATTCAAGGGGTGTAAGGCTCTGCTCTGTGCTAGCTTCTTCACCCCTATGTAATTGCTCCAACATTAGTAATAGTAAAATTATATGCTTCCATAATGAAATTTAAATTAAATGTAACCTAAATCAACTTGAACTTTAGAACACTGAGCTCATGCTACCTGTCCTTCCTGTAAAACAAATTATATATAAGCACCAAGGTCAGGACCAAAAGGAAAGCCTAAATAAAGTTGATAGCAGACTACAGAATCACACCTGAACCTACATACAAACAGATGAAGTAGCAAAAGCCGTTTATTTTATTCTGCCATCTTTGCCTGGACTGTAATAAGATTTTCCTTTTTAAATGATGACAGTTTCAGTAGCATTTCATCTTACGTGTACAAAAATGAATAGATACTTTGGCAAGCTGCTCTCCACCAACCACAAATGCTAGTTCATTAGTTTCTGACATGTCAGGCCATAGCTCTTTGCACTTCTAATTAAATCGTCATCCTTGAAGGTGAACCCTTTCTAGTATTTATAAGCAGAATCACCTCAGGTGGAGGAGCCGTGAACCAAAGCAATAGGCAACACAGAACTGATGAGGTGCTGTTAAAAATAACTCTGCGGTTTTCCCGTCATTTCAAAGGGAGCCAAGACCAAACTCTAGAGAGAAGGTGAAGCTTCAGAGCTCACTTTGAGGAAGACTTGGGATTTAGCAGCTAAAAAAAAGAGTAGCTCTGACCACTCGGTTGTGCATTTGCTCCTGTGGGTATCTTGCAACATGCAGAGTGCATTTGGAATTTACGATGCTCTCCACTGTCCTGGGGCAGGAGTTCAGCATAGCTGAACACAGTTTGCCAGACCAAACAGAGGGAGTTGTTGCACTGGGAATGGGTGGGATTGCAGGTTATTTCTGGTCAATCTGGCATTACAGAGCCAGCTGTCACCTGCTCATTGAGTAGCTTATCTGTGATTACAACGCGGAGGAGTGCACGTGTGTACACGTACACACACACACACACTCCCTCCATCCTTTGTGCAGAGAATGTCAAGATCAACATGAAACCTATCATCACAGCCCTTTTACTACCACTGCACTGCACTGCACTTGGTGGAAGGGAGCAGGGAAGGGTGTTGTAGCACCATGAAACCAAAGCAATCAGCCACTTTCAGTCACATCATGCTCAAGTGTTCACCTTAGTGCATGGGTGCAAAGGCAGATATTAACTTTTTATGGCCCATCCCTTAGCAAATATTGTTCTATCCAGGAGACAATATCTCCTGGTTAATTTTATAACTTCTTGTTTTATCATACACTCTTCACAGCAAGAAGTTCAGCTTCTTAATCCATTCAGCACAAGACTGACACCCTTTTCTTTGACCTAATCATTTCCCCCTAAAAGTCTCTGACTTGTCTTACAATACCTAGGATAAGAAGAAAATAAAAAGAATTGGATGAAGTTGAAGTGCTAGAAAATGCTCTGCATCAACTTTGGAAGTACAGCAAGCTCACAAACCCCCTTTACAGCTGCAAACTGCTTTTCAGACACTCATGCAGAAAGGAAGTCCCTAAAGCTCTATCCTGTGCTATCCTATCCCCTCCAAACACAGCACAGCAAAACCGCATCCATTCCCATAGGTGGCACCCAGAGTAGATATAGGGATGGTCAGTGTTTGCCTCCTCAGGATCACGCAGAAAGCTTTATGCCAAAGCTGACAGTATCATAAGGAATGTGTTCATTCAAAAGATTACTGTGACTAAATTTGAGTATTCTCAATAGACTTTTTTCAGCATACCCTGATGATTAGGGTTCTCATTGGAAAATACCATATGATGGACCCAAAATTTTAGTGATAATCTCTCATTTCCAGTAACATCCAGCGTAAAAACAGCTTGGTCTCCCCTGTCAGTTCAATCAGCCGTCCCTAAATAAATGAGTCACCTGAGTCTTAGGCAAATAAACTATCTACTAAAACAGGTCTGGGAAGCCCATGGCATCTGCCTGTTGGTTCCCTCTCTAAAAGAATCACAGAATCTCAGGGGCTGGAGGGAACCTCAAAAGATCATCTAGTCCAACCCCCTGCCAGAGCAGGGCCACATAGAGTAGGTCACACAGGAACTCATCCAGGCGGGTTTTGAATGTCTCCAGAGAAGGAGACTCCACAACCCATATGGGCAGCCTGTTCCAGTGCTCCCTCACCCTCACAGTGAAGAAGATTTTCCTTATATTTCTCTGGAACCTCTTATGTTCCAGCTTGTACCCATTGCCCCTTGTCCTGTCTGAGAACAGCCTTGCTCCATCCTCCTGACATCTACTCTTTACATATTTGTAAACATTAATGACACCTTTATTCCCCTGGTCTAGCAAAGGCTTGTGGGGATTCAGCTTCTAAGGGGGAACTTCAAGAATCTCTTCCCAACACCAGGGCAGATCTCCACCATTTGAGTGACCTTGGCAACTCCCACTGTCTGGAAGCAGCCCAAGCCACCATCTGCAGCCACAACAGGCTGGAAACAGAAAGGAAAGATTTGGATTTTATTTGCCGTTTCCTTATAAAATAAAGAAAGGCAAGTTCCAGAGTTGTCGCTCTGCTGACAAGTTACACATTTCATTTCTCAGCCCTGAGAGGCAAATGGAAGTGCATTATCTGAAGAACAGAAAGCATTTTTTGGCTACATCCAATGATTATCACATTAACATGTTTTCTCCTTGCTACATTGTCTGAAAAATGAAGCAGACAGGACAAAGCTCGTCAAGGACTGGGTCTCAGCAGGCTTGATGAAATGAGCCAGTACCCTTTCTACTGGGGTAGAAACAACTTGCGTGGTTCTTCAGTGAGACTTCTTATGCAGCACTTCCTAAGGTGTGTGTGCTGGGCCTGAAAGAGACTTGAAATTTTGCCCTGCAAATTACTGATTGCTCAACTGACAGGGCACCTGAAGCAGCAGAATAATCAGCTGGTGCTGACCTGTTTGATCTTATCTGAAAGCTCAAGAACCGTGGAAATCAGGGTATATCCCAGCCCCTGGGGCAGCTTCCAAACACTAACAAAAAAGCACAGTTATAGAATCATAGAATCATTTTGGTTGGAAAAGACATTTAAGATCATCAAGTCCAATGACTAAGGTCATCAGGCCCAATCAGTACAAAGTTTCCTTCAGGAACCAAAAGTTCTTGAAGGAATATGGCATGTTACTTATATGAGAATGTAACAATTTCCAGGAGGTGAGCTCTGAAGCAGTCTTTAGAGTTGAATAAAGAACATTAGCCTGGATGACATAAGAAAAGAGGAAGTCTTACCCATTTACCCAGGAATATATTGACTTATTTCATACATGGTTTAATAACCAAAACTCATCTCTGAAGACTGCACAGTCCCAGTAAAACACACGCTCAGTTCTGACAGGACAAAATCTTTCCTATTTTTACAGTGACTGAAGTCCTAAAGACTTTAATAGGAGTCTAGTATAAGAAAAATAGATAAGTGTGTAATAAAGCAAACATGCAATCTGCTTGTAGAATTAAAATGAGAGAGAGCAAGAGCTAAAACCTTGGGAAAATTCACCACAACTTTAAATTCGCCAGGTCTTGCCATGTAGACAAAGTTTTGCACAGCTGATGTCAAGATGATGCTTGACATTACAGTTTTTACTTTTGCAATATTAATCAAAATTGAAAACTTCAGCACTTAGTGGCACTGTCAAATATTATTGTAACTCTGACAGTGACAAGATGTCACCTCAAAGATGGCAGAATATTAAGGTCAGATGTCTCTCTGAGCTTTTAATTTGATCTTATTTGCACTGAGAAGATAGGACTCTCCCCTTTAAAAAGTGTATAGTGATATTTCTAGTACAAAAGACTCAGGAGCTATGTAACCCATAGAGGAAAGCTGCTGGTACAGTCTTTCATTGCCATTACAGCATATATCAGTAGTGTAACTGAATAAGTTGGAAACCTGGAGGCTTTATACACCCCCAGTCCCCATCATACCTCAGAGAAAGAGAATGGTGCAGGGATCAGATGTGTTTTTCGAGGTTGTTGTGTAGACGCACAACTTCAGCCATCATCTGTTTTCATGCAGAGCTTGATTCTGCTCAACTGAGCTCTGTGCCAAGTTGCTAGAGAAGTTGTGGGGTTTCCATCCTTGGAAGCACTCCAAATGCAAGTAGACTATCCCTGAGTCACCTGAGCTATGATGGCCTTGCTCTGAACAAGGAAGTTATAATCCCAGAGATCTCCTCTGGACGAAATTATTCTGTGATTTCAAACATTTTCCAATGAGAGCAGAATTGCCTGAGCCGTAAAGACCTGCTTTCTTCCCTGTTGATAGAAAAACACTGAAGTTTTTCCCTCCTGACCCTCATGAAGGAGACAAATGCTTTTGCATTTAAAAAATAAATCTCTTTTCCCTGGCAGTTTGGTTGCACATCTTCCTAGCAGTCATGGGGAAACTTTTGGTTTTAGGTTCAACACATGCTACTATCCAGCCACCTACTAAGTTACACCTCCCCTGTAAACATTTTCCAAATATGGTCATAATGTGGGGTCCTAAAAATGAGGCAAAAGATTGTCTTCCCTCTCCCTATACCATAGTATCCTGTGTTAAAGGGTACAGATAATTTCTCTCATGGAGAGAAACTCAGAAAGCTTTGTGGACCACTTGGACACTGGTGTCTAGCGTTCATGAAGTGAAATTAGAATCATGAACTCTACAGGCAGCCAACAGCAAATTTGCTGTTTAGTCCAGCCTCTGAATGGTGAATTCTAAATAAAATAGAGGTAATATAAAAGAAAATGAGAAATTTTGCCATTCATAGAAATAGGAGCAAAGTGGGGAATCGAGAGGGGTTTATAGGCTTATAAAGTCAAAACCTGTGTCATAACACATTTCATCACAGAAAAGCAAGTACCATTAGTACTGCAGGGGTATCTAATTCTAGCATTTCTCAACTTCAGATGGTTTGCTTCACAGCCCAGTTATTTTTTATGCACTTTATGGTGTTCAGGCATGTTCTGATGTTTTGCTAACCAATGACCTTGATTGCAAAGAGCATCTATGGTATTACAATGACTTTCAGATAACTATTATAGATGATGCTTTCAACCAGGAGGGTACTCTTGGGTCCAAACCTAAATATATTCTGTCTGAAGAAGTGTCAATTTTAAAAAAGCAATGAAGGATGTCAATTACATCAGCGTTCCCCAGAGTGCTTGAATATATCTGCTGAATCAATACATATATATATAACTTTTTAAAAAATGTATAGAATGTCAGTAGGTTTTTACCCCAAGACACCTTTTTCCAACAGTCTCAATTCTCAAAATAACATTCTCCTGCATACAGAAATCATCCCAGAGTACTGGCCGCTCAGAAGATGTCACATCCATCCTTAATTCTTCAAACAGTTGAGCAATAGCCTTAAAAGAAGATTCAAAGGACAAACACTGACATTTCTTTGACACATGCAGCCAAAGTACCTTCCAGATGCAGAGACAAAACTGTGTTTATGGTGCACTTCTGTCATTAAAAATCAATGGTATGGTCATGCCGTTAGCTGCCAGGTTTTGGGTGGGCTGTGATGGGTTTTCCTGTGCCATGTGCTACAGAGGTGGTGGCGAGGGCAGTGGTGCAAACCTGCTTCTGGTGACTGACAGCCACTGATCCCTTCTGGGGACACTCCAGGAGCAGTGACTGATGTCGCCCTGTGCTTCCAAAATTGGGTACCGCTACAGAGCAGCAGGACTGCGGGCTGCAATGATGAACTCATTGAAAGCTGAAAACACTGCTGCAGGCTGGTATATGCACATGGTTTTGTGTGCAGCTTTGGGGTCTTTTTTTTTTTTCTTAAATGCACATATATTTCAAAGTTTACAATCTTTTGTGACATTTCCATTTCTCTCTTCTTGCTGGTAGTGGTGCAGCTGACAAATTGCAGCCAAAGTGTAATCCAAATAACTTTTATTGAAGCTCCCTGTTTCTCTTCTTGGCTGCTTCTGAGACCTGGGCAGTGTTCATGGACTGTTTATAAGTGCTTCTGAACACTAGAGTTGTCCCCAGTCAACCCAGACAGCATCTGTCAGATGGCAAAAAACAGCTCCTGACTGACAAATAGAAGAGCAGTAGAACTGTAAAAATGAGGGTGTTAGGTATAGCTTTTAAAGCCATTGGATCATATATCACAAGAGAAGACCCCATGAGACTAATCCTTATTGACACTAATTTCCATGTTTTAGGAAACCTTTTGTAATTGTCATCACAGTTGGAGGGGGGCTATTCACAGCTTTTCGCTCCAAAGAAGCCATGACTTCTGCAAGAAGGCTTTCACCAAACAGCTCCTGCAGGGAGAGGTCCTTACATCCCTTCCCTGAATTCCCTGAATTCCCTATAATGGGAATTTATGCTACATGCCACATCCCTAGCTAAATTGAACATGGCTCCTTTTCCAGCTAATGACATTATCTTGATTTACATTACTAATCAAACTGGTCTCCCTTTCCTTTCCTTTCCTTTCCTTTCCTTTCCTTTCCTTTCCTTTCCTTTCCTTTCCTTTCCTTTCCTTTCCTTTCCTTTCCTTTCCTTTCCTTTCCTTTCCTTTCCTTTCCTTTCCTTTCCTTTCCTTTCCTTTCCTTTTTCCTTTCCTTTTTCCTTTCCTTTTTCCTTTCCTTTCCTTTCCTTTCCTTTCCTTTCCTTTCCTTTCCTTTCCTTTCCTTTCCTTTCCTTTCCTTTCCTTTTTCCTTTCCTTTTTCCTTTCCTTTTTCCTTTCCTTTTTCCTTTCCTTTTTCCTTTCCTTTTTCCTTTCCTTTTTCCTTTCCTTTCCTTTCCTTTCCTTTCCTTTCCTTTCCTTTCCTTTCCTTTCCTTTCCTTTCCTTTCCTTTTCCTTTTTTTTTTTAGTGGAGTGGGAGGAATGATGTCTGTATGCAGGCACAAATGTAGTTTTGCAACTCTGTGTATGACATACAGTGTTTAAGTTGCAGGCACCTATATATGCACACACTTTTAAAATAATGTAAGCTTGTAATATAACCAGCATGTTTCCAATTCAAATACAGGTATTAAGTAATATATTACTTTGTATATAAACATAAATAAAATAAAGTGTATGGGGAACAACTTTTGTTAGACCAAAGCCTGGAAAAAACAGACTTTTACTTGCTTTCAGGCAAGTGAGTGCTTTTTCAGGTAATTTCCAGGACTCCTGCACCCCAAGCTTGCCTTTCTTCACTTTTTTATACCACCTATGTTAACAAGCAATTCTGTCCTTCCCTTCAAGCCTTGCTTCACCTAGCAGCCTTAGCCCACCACAAGTAAAACAGCACTAGTGTTAGCTGAACTCAAACTGCTGCTTTCTCCTCAAAGCTTTCTTGTGGAGACATCACATTGCCTGGGCCTGAAACAGCTCCCATTTCCTGTCTGAGGAAAACCACTGTTATTTTTCTGGGTGGTGTTGGGTTGTTTGTCTTACTGCAATCCCAAATGCTGCAATGCATAACACATCTTTTCTCTTTGGTGAGTACATGGGAGCTTGAAATCTGCTACTGTCTGTGGTGATGGAGGAGGGAAAGCTTAATTAAATCTGTCCATCAGCAGGTGAAAGGCTTCCCTTTTCTTTTATAATGGGAAGGTACACAGGTAATTGCCTTTTCAATTTATCGCCTCCTGCATCAAGGGCTGTTGGCACAAGGTGTGGAGATATTGTTCTCTGGGTGTCAGGAGGAAAAGGGGAGGGAGAATGTGAGGAATTTTAGCTAGCAGTCCAGTTTGGAGGACCATCTGGTCAGCAGCCTGGGAGCAATTCATCAGCTCTGCAAGATGAGGCTCAGAAGCCAAATGCCTTTTTTCTTCTGTAAGAGCTAGCTAAAAGTAAACCAGATTCTGCTGCAATGAATTATTAAAAGGAATTCATTTAACATCACTGTGATCTAGCTTAAGAACTGACAGAGCAAAGTGGTTTCCCAAATCTTATTGACTTCCTTAAGTGTCCTATTAGAGTACAAAAATGGGAGTTTGTCAGAAAAAAATATCTGCTGGAGGAACCCTAACACAAAGGAAAATGAGCTTTGGAAATGGAGAACAGTTAAATTGGAGCTCGTGGTGGGAAAAAAAACAAAAAACACACCACACCATCCCACTCCCCCAAAAAATTCAAATTGCAATGCTTTAGTTTTAACTGACTCATTAAAGGCAAATATGCTCTAACGGTCTCTTATTATACCAATGTCTGTGAGGCATAAGGGTCTGCATCTGGGATCATGTATATGTTCTACACATAAGGTAAAAATGTACCTGTGTGATATTGCAGTTGTGTGGGTACAGCCAACCATCACAGGTCATCACTCCAGAGTCAGGAGAAGTGATTCACTCCCTCCTTTGTCCCTGTACTACCTTGGTCAGTATTTCAATGAGTCCTATTTCACCATCTGCCTGAAGAGGTGACTGTGTAATAACATGCATAGAATCATTCATAGAATCACAGAATGCTTTGGGTTGGAAGAGACCTTTAAAAGTCATCTATTTCAAATCCCCTGCAATGACCAGGGACATCTTCAACTAGATCAAGTTGCACAGAGACTTGTCCAATCCAACCGTGGATGTTTCTGAGTATAGGGCACGTACTACCACTCTGGGCAACCTGTTCTAGTGTTTCACCATCCTCATAATCTTTTTCTTTATATCTGGTCTAAGTCTACCTCCTTTTAGTTTAAAACCATTGCTCCTTATCCTATTGTGACAGGCCCTGCTAAAAAGTCAGTACTCATCTTTCTTATTTCTTTTTTCAAGTACTGAAAGGCCACCACAAAGTCTTCTTTGAGCCTTCTCTTCTCTAGGCTCCACAATCCCAACTTCCTCAGACTTTCCTTGTAGGAGTTGTGTTCCAGCCTTCTGGTAATTTTTGTAGCCCTCCTCTGGACTTGTTCCAACATGTCCATGCTGGTCTTATATTGAGGATCCCAGTGAGGTGGATGCAGTATTGCAGGTGGCTTCTCATAAGAGTGAAGTAAAGGAGAAGATAAAGCCCAGGATACTGTTGGCTTTCTGGTCTGTGAGTGTACATTGCTGGGTCATGTCCAGGTTTTCACTCACCAATATTCCAAGTCCTTCTCCATGAGGCTGCTCTCAATCTCTTCATCTTCCAGCCTGTATTTGTACCAAGGATTTTCCTGACCCATGAGCAAGATCTTGCACTTGGCCTTGTTGAACGTGAGGTTCACGTGAGCCCACTTCTCAAGCTTGTCCAGTTCTGTCTGCAAGACATCCTATCCCTCAGAAGTGTCAACTGCATCACTCAGCCTGGGCTAGTACACAGCAGATGGAAAGCATCAAGCACGCAGTTAAGAAGTTTAAGGATCAACAAGTTCAATAATGCAGGGGTTTTGAGTGTTCATCAATTGTTTCAATAAAGACTAAGGGACACATAAAAATAGCAAACTAACATAGCAAACTAAAATGACAATGGATGAAAATATGACAAGGCCGTGAAGAAAGACAGCAGAAGTTTACTTCCTTCAAATACTGCACCAGTTTTCTTCAGTTCTTCCAACAGAATTTTTCCCCAATTGTTCCTCTGTGCAATGTGGGTAATTCAATTTCTCACAGCCTTATTAGCTTTGTCAGCAAGGCTTTTAACTTTTCGTTTTTGCAGCCATAAGTCCCAGAACACCAAGCAAAATGAGGGTATGCCTAAAGCCCAGGCTATGAAGTTCAGTCTCTAAGGCAAAGTTTGTGTTAATTCAGTATGGTCAATACTTTTTTAATGGATAGCACATAAAAATGTATGGGTATCACACACTCTTAAGTGCTCTAACAAATGGATATAGGATGGATGTAGGATAGGATATAGGAAATGTTTTAGACTTCCTTATTCCTTTCCTTTCCTTTCCTTTCCTTTCCTTTCCTTTCCTTTCCTTTCCTTTCCTTTCCTTTCCTTTCCTTTCCTTTCCTCTTTAATATATGGCAGCAAATAATATTCATCTCTACAACAATTAATTGGAGAAATAATATCTGTAAATACACTTTATAACTGAACTGCTTAACAGACAAAACTTAAAAACAGTTCCTAAAGACAGATCCAATATGTTTTGCATTACTTGTACTTTTAGGGAGTAAGTAACATATGTAAAGAAACATATTCAGTCCATATCTGACTAGATTTAAACGGCTCTGTCAAAAAGTGTTACCACAAACATTTGTTAAATCTTTTTCTTTTAATTTCCAGCAGAGTAGTCCAGAAAATATCAATTGAAAACTGTCACAGTAAATGTTGGCACTGGGCTGGCTTCTTGTTTTCAAAGAGCTTCAGGAGATATCAGAATGAGATGTTTGGTGGTCATGTGCACATGTCTCTGTAACCAATGATATTGATGAGAACATCCTTCTTTAATATGAACTGCTGATTTCAGTGAGTCTAGTCATGAAAAAGGTCTGAGCTTGTGTGAATTACGACACCTCATACCAGCTGAGTGAGAATACATGCTTAAATTCTCCATTTTTATTTCTTCCTCCTCTTTCCTTACACCTTAACAATATTTTGTGTAGCATTAAGTAGTGGGATCTGTAATGACTGCTTGTATGTTCATTTTTAGAGAATGATGGCCAGTCAGGATTTTTTAACATTTGTAAGCAGAAAAAACCTTGGAAAGAACTACAGCTGTAAACAGTATGCTGTTACCTACCAGAGCTCGGACAGGTAGGTGGAAACATAATGGTATTTTTAGTTTTTTTAAGAAACACAGTGATTTTCCCAATCTTGTCAAGAATCAGTGTAAATTAATTTCCTAAAAGAATGCATTTTGCAGCTAATTGGAGTGCTTGGTTACCACACAATTATTCCCTAAATGGAAAAAATACTCATTAGCATGAATGAGCTGTGAACAATTAAAGACCCATTTGTTCTACAAATAGAACTGTAGTGGCTTTTTGAATATGTTTTTCCTGAAAAACAGTTTTCTACAAGTGTAAGAGGCCAGAAATTATATAGTTACTCTACGAAAGGAGAAGGCATCCATTGTCTTGAAGCAGAGGAACTAAATAGACCTAGAAGATCCATATATTTTTCTGCCTGGATTTTCAGGATTGCTGTTCTTTACCATTTGCAAAAGAATAATCAAATCCCCAAATGAAGTTGAATAAAATTGCTTGTTCTTTTGAGTTTGATGGACTAGTTATTTTTAGGCAGGTTTAGTCACCAGAAGCAAGTTCTTTTCTTTTTTTTTTTTTTTAGAGAGAGTGTGCATAGATTCTTAAGGATTTTAAAACACTTTAGAAGCATAGGAAAAACACTCTGCAGCACTTCTGATGCTTTCAAAGCATTTTAAAGGCTTTAATGAAAAACTCCACAAAATCCTGCCAAGAAACAATGTTATACATGGAAGAATATTAACATCTGTATTTTTAGCCCAGTTACAGAAATGATTTTTTGTTTGCTATTTTGTCTAAAATCTGGTTCTTCATTTTAACACTGTACAGAGTTGTTTAATTGTTTTTTTGTTGTGTGGCAGTAACTATCTTTTTGGCATATAGAAAAAAAACCACAACAGGTTGGGGTTTTGTTTTGTTTGGAGCTTTTGTTTGGTTTTTATTTTCTGACAAGGCTTTTAATGGCTACAGGTGTTTCTAGTTGGTTTTGACTTTTTGATAGAAATTTTATTGCTTTCAATAGCAAACTGCAGAAAAACAGTGAAGTATATAGCAGACTAACTAATATATATATATGGGAAAGCCTCATACTACTAATATATTCAGCCTACCCCACTTGTAACTTTCACCAGGTCGAAGAGATCAGATCACAATGAAGTTGATCTCATATCTGGAAGCATGCCCAGTGAAGCAAATGCCTTCATTTTTCTCTATAGTGAAGTCAAAGACAGAAAAAAAAAGCCAAAAAAAGAGTTCACCATGGATTTGTGAGACTGTGCTTAATGTAACTGATGGATAATCCGATCCATCTTCAGCCTTATTTCTGCTCTATCTACAAATTGAACCCCAAGCCCTTGATTCCTGTGTAGTGCTTAGGAAAGGGCAGAACACTTTTTGGTGTATGTACGTACATATATATGTACATATATCTGTATATACATCCATGTATATAAATACACATGTGCATGTGTGCTTTAACAAATAAACACACATTTAAAGAGGTCATTGTGCTCAGAGTAGTTCATGGTGTTTGGGCCTGCAAAAATGATTGTTTGGGTTGACACCTTGCATATCAAAGAGTGTTTGTATGCAGCCTAATGCTGTAGGAGTGGGCATTTCTAAACCACAACTCTAGCAAATAAGCATTGCACAGACTTCTGTTACACCCTGCCCTGCAAATTTTCCTTCTTATTTCCTCCTTATTTTCCTTCTTATTTTTCATTCACTGAGGAAATTTACACACAGAGGCTTAAGCACCAAAACCAGAGGTTTGTTCTTCTTTTCACACAGGCAGGCTAAAAGTGCATGTTTTTCTCATTAGATGGCTTTTATGACTTGGAAAATGGATATTGCAATCTCAGTGTGCAATTGATGCATGGTGCACAGAGGCAGTGGCTTAGAAAACATTTGCATTGACTATCATGATGTTTTGCTAATTAGATGACTCTGAATACAGATCTATTTCCAGCATGGTTTTTTACGTCGAACTGCACAACAAATTCAGTTCAACTGGCAGTTTAGCTTACCCAAATGCCATCAACAGAAGTTAGCTGAAATAAATTAAAGAGGCAGGAGTGTGCTTGTAGCGTTAACATTAGCATTTCGTGGCCTTTAGCTAGCTCAGGCAATAAGCAAACTTGAATTGTGAGAAGTTTCCTGCTTATGCGGACAGAAGGGCTTCTGATAGCCGAAGGCTGATTGCCGCTTCTCATCAGACACCATCACTTGCCTTTTCTTGCAGGTTTTGAGAACCTTAATGTAACTTGGTCTCCAAGAGAGGGTTAAAGGTGAGAAGCAGAACAAAGGGAAGTAAAATGGACATCAAAGAGAATTCACTCTGAAAAAGCTGATGGATGGAGCAGCTCGATAGCCAGAGACTCAGCAGATCTCCCTCCTAGGTTCCTGATTGAAGTGGCAGAGATTTGCTGAGTGAAAACCAGCTGGTATGGATTGCAATTAAAGATTTTCCCTTCAGTCACCCTTCAATAAACAGCTCATGAAACACAGGCTGTAGGGAGAGCAAGACAATATCTGTTAGGACTTCTAGTGAAATTCAAGAGAGGTACCTATGTTTTCTTACATCATTCTACTCTTTCCACTACTGCTGGAAGTAAAAATGGTTTTCAATACCTGGGGCTGGATATATAAAATACAGCTGAAGTATGATTTTAACGGCTGCCTTAAGCTGGTTTCCCAGAGCCACAGACAGGCAGAGAGGTAAGTAGTTACACTTTCAGAAATGCTGAGCGCCTAGCAGCCCTCCCCACAGAAGACTATTTGATACTGATTGAAAGTGGTTCTTCTAGAAATGATCTATCATGGAGAGAAACATAATTTCATCCAGTGATTAATGCTGTGACTTTATTGAGTGATGGCACAGGAAGGAAAGGGACAGTGCAGAGCTGGCAGCAGGCACAGAGGTGATGGAAAAGCTGCTCTGGTGCGACAAAATGGTGCCAAAAGCTGAGCCAAAGTCTGATGAAAGGAGAGGGGGGAAAAAGAAAAACATCACCTTTCTAGAAGACCAAACTGTGTTGAATTGCCACCATTTTGTATCAGATTGTCTCCTTTATTTCTCTTTGAGGAATATGGACTGCTTGAAGTACTAGGACTAAAGAAGTGTAGCAGGATGAAAGCTCAAAGTGGCGTTATTTAAATAGGTGAACTGTAAGCTCCCTGAGCTATTGTGTATCGGAGCCCACAACTGGGGTAATGAAGAAAGGGAGCTACTTTCTTCCCTGGTTGAAGCAGATTCCCTGTCCTAGATTTGATTTAGGATAAATAAGGAGTAAGTTTGCCTCTGACAAGAAATCCTCCAGCAGAAGCGAGCAGGTGACGAGGTTGTGGGGTTTATGGCTGTGGATGGCACACTGGACAAAAGAAAAAAAAATGTCCAAAGTCAGAAAACACTTATAGTTCACAGAAGTTCCTCAAGTGGAAGAAAAAAAGAGAAAAGATGCTTGAAGACTGAATCCTTTCCAGAAGGACTGTATGGAGTGACTATATTGACCTTGCTTTAAAGGACCAACCTTTGTTTTATTTGTATGTGAGGGGCAAGGAGGACAAGGACAAGTGCAGAGTCCTACATCTGGGAAGGAACAACCCCATGCACCAGTACCATCTGGGGGTTGAACTGCTGAAGAGCAGCTCTGCAGAGAGAGACCTGGGAGTGCTGTTTGACAGTAAACTAACTAAATATGAGCCAGCAATGTGCCCTCATGGCCAAGAAGGCCAATGGCATCCTGGGGTGCATCAAGAAGAGTGTGGCCAGCAGGTCAAGGGGGGTTCTGCTCTCCCTCTACTCTGCCCTGGTGAGGCCTCATCTGGAGTACTGTGTCCATTTCTGGGCTCCTCAGCTCAAGAGGGACAGGGAACTTCTGGAGAGAGTCCAGCACACGGCCACCAAGATGATCAGGGGACTGGAACATCTTCCTTATGAGGAAAGGCTGCTGGAACTGAGGCTCTTTAGTCTAGAGAAGAGGAGACTGAGGGGGGATCTTATTAATATTTACAAGTATATAAATTGTGGGTATCAGGAGGTTGGGGCATCCCTTTTTTCTATGGTACCTAGCAGCAGGACAAGGGATGATAGGATGAAGCTGGAACACAAAAAGTTCCATTTAAACGTAAGAAAAAACTATTTCACTGTTCAGGTGAGGGAGCCCTGGCACAGGCTGCCCAGGGAGAATATGGAGTCTCCTTCCTTGGAGGTCTTCAAGACCCACCTGAAAATGTTCCTATGCGACCTGATCTAGGTGGACCTGCTTCTGCAGGGGGATTGGACTAGATGATCTCTAAAAGTCCCTTCCAACCCCTACCGTTCTATGATTCTAGGGAGACAAATAAACCATGAACTCCCTGTTGCAAGAGTTTCGTCTGTACCATATGCCAAGACTTGGGCTTTGATCCATGGTATCATCCTTTTGGTGGTTTCCTCAGCAAAGATCCATCCCAGAGCTTTGGAGACTTCCACCCAGGCTCCACTATCTGGAAGGACAGAGACCAAGTTTCTGGGGCCTCTGTCATGCCCAAATGCTGAGACTGTAGCTGATTCTGAAGGTCTGGAACACCAGCTAGAGAGAAGCAGAGTTCGGGGACTACCCAGAGAGTGATGGTGAGTGCTTCCTCTGGCTGGCACCACCTTCTGAGTGGCTACAATATGTTACTTTCTTTCCTCAAAATGTCATTACTTGAGAGCAAATAGTAACAACAAGTTATCGCAACAAATTTACACCTTGCCATCAAAGGGTCTTCGGTTTTCCATGTCATTTATATAAACATGCCTTCAGCCACCATGAGAACTGCAATTGCAAAGAGCAAAATTTTTAGTTCTATTCCAAAAGGATTCAGTTTGCCTAAAAATCCAATAGCTTTATCCTGGCAGACCAGGCTAGGATTGCTCTGATACTTTACTGTAGCGTAGTGTTTGATGATCAGTTTAATCCATTATTTTTTTTCAGGTAATAAATACTAGCTGTATGCAGCAAAGCATCTGGAGCCATTTGTTAGTCCAACACACAAGGGAAGCAGAGTAGTCAGCACAACCATGGTCTAATTCTGAAGCTAGAATTTATTTATGTCAGCTGGTCAAACTACATCCTTTCATGTACTGTGACTATAAAAGTAAGTGTGGTATTAATGGCCCATCAATAAGGAAAATTGCACCTCCAAAAAGAGGAAAAGGCATTGCATTTTCTGCAATGAGTACGTGGACAATTTTGCATGGCAGAGGAGAGAATAGCCAGGAGATTTAATACAGCTCCAACAGAAGCCATTTCCAGTTCCTTGGCACAGTAGTGAACCTTAGGGGCTAATTGCAAGGCAGCTGCAGACTAGTTCATCAATGTAGATCTAGAATAGCTTGTGAGAACGACAATTTTAAAACTACTTTTGTTGCTGAGAAGTTTAGGAATACAGAAGGCAATATGACTGCTGTAGCATAAAAATACAGCACGGTATAGTCCACGCTTGTTCTCATCAGTTATTAAACAACTGCAAAAGGATGTTTTCCAAGATTTTGCACATTTTAAAAAGGTAGACCTTGACAGCGAGTGTGTCTCTTGCATTATCTGCAATATATCAACTCCTTTTTCAGCCAAGGAAGTAAGCAAAGACTTGTTGAAGAGAGTAGAGCTTGCTTCTTTGCATGACTCAAGCTAAAGCAATATCAAAATGTTTCAAAAGTTTGTCTTTTGGTATACAGTTAATTGAAAGGGGAACAGGTCTGCATAAATAATTTCAAGATTGAAGTGAATCATTAGCAGTGTTCATAAACATAATCAGTGTACTAGCATAAAACTGTCTGTAGCTTGACAACATATCATGATGTGAAGCTGGTGACACTAAAGTTAGCTTTGAAAGAAACCATTCTGCCTTCAAAGTAACAGGAAAAGGAATTACTGAAATGTTCCCCTGCACGGCAGAAACAGCAAAGCATGGTCTCTCTAAGATATCAGTTTAACAGGAAGGCTTATCGGACGGGAAGTTTCTGTCACATTTCCTTCTCTGCCAGCAGACTCTTCGTGTCAGCCTTAACAACCTGCAGTTTTTGAGGAAGAGGGTACTCAGCTCTGCGCTCCAAAGAGCAAAGAAACATAACATGTTCTGCAGATACAGCAAACAAATTTAAAATTATCTTATATTTTGCTAAGTTGTCATTCTTAAGCATCTTAAAGATGGTGGAAATGCAAAGGAGTGAATGCTGCTTTTCTAATACTAAAAACTATGACAGTCTCAAAATTGGAATGATCTCATCCCATACATTCTAAAGTTTGACATAATGCAAGAGTTGAAGGTTAAATTACAACAAAGAACAGTTGACAGATTACTTGCTCATAAGAGTAACTCTTCTCTAAAATAAAATATGCAAAATTATTTAATTTGCTGCCACACTGTTCTCAAATAGCTGAATTCACATACTGAGAGGAAAATTTTTATTCACTGTTTGAACTACATTTTCTGAAGGAAGGAAAAAGGTGACTTTGAAAACTGTAGATGTTTGCAAAAGGGAGAAACTTCTGATTGATTTATGTTTGTTTGTATCATGTATGATGCAAACTGAAATATTGAGTAGAGGGCGTATGTATTTTCAGGGAGGGCATCAGGAATTCTCTATTTGTGAAGGTCAGGCTCAATTTACTAACATCTTAATTTTTCAGAATTCTAGCTTTCTGTCACAATTAAAAGTTATGGCATTTGCTGTGCAAATTCCTAACTCAAATATATCAGCAGAAAGACGACCTTGCCAGATTGCAGAAATATGCTAAATATTAAATCCCTTAAGGCTTAAGCTTTGCTCACACATGTGAAGAAGTTTCATGAAATTATTACGAAATACAAATATGCATTACAGTTACACTGAACTTACATAATATCTTAAACAAGCAAGTGAAATTTATAATAACTGATTTTTCTGTATCACAGCCATAAGAAAATTCAGGAAAAAAAAAAGTCTTGGGATGCTATAGCAAACATATTTCTCAAAAGGATTCTCCCCCTTTCCATGCAGACCCAAGAAAGGTGGTTCCTCTCTTACCAAAGATCTCTGTCATTCATTTCTCCTTAGGCAGATGCCAAGGCAAACAGATCAGCCACCAGTTTCTCTAGCTATTCCTCTCCAGGAATTCAATTAGAGAAAATGACTGCTTGGTGAATATACTTCCCATTAGCTTCCCCTGGACCTTGAACTAAGCTTCATTTGTAAAGCAGAAATAACCCACTCAGGAGGGTTCTCCAAGGAGTAATTTCTTTTAAAGGTCATGCGTGTACTTTTGAAAGAACAGAACACCTGCATATGAGGAATTATTAGAGATCTTACATGAAATGCAGATTTTGTACACATCAAAATGTCGAATTTAAATGCTTTTGCCTTCCAGAATTTTTAGAATGTAGATGTGTTTGTATCCACGTGGGCAATATGTATACTAAACATGACGTTTGGATGTGCTGGCCAGAAACTCACCTCGTATCTGAAAATCTCACACCTAGTACCTTTTAAAATCAATCAATTGTCTGCGGAAGAGAGCTGAAAATAACCTGTTCTCTGGCTGACAGTTTAGTTAATGAACTTAACTAGATAATCCTGTAATGTCTGAAGTTAAATACCACAGCTAAGAAAGGTATTACCATTACTGAGTATAAGGGTGCCAAGATAAAAGACAAGGTTTGTAGCCCAGTACAATCATCCAATATTTTAAAAGGCAGTTCCCAATTGTTTCAAGGAGAAATAGTACTTTCTACATGACTCTCAAAATCAAGCTAAAAAAGAAAAAAAGAAAATAAGAAAAAAAGATTTTAAACAAGGACTTTTAACCCCAGAAACTGAGACTTGCTTCCTATGTGGCAGTGCAGCTGTAACCAAGGTAGGTATCAGAGCTGCAGCACATTTTCCTAAAATCCAGCTGAGCGCTGAGCCTCTCATGTTGCACTAAGTGGGAAAATAATACAATTCATCTGCAGAGCAGGATATTTAGAAAGAAATCTCTCTTAGATCAGTTAAATTGGTTGATTGTATGTAGGCGAGTAACAGTTTTCTCTAAAATGTTTGGTCCTGGTTAATCAGAGAAGCCCAGTGTCAGGCTGTGGCAATGAGCTCTTTTTCCAAGTTAGGAGAAAAAAAGATTATGTAAAAGTCAGTTTTTCACCGATGATTTCCAACTGATTTTTTACTGTAGAATTAAGATCCCTAAACTGTCATGAAGTGAAGTCATAAATATCCTGAGTTATATAATAACAGCTTCATATCCTCATTAAAGTGATGTCTTCAGTATCATTTACCAATTTCTCATTTTTTCCCAAGTTTGGTGAAAACTGGTTTGCAAGTAGTCAACCTCCAACGCCTGGCCTCTGTTGCTGAGGGATTTATTAGATATGTTTCCAAATCTCCATTAACTGTGGCTTTCCAGTCTATTAACTATTTACATCTGGTATCACATAAGCATTTCTAACATAAGCACTGCTGTAGTGAATGTAGATGCTATATAAATAATGAAAGAGTAATGAGTTGGATCGGCTCCATCTGGAAACAGGATAAACTCCTCTCTTTCTCAGGCAAGGAGCTCTTTTTGTAGGACCAAAGAGAGGTGAGCTTCTCGGTGGAGAAAGAGGCTGGATACTTTCAAGGTTGTGTTGGAAGGCAGCTTGCTGCAGTCACCGAAGCCTGCAGCAGGACCTAAATAGGCAACATGTCAGCTTGGTTTGCCCTTCAGAAAAGGGAATTTCTGTGACAGAAAAGTCCTGTTCCTCCAGAGCCCAGCTTTAAAGCTGGACTCAGCTGAGCAGATGAGTCCTGTGTAACTGCAGAAGCTGAGAAGGACGCATTCCCTCATCAAGCTCAGCCATTTCTGATGCAGTAGCAATGGCAGCAAGTTGCTCACTCATGGACAAAGAGATTACCAGGCTGCTGATGAGTGCAGACATCTGACATTCATCTTGCTCTTTGCAGTCCCAGAAAAATGCCTGTGTTGGCTGTGCCTCAGCAATACTGTTGCACCTGCCACGAATTACAGGCACCACTGCTCTGAGCTTTCAAGACACAGAGCAAGTTTGAGATTAATGCAGAGTAGTGACGAAAATATCTGTTCTGTGATATTGAGTGTTTCTCAAAACTCTCCTTGCAGGCAAACCTTGCACGATTGCTAATAGATGAAGATACATAACACAGCAGAATTTGTTCGTTGTGGGTTTTTTTTATGCAACAGACATACCGAACCCAAAAAAATCAGATGTCACTGCAGATATATTTATAAATGGATGGCTAATAACTGGAAGCTGGTGCAAATTAAGTCAGATTTATTTTGCTTTAGGTGAGAGCTTGTTAATAACAGTGAAATGCACTATGAAGAGAGGCACTGCTAAGCCTCCCTGCTTGGCAGAAACCTCATCCATCATGGAATTGCTGCAGCTGAATGTAGCACATTTACACAGTCTGTGAAAGATTTGCAAAAGCACCCAGGAGATTAAAGTGCGTAAGTGCCAATGACTTTAAATGGTACTTGCTTTTGCAAATTTCATCCCCTGAGACTTCAGTAAACTTAATAATGCACAAAAATACAGTCTGAAGTGTCAGCCAGCTTTACGTAAGCTTGGCAAATCTTGCTTTTGTTTTAATTTGACTGATATTGTAATGAGAAAACAAAAATGATTGCTTTTTCAGAAATTATCAGACTGGAAAAATAGCCTTTACAATAATACTTAACTCCTAGACTTGCTAATAGATGCATTCCTAAATGCCAACAAATGAGATGTTTTTCAGTAGAAATCAACAGTTTGGTTTATGTCAGGGAAGAGACAAGCAAAAAGAATTACCTGTCCCTGACGAATCGTCTCACCTAAAGAATACCGCTGCTAACAGAGCATCTGAAAATGGATTCACAAGAGGGAACAACATAGCCTAAAGTGCACAAACAAAAGTAACCTTTTAAAGCTGATTTGCATCAGAGGCCTCAGCCTACTGCCTAAAAATAATAATGTTGACTTCAGCAACCCAATCAAGTCTTCTCTGTAGCCTATCAACAGAAAAGATATTCATCTGGGAATGTCTTTGCAAGAAGCAGCAGGAAAATCGAGAGAATGACATTTGGTTGCTAGGACTAAGAAAAAGCAACACAAGTGGGTGCTTGTTCATGCCAAAATGGCTAAGGTACTCCTTGAAGGTCTCTCATCAGCTGAGAAATGAACTTTTCACGCAAATGTGACTTCCTTGGTCATATGTTTTTATATTCCTGAGAGTTAAAGTCTTACATCCATTATGCCAGATGTCTCTTATTTCCAAGGCAGAGAGTTAGGAGGATGCTCCAGAACCAACAAGGAGGCTTCTACTCTGCAGCCATGGGAATTACAAAGGGCACTGGGTGATGTCAACAAGCTCTTCTGATGACCGTCCTTTAGAATGAAACAGTCACTTCCACACACACACATATTTTGACACCTGTTTCATTACCACTTAGGTCTTGTGTGGGGACACAACACACCTCACTAAAGCTGCCCATGGGCTGTGCACCCATGCCTGCAGGCATGCTGCACCCACCAGCAAGAGCACTCTACAGGGAGGATCAGTTTTAGGAGACTCCCAGACAGATATGGAGTGATGAATTTAGAGGTTATAACATTCAGTACTAGCAGCAGGGAAGCAGATCCAGGAGTTTTATTTCACCTTTATGCAACACATCCTCAGTTGTGCTGCAGTCCTGCAGCCCAGCCCCCTACTCCACGCTGCTGGGCTGCTTTTCAAAAAGAGGTGGGACACAATGCAAATTAAATTCAAGGGCAGAAACAAAGTGTAAGTCACACTGGTGCACCCAGAGCTGTTCTCCAGTGCCTGCTTTTCTGCGTAGCAGCTGCACATCCACTGGTGTACATTTGAGCCAAAGCTCTGACAGTGCATTGGCAGTGAAGGAATGTTGTGCAGATGGAAAGGGAAGTTTATCATTTTGTGTTTGTCTCCTCAGAGGAGTTGTCTGCTTCTGTACAGGCAAAAAAAATGACATCAAGATAATTTCTGTTCTCACTGGATACTTTCAGGGTCTCCTTTCCTCTTTTTATTTTTACTCTCTCACTTTGCCATTGTTGCTGTCCTAACCTTGAAGTTTTGGCAGCTATAAACTATAAATACTATTGAAAATTACTTACTTAAATTAGTCCTATTGACTACAAAGCATGCAGAATTACAATTTCAATGTGCACCATGGAATCAAGATAACGGACTTTTAATTCAGATGATGGGCACTATCTCATGTACATATGTAAGAACAGAGCAAATGTAGGTAGCTCTCCAATGCCAAGAAAAACAGGCATTAATGGAAAGTGCTTCTTTAACTATGAAACGACCATATACTTCTTTTGTCTAAAAGTATACAGAATGTGATGCATAATGTTTTTCCCTTGTGCAACTGCACAGCAGTATCGAAAGAGAGGAGCTAATCATCCATATTTTGCTATGCAGCAGATGTCAATAAACCAGAGTTTGTGTTCCATTCGATTAAAATCCCAGTGTCCCAGGCAATAACCTATCTTTCAATAAATGCAGGTCTAATGTCCATTGAGATGTGAGCTAATGCTGAGTGGAAAATGACTTCTGTGTTTAACTACTTCCAAATTGTATTTTATCCATTTTCATTTACCAGAGAAAAACAATTGATTACCTTAACTTATCTTTTGTAAAGAAAAAGCCTCTATAATCAGGGGAATACTGATGGCAGAAGAATTCTAGTGGAATAAAATTGCTTTCCCTCTGAACAATGATTTTAATTTCTCCAAATATGATGTCCCCCAGTTCACTTTTTAAGCGCTAGATGCAAGAGATGTTTCGGGTGTTCTCCAGATATTGTAGGTACCATATGTCAGGGGAAAGTCTAGGGGGCAAACTACAGGATGGCTGATCAAATACTGAGATTTTTATATTTAAGTCTAAGACAGAATTTACACAGCACAGCTGTGATCCCTAAATGCCTGACAATTGCCTTGCATAACGTGAACACATTGCAATGCCTCAGCGCTCACAACGTTACCCAGGTATCCCCTAAAGACAACACTATACTGTTTAGTTTTACATAACTGAATGGGAAATATCTACGTAATTCATCATAGCAGCAAAAGAGTGGGAAATGAAATGCTCCAGCTATTCAACATTAGACAATCACCTCCCTTCCCTGACACTGTTCTCCCTCCACCCACCTTTCCTGCTGTAATTCTCTACCCACACCCTAAGCCTCCTCCTTAATAAAATGGCAGTACGTATGTCCCCTTCACCTTTCCCATAACCCTTCCTTTTCCACTGCAGCAGCCACCTTCGTTCTCCCTTGCCTCCACATTTTGCTACCATCTCCCACCAACATGTCCACTTTAAGCCTTTCCCCAGTTGCTGGGGCCTGACAAACGGTGCCCAATGCTGAGACCACTCTGGCCTTTAAGGGAGTCTGTTGACTCCACAGCCCTGTGGCTGAGTAACTAAAAGGTCTAAGGCTGGTGTTTGGCCTGCCTGGGATTTTGGCAATGAGGCTTGCCTGTTCAGGTCAGGCAACTGCCCAGCCAGGCAGACAGATGTGTGCTCCCATCACCTAACGAATTACCCTGCAAGCAAGCCTCACCTCAAGGCTGTACAGGACCAGGCTGAGTTTTGTCTAAATAACTGACAATCGGAGATTTCAAACAAACAAACAATACATAGCCCTACAAAGGCCTCCATGTGACTACATGTGATATTAAACCGGGGACCAGATATATTCCCACATCCGGCTTGTGGGCAGCATTACATAACCTGTGGAGAAGCGAGGAAAGTGAGACAGCACCAACCCTGGGCAGGGGCAGGACAAAGCAGGGACATAATCAGAAAGTTCCCTGCTGCTGACAGAAGCCAATTTGCTGCCACAACAACTGAGTTTGGTCACATCAGGGGGAGGATTGTAGGTAATTCCATGCCACATGAAGAAGCGTGTCACTGTGGCTTGTGTGTGTGATCCTGAACCATTTTAATGTGTTTGAGAAAGATAGCAATCTTCTGCAGGTGTCTCAGATTTCCCCTTGCTGCAGTTATTGCTGTTGTTATTAATCATTGCCACCATGTTATGGGGTTTTTTATATCTTTCACTGTATTAAATACGGTCTTAACTCCCAAGGAAAAATGATAATGGTTAAAGAAAGCAGTGATATCATTTTACCAAAACCTGCAAACTAAATAAAGAAAGTGGCAAAACTTTGTGTACTTGATGAGGCTGACAGATCATCCCCTCACACACTCTCCCTCTGTCACATTAGTGCCGAGGCCTTCACTGGGAATATTTATGGTGGAAACTACCACTGAATGTGAGTAATAGTATCAGTTTGGCCTTTGTAAAAGAGCATTAAATCACAACTCACTGAGAAGGGGCAAGAGTCCTCAGGCTTATTTCAAGAGCTATTTTTAGATATGGCTATTCAGACTTTTCTTATCAAATAATTAGTCATCACAACTAAAGACAAGATAACTTTTGAGAATAAAATAGGAAGTCATTGAAACCTTTTCTAAGCTTCCAAAAAAAGGTTGAAGCCTCTGCACCTGACTGTGATAATTTAGTAATAGGAAAGGGGAAAGCACACATACACAAAAAATTCAGAACCAATTACAATTCCTGCCTGATTTAAAGGCCAAAGAACTGCAGATAAAGATGTTTGGCTGGATTTCTGTATCATCCCAGTACTGCAGAAGTGCTGTGGGAATATAAAATTAAGAAAGGTGTTTTACAGCCGATATAGTCTCTTGTAAAAATGAAGGAGAAAATCCTGACTAGACAGAGACCACAGAGAGTCTCCATATTCATGGGAAATTATGTTCTGACTATAAGCCAAGAAAACAATGCTGTCACAAAAAAATGCCCAAAGCCATGTAAACTTGTGGTAGGGGGATCGTCACTTGTAAAATAGCCAAGATAATTATGCTGGTGTGCTTGGCACTGTTTACATTTCATTTGGATGGCTGCATTTCATTTCAGGCACACAAATAAACTGGCAGAGTTCAAAGGAGAATACAAAAAAAAATATGAAAAGGATTCAAAAAGGAGACCTACGAGATAAGGTTCGGAAAACTGGGTATAGCTGGTCTGGAACAAATTAATCTAAATGGCAGGAGGGAGGATTTAGGTTAAAGACAATGAACCTTTACAGCTTTAAGAAACATTCAGCCATGGAACAAGCTGCCAAGGAAGGTTTTAGCCTCACCATCACTAGAGATACTAAAAGGCAGAAGACCATCTGTCAGAGAGAGTTTAGGGATTAAAAAAGAAGAGGAAAAAAAAAATCACTGCCACAATTTAAGAGTTGAGCTAAATAACCTATTCGTGACTAGACTTTAATGGACTAGAAGTAGCATGGCTTCTCTTTTTAAGGTAAGTTCTCAGATCTTTTCACTGTGAAGACTGTCTTGATCCTATAAGACAACACAAGTCAATTCTGCTGATTTCAGATTGGGAAGGATATCTCCATTTGAATAATTACAGAAGGTAGACGCCTAAATAATAATCTTGTCACTTATACACTCTCCTTTTTTCCCATCAGGCTTCACACATGTACAGAGCTGATACTGAAAAAAAAAAAAAAATTAGGTTAAACCATAATTAAAATCTGAGGTCTGTTGTATCCCTTAGGTATTGCAAGTAAATAATGGGGGAGCCCAGTCATCTCCAGTGACCTGGGACTTGTGATAATCACATTCAAAATATTTCAGATTGGGTCAAAAATGAGAGGAGTGGTAAATAGCCAGTAATAGATATAAAGGAGTTTCTGTGTTGCCATTCAATTACAGCGTTGAGACAACACCAGAGTTCAAGCATCTCTTGCAACCTCACAGCAAACTGACATCTGTCAGGAGACACCTTAGGAAGGTTCTGCTTGCTGCAAGGCATCTGTTAGCTTCTCAGTCTTAAGGAAACTTTAAGCAATCTAGAACAAACGGCCTTCAGTCATGATTCAGCTGAACTGCTAAGACTTTGGTTCAGCAGTTTCCATTGTCAGCTGACAGGTCTAAAATGGGAGCTGGCAGTTAATGACTGAGGATAGCAGAAGGAACCTCGGATGGCTCTCAATGCAGAGACCTCTGGTTATACCTACACAAGAGTATCACCATGGAGGGCTAAATGTGCACCACAGCTATGACCCAAACAAGATCCCTTATACGGCCTGGGTGAGTATCATGTCCTCCCTCCTCTGCACCCCCTGTTAAGCTTTCGTTTTCATGAAAGAGAAATCGTAACACATTCCAGATTGTCTTCTGAGGTGGAGGAGAGGGGACCATGGTTGCCCACAATGTTTGCATATTGCATGGGAGGCCCCCACTTTGTTGCAAGGTTCCTCGGGATGCAGTGGGCTTCAGTGAGAAGTATTTGGGAAGTGCTGGGTAGCAGGTAGGATCCACTGGGCTGCGTAAACACCTCCTGGCATTGGTCTGGTTCAAGCCAGAGAGCCTGTGCTCCCTTGAGACATGATTCCTGAAACAGACCAGACTCAATCAATTACCTGAGCTGAGAAAGCAGCACTTTCTTGCTTCTCTCCCAGCTGTGCTCTTTATCTAGAGGATTCCCTTCCACTTGTTCGCCTCCAATGCCCACTCCAGTAGATGCTTTCATTGACATATTTTGGCTGCTGTGCTTGGACAACATGCTTTGGAACAGTTTCAAACAGTCTGCAAGCTGAGGCGTTGCTCCAGGGCTAGAGCAAGAGGCAGAGCTGCTGCTCATGCCCAAGCCACAAGGAATCCATCCTGGATCCTGCTGCACCTGCCCTGGACCTGCCTGCAGGATCCTGCCAACTCCTTGGGCTTGAAGTGTGACATCGAGTTGCATTACGTTGCAGCTCGGGTGACTGAGGGCAAATAAGCCAGGGGAGGGAAATGTCACTTGTTTCCATGGGGCCTCTGACCTTCATACGTACAACCAAAAGCTCTCTGTCCTCCCTGGCATATTCAGAGGGACAGAACCCTAATGTGGACAGGGAGATTGTGGGGCACGGTGGGCCTGGCTGCTCCCAGGGGCAAGGATAGTGGGAGCTCCAGTCAGGAGCAGAGCAGCCAAGGAGGACCAGGACAGTTTTAGCCCCAGGTATCAGACATCTCCCCTCGAATGAGCTAAGGCCCAGCTTGGTGGGCTCATGGACAGGCAGGGCAGCTCTGTGGGGAGCTGGAGGCTGGCCCTGCTGTGGCATCGCTGGGACAGGAGCTGATGGCCCTGGGGAGCTGACATGGGGCCTTGGGCCTTGGGCAGAGATAGGGAGCCATAGGGATAGGCAGGGGCACTCAGAGCTGTCAGTGCCCTCATGGGTCTCAGCAAGCCTTCTGTAAAACTGAGGAACAAATAATAGACTTCTTAGTATAGAAAGTACCGATATAACAATTTGTCACCTCACTTTTCATCATCCCTCTTCTTAGGTGATTTTTAAGAACGTTACACAACACAAATGCCTTTGTAGTCCCACTGGCAACACCATGCTCCTGTGAGAACCAGACATGCCATCGCACCCTTCCAGCTCCTGTCTTTAATCAAGAGCTCCTGCCCTTTCTAAAATCTGTTATTAGATGGAATTGAGGCCAGCATGAGAATGGGTTGAACAAGGCAGCCACTGTGTATTTGAACTCTTCTACATGACATGAACATCATCCAGTCCTGGCGATCTGCTGTTATTATTTTTGCCAGGTTACTCCATACTTTCTTTCACTGACATTTCGGTTTGGCAATGAATTCCTCTGGCTGATGTATTACAGAGAAGACCCATGTTGCAGGAGCCTCCACTCTGAGTGTGAATGCAAGACCCATTCCTACTTTCTGCAAGATCTCAGCTTCCCCATGTTCCCATAATTCTCTGGTAGGCTACAAGTCTGAGGAGTGTTTGAAAAAAGGTCTCATTTATAACTCAGTACCTTCAGCAAGCCACAGATTGCCTTTGGCTTGATTTTCTGTGTTCAACTTCATAGAATTCACATCCTTTGCTGTTTTCCTCATTTGGTCATTCTTATGCTACCTGATGGTGTTTCTTTACTTCCTTTGCTGTTTAGTTCTACAGGTTATTTTACAGTCCAGGCAATTATGTGAACAAAGTATTTCTGAGGCTCAGGCAATTGCTCTGATCATCCAACTGTAGGTTATTCTCTTGTGGGGTTATCCGACAGTAATTTGGAGCAGAAGTGGTATGGATGTGCCTGGGGAAGGTGTAGGTATACGTGATGGGAGTGATAACCCTGTTTCCTGTAAAATCTACTGCTCTGAATAATCTTTCATGTTACCTACAGGAACTTTTGTTTTATCAGCACAAATATTCACCTGATTTATATTTTGGCCTCTGTGATTTGTTTACTCCCAGACAGGTAGTGCCAGTTAACTACAGAGCTCAGCAAGTGTCTAGAAATTAAAAGACCTGGAATGTTTAAGTGTCTTCTTTTGCTCGTCTTGGTGAAGTTCCTGGCTGAGTAAAACTCCTTTCTTCACCTCAGCAATATCCGGATAGATCTTTGAAAAGCGTGAGTTAGTGTTAAGAAAGGAAATTAAAAAACTGGCACCTTGGATATAAACAAAGGATCAATGAGAAGCGGGACTCAGGACCAAGAAAGCTCTCCTCTTCAGGGAACATGAACTGAAACCATGATGAAAAGACATTTTTGTAAAAAGGACAGGGGCCACCACAATTAATCCAAATTTCATGCCAGTTCACTATTTCCTCATAACGTTTCACCATATATTAAGACCATATTTGTAAGATGCACTCTGAACTTCACACTAAAGAATAGCCCTGCTGCTGAAAGAGCCATAATTCATTTACTAACAGCCCTTGGTGCTGTGCTTCAGTAATATAATCATTTTCTGTGTCCCAACCATATGATTATTCCTGTTGTGTAGGAAATTTAAGTCCAAGGAATGTCAGATCAAATATAAAAGCCTAGTGCTTACCCATAGTTTTTATTCAATTAAATAGCCATTACAGAGCTCATGCTATTTCAAATTACACAATGCAGAACGCAAATGCAGTCCTTTATTACAGATATATGTTCATCTAAACAAAATGGCACCAACACAATCCAAACCCATTACAATTTTTTAATTATTATGCTAAGGTGATTATTATATGGCGAGCAGTCTCTATGAAAGACAAGTGGGGAACTCGCGGCCTCCACAAACCACACTTGGAGCACAGCAGCAGTTATTATTTGAGGTTTATTTGTGAAATTGCTAAATGAAGAGAAACAGTGCTGCTAAAATACGCTCCTTGAGTGAAAGCACTGAGCTGCAGCTTGGAGAACTCTGACTCTGTAGGTGATGTTTGGGTAAGTCATGCGTAGGGCTGGGACTTCACCCACGTAGCAGTGCCTCAAGCAGGGTCTAGGCAGCATTTACATGTTTATCCTCAAACTAAGATCTAAAAAGTCCTCCTGTCCATCCCCACCCGGTCTTGCTGTGTTTATTAAGCACCTCACAAGTTATCTCTGCACAGGTCTTCTTCATCACACACAGGATCCATAAGGCTTCCTCTGCTGAGCACCCTGGAAGGCTCCAGCAGAGTTCCAGCACTATCATCCACCTTCTGGTTTGGGCTCCTCATTAAATGGTTGCCCATCACCACAAGTGCCTTAACCAGCATAAAGTCTGAGGGCCTTCCCTTTGCAGTCCCCCAGCCCACCTTTCAGGCACAGCCCTGCAGTATTGGCTGCTGTGGTGGGCTCTCACAAGAAGTGACTGCTATCAGCACGAGATCCTTCCTTTCCCTCGATTCCTACCCCTTGGTCATAGCTTTCTGTGTACATGAGGGGACTAATGATATTTGTGTCCTTTGCCTTGGCGATCAGAAGACTCTTGTGGAAGGTGGGAGAGAAAGAAATGAATCCCTCTAGATAGAACTGGGAATTATGTCTGAATCTCCCACAGCTGAAGGAGCCTCAACTCCAGGCTGTTCAGTTAAATGGCAGGTAGGCTGGCAGTGCTCAGCACATCCTCCACTGTCAGCCTGGAGGTGAAGCTCATGCTGCCTTCTTAGAGAGCCACTGCAAACCGCCGTCCTTCAGAAAACACTTCTGTCTCTGATTTCCCTAGCAACAAAGATGTCTACTGGAACCTCCAAATCTGCTGATGAAGCCAAGGAGAGGATGATTTCTTTTTTTTTACATCTCTCTATGTAGTGCGTGTCGAAACAGCTCCTTTTTCTGAGTACAAGGTACTTGTTTAAACCTTCCTTGTGCACTAGATGGGCAGCCAATTCCTAAGCAGGTCTGAAGCCAGGCAAGAGCTTTACTTATCCTGAAGTTGGTCTGTTACTGTTTTATAACAGGGAGAAAATAGAAATACTTCCCAATTTAAGACAGATATTGTTGTGGCTGCTTTTTGCTAATTATAAACTGGGCTAATACAGTAATAAAATTAAGTGGAACACATATACAGAACAGTGCAAATGGAGACAGGGAGTCTATTAATATTTCCTCATCAAATACTGAAAATAACATGAAAAGAGAGAGATGGCAGGGAACTAGCTACTGATTATGCACAGAGTTGAAAAGCTGCAACAAAAAGAGAATTTAGAGGGTCAGTTTCTATTTTTACAAATTAAAAAACGGAAACCTTTCCATGGGCTTCTGGAATTGGGTTTTGTATTTTTTCATCTGGTTTAGTTGGTTGGTTGTTTTTTTTCCCTATAACAGCCAATGTGGTCCAAGTTGGGTAATTCTGAATGTTATCATGCAAAGAGGAAGGACAGGGACAATTTGTCCACTTAAGTCACTTGACTGGCATAACTGCAAGATGAAAATAAACTGCCCACTGCTTTCCACACCTCTTTCCCTCATGCCAGCTTCTGTCTGCAGCTTTTTACTTTTGGCTCATTACAAGAAAGCAATTTTATTGTCACATTTGGCTGGCAGCTGTAATTCTCCAAATGAGGTAAGCAGGGTTGAGATGCATGCTCTCATCCCTCAGCAAAAACCTCGTAACATACGGTGCTCTTATGTCTCCAAGCTTTACGTGAAAACAGGCATCTGGTCCGGGTTCATTTGTAACGCTGATGGTTGCTGGATTAATATGAAAAGACAGATGAAGGCAGACACTTTAATTACTTCACCCTAACTTTTTATTACAACATCAGGTAAAATGGTGAGTTACAGAGGATAGTGGGTGTGAAACATCTGGGATGAAGTCACACACAAGCTCATGGTTTGTTATCTGCCAATGGGGTTTTAAATATTGATCATTTCTTTACATGCATCTTTGTGTTACTTCTGATTTTCTTGATAAATCATTTCAGGATTACTTTGTTTTAAGCTGTGAGGTAGGTACTAAGACTGGGACCCCGCTTTCTTCTTCTGGAATTTTCTGAACTGGGACTGTATCGCCACGGCTGCCCGCTCTGTCTCTGGCGCATCCATGTCTATGTCAAATTCCTCTTGAACCTTCTTCTGCCCATCTGATCAAAGAAAACAAAACAAAACATCAACAGTTGTTTTCAAACAGCGACAGCCACTGGACAGCACAAGTGAAAAACCCTGCCCCTCCCTCCTTCACGGACACAGCTGTGACCATGGGGAGCATGAAACCTGGGGCCAGTCTGGGCAAACACAGCTGATCAAATCCTCCACCTCCCTCCCCAACGGCAGGGTCTATGACAGCCCATTGGTAGCTAGGCACCAAGGAGTGATATCCAAATGGTGCTCAGCAGTCACTAAGCATCATCTTGACACCTGAGCAAGTTCACTCCTGCCAGCAGGGCTAACAGTGAGGGGCAGAGGGACCCTCTATGCCACCCTGCAGGTAGAAGTTACTTATATCCCCATGTTTACTTGAAGAAAAAAAAGCACCTTATAATATTTTAATGCAGGAACTGAGACCCTGTTTCTACAATATCTCCTGCATTAGAGGAAGAGATAATGCTTTCTATGGCCAATTTCCATCCTTTTCACTTGTTCCCTGACCCATCCCTTTCACGATGTACTACTCTTCCTCTTTGAATCATTTTACATTCAATTTCTCTGTGCTGCCTCCCTCACTTCTTTTCAGGCTCTGTTGCTGCCTTTCAGCCTTGATCTTTGGCTCTTTGCCTTTCTTTATTCCCAGTCCTCAGCTTTTTCTTCAACTGCACGTGGAAAATCCAGCTGATGGTGATGAATTTTGCTTCATCCACCTCTGTGTTAAAAGTGCAGCCCCAGGATAACTCCTGCCCCTATTGCAAAAATAACCTCAATCTGCCTGGACTAACAAAGTCAGAACACACATCCACTCCCCTAACTTCATCATACCACAGAGCTTCTCTTCTCAATAAACTTGTTTGTCAAACTCACTTATATAATTCCTGTATCCCAATGCTGTAGTGAAGGTCATGCCAGGAGTCTGCAGATAACTCTGCTTTAAACAGCTGTAGGAATTCACCCATTTTGAAACATGTTGCTTTTTATTTTCAAGGTTAATACCTCCAGAATGCTCATCCTCAAGTACCATTGATGCAAATCAAGGGAAACACTTTCAATGTGTCTTTAAAACAAAAAAGAATCCATTCCCCAACCTCTTACTCCTTCCCACTAGAAAATGGGGGTATCATTTAATGATTTTAGTGTGAGTCTTACAGTATTTCTTGCCTTTGCTTCTTTTTCAGAACTCAATTGTTGTATCCACATTCCATAACCAGGATCCACTCTAAACTGGGTAAATATTTAAAGGGAAGGTTTTGGCATAGTCCATATGGATTTTAACTACAGTAACCAAATAAATGCAGCTATGTTAACATAAAATAAATTTTACTTAGCATTTTGTTTTCCTTAGAAGAACATTTATGAATAAAGATGAAAATGTTAAGAAAAAAACCCCAAAGTCTGGAGGTTACCAAAACTTTGATGGTACGATGTAATGAAAAGTTAGGCTATCAAAAGAAAGACCCTGATGGAGGAAATGGATCATATTAACATTACCTCACATTTCCACAGCCACTAAATCCAAGAATCTGCATGGTTTGTGCATCTATTTGAGCAATGCAACCACCTTCAGTACAGAAATATAATTATTGCCTTATTTTTCATGGGGAAAGGGAGGTGAAGTTTGGAAGTGACTTCCTTACGCTTACAAGTCATTTACATAGTCAAGGGAGAACTGAATCCTCCCATTAAGGCCATGTTCTATATTGAAACTTAAAGTGTCTTGTAAAAGAAACAGCAATTTCTGTGCCACTTCCTAAACTAATAATACAATAATTCTTCATGAAGATATTCTTATTGCAAGATACCATCTTCTCCACAGTGCTGTGTGCACAGCAGAGAAACAGAATTTTTAAAATCAAATTTCAAAAGGAACTACCATTTTCACAGCGACTTTGTACTGTTTTCTTGGTATTTCAGGGTGTTGGTTTTGTTTTGGTATTTATGGATTAAAGGGAAGCAAGACAAGAAATTGCAACATTTTACCTGGAAAAAAAAAACCAAAAAAGGACTTTAAGTTGCCCTGCAAAAAACAATTTTGAGTCAGAATGTGTAAATATAGACTTTTCATTTGAAATTTTTGAGTGAAAAAAATCAATAGCCTGGCAAGCTAGCTCTAACAGTAGTCAGTTTGTGATAACAGTAATAAGAAAATAAAAACTGTTCTACTTGCCCATATGTCAGAATCTCTCCTCTCTTAAGAGGGCTGTATTAAGCTATTCTAAATAGAAATGCATTATCTATGGAGAAATACTCTTATTTCTTATGGAGAAATATTTTATAAAAATGTTTATACTAGTAATGTAATAAGCATTGAATCAGCCTTGAAAATTATGAGATTAACATCTCTTCATTGCTTGATGATTTTCATTTTTGTTGCAGCATTCTGAATTTTAAGTTCCTCCCTAGCCACTCACTGGGCACAGCTGTCAGTCTTAATAGTAGAAACGAAAAGTGATATTTATGCATCAATTTTAGTCTTTTGGTACATAAACTATTGTCCCTTGGAAATGTCAATAGGGAAAGACAGATGGATAGATGAGTAGAAACAATTGGTTTCATACCTCTTGATGAAATCTGGCTGGTACAACTCATTTCCTATTACAGCCAAGTCTAAGTAGTATGTCAACTTGCAGTAGTGACTCAGCTTTCTTATATTAAGATTTTATAGACTTAAGAACACCCAGTATTTAGTTTAGCTCTTCTCTGCAATTTCCAGGCCAGTTAATCTTTCTTTGATGTGAATCATCATCACTGCCTTAAAATCAATTGCACTACAATAATTTACCATACCTGATAATCTACAATAATTTACCATATCTTAAGATCTGACTTCCTTTCATTTTTTGGACCTGTTATCCTTGAAATAAAACCCAAAATGCCTTATGAACTCTTCCTGTATTTCTCTTTTTCCCATCACTATGGCGAAATGTTCAAAAGGTCCAAAACAACTATATGGGCAATGAAGAAATACATTGTTAGGCCACAAATGGTACAGAAACACATATATATAATGATTACACATATACACATAATATACCTTATAAAACATGTCTATCATCTACATATAATGTGTATGACACCTGTTTTTTCTTTCTCCCTATGCCCATCTTTCTCTTTGCCTTTTTTATAGACATGTATGGTACATTCGTATTCAAAGATACAGAGAATTAATACAAACATATATTCTGAATACTTATGTGAATATCGAAACACACAGACGTATTTTGCTTGAAGAGTTTAAAGTCCTGCGTTAAACTGAAGAGATGGATGGGATATTTCCTAAATTTAGGGAATGGATTGTCTTGGAGGTCTCCCCAAAACATTTTCTATTGATGGCTGTCACAACACAGATACTTCAACAGATGGACTGTCAATCTGAAGAGAAAATTAAGTGGTGTGCCTTCTTTGGCTTTGACTACGCTAAGGGAAAAAAAGACTTTAGCTTTTACCTCTATTTGTTTTACTAAAAGAAGCCTAATGATTTAAAATATACCACGCCCTGCTAACTATATTGGTTTTGTTTCACTGGCTACCTAGAGTTAAGAGCATAAATTCCAACCTGCCATGGTAGAGATGTTGGAACTAGGTGATCTTTAAGGTTCCTTCCCACTCACACCATTTGATGATTCTATGATTGTATGAATTAAAAATTGACCCGTATAATTACAGCGAAAACACAGCCTGTGCTCAAGACCTGCAGAGACCAAAGTTGACCTCTACTGCACAACAAGCAACTGAAAGGCTTTTTGCATTCTTCCTACTACATATGCACCTATGCTATGCCAGCTTTTACCTGCCACTAGTTGTTCGTGTGTGTCAAATGTGCAGGCTATTAAGTTTGAATGCTCAAATCATGAAATTTATGCAGAGGACTGAAAGCAAGCCCACAGAAATATCACTCTTTCATTCACTGTCTCCTAGCTTTCCGTTCACAAGGGATCACTAGCTCAGGAGCAACCTGAAAACTCAGGAAATTTTCACTCAGCAGGCCAGAGCATAGATAAGCACTTGCACAGGCTTTAGTCTTGGACTTGCTTTTTACATTCCTACTGCTGGGGGCCAATCATTCTATTTGATAACAAGCCACCTTCTCCTAAGCTGCTTTTATCCAGATTCTGTCCCCATCCTCAGTCACACACATACACTTTTGTTGACATCTACACTATTTAGGCTACGGGCAGGTTTTCTTACATATGGATATCTGAGGATCCCTGGACTGCCATAGGCCCACACGAGGAAAGTAGGAGGGCCGAGACTGTTGTCAGTAGACTTCAATTCACAAGCTACTTCTGATTTTAAGGGATGCAGAAATCCAAAAGTGATGATAAGCATTGGCCTGCACTTTCCACTTTCTGAGGGAATTTGACTTCATTAGCACCATAAAAAAATAAATCTCCTAACCTTTCTCACTACACCCCACTGTTTCAAGGCTCTCCCTGAAAGATTTCTTTATACTTAGTCCAAATTCCCTCTCCTAGATAGTGACTCCCACTCTTCTTCTGAACATAGCATGACAAGCCAGGCAGAGACCGTACATATTTCTGTTGGGTTCTGATCACCAACAGGGAAAATGTCCAGAACCATCCCGCACCACAGTCATAGGTCGGCTACAACAAAAGCCTAGTATCTGATAAGTTTTTCAAAATCATGTGTTTAACGTGGACTGACTCTGGCCATGTGTCAATTCAGGCAATTCCGAGTTGTGGTAGCACAAACTCCTTGAAGCACAATATCAACTGCTTGATGAGTTCCACCATCATAAGGAGCACCCCAGGCCTCACCGCCACTCTGGTGCTACAGACAATTTTGAGGGACTAAATACTGAGACAGCTTGCAGGATGCAGATTTTACTTCAGTCTATACAAGAGTCATTCCAGCAGGAGAGCCTGGAACAGCATCTAATTAATTGTTTTCCAAATCTAACATCCTGAAAGCTTATTTCACATCACTGCAACTGAAAAAGATCTATTTATTCCATTTCCAGAAGAAACATTAGAATGCTGTCTCTGTAATCTGCTATACCGCCTCATAATCCATTGCAAACACTGGATGGATAATGAAGCTGTCTGTATCAAGGAAAGCAATCACATCTTACACACGAATCTACTCAGCAAACTCTCAAGAAATGTGGTGCAAGTGTAATTATTCACAAACATGCCTTCAGCTATTTCTTTACTTTTCAACTACAAAGTAAAATGAATTGTGACAATGCTGGAAAATGAAAATACTGCTTATTCCATATGGCCAAAACCCAGTCTTTTGTGACCTTTGCACATGGACCAAATAGACTAGTGTTTCCAAAAAATGTCCATGGAAGGGCAAAAGCTGCTGGGATGGACTTGGGAAAAAAGAAGACTCAGTTTTCCTTGTCAGAATTTCTCCATCCTCCAGATGAAATAGAGATTGCCTGTCACCTTCTTAAAAAAAAAACATTCAGCATGAAAAATTGCATGGCTGGAGCCTCTAGCTGGCATTCCACATTTTAAGTGCTACCCTCCGCCCCTGCTCACCCGGCCCACATCCAACGGGAATTACGAGGCTGTACTGAAGATGATGGAACACACTCATAAAAATAATGCATTTTTCAGGGGCCAAACTGCAGCATTTGGAAAAAGACTAAATGAAGTGTGGGACACAATCACAGTGTCCCATAACGTGCCGGAAGCAGTATTTTGCCTCAGGCAGGATCATTACCTCCCACTGCTCAAAAGATTATTCAAGCTGTGACAATCTTTATGCTGCTCTGATCCCAAGTCATTACACCAGTCTGTCCAATGAGGCAGAACAGTCCCTAATTAAAGAGGAACAAAATGGGCAGGAATCTCACGGACGCTGATATTCATGCGGGGCATTATCTTTACCTTTATGTGATGGGAAGAGTCATTCTATGTGACTAGACTTCACAAAGCAACCAGCCAGATAGAGAAAACATATGGGTGCTTAGATGTATGGAGGTCAGATTTAACTCCTTACAAGTACCACTACTGAAAGCTATGAGTTGATATGGCCATTCTTCTCCCTCTGTATTTAACTGATGGGTGAGAAAGCAAAAGACAGGATCTCGTCTTCTAGGGAAATCAAACTAGCCTTTTTCTTCTGTGCAAGATGAGGAAAAGAAAACAAGGCCAGGGCCACATTATCTAGCAGGCTGGCTCCAAGACTTTGCTTTAGTCATGTTGCTGCTTCCCAGCAGATCCTCACTTCAAAATGCAGCTGAAAAGATGGCAGTGTCTTGCCCAGGCCCAAGACAAGAAAGGAAGGTAATATTGGCATGCAGTCTTTTTTGTCTCTTTTTGTGCATACAATGCCAAGCACAGGTCTCTCTGAGATCATCAGCTCAGCATTACACTTTCCGTGGTATCAGGAACGAACACCTCCCATAGGCGTGAGCATTGCACTGGTTTTGCACCCTCACTGGCTTAGCAGATACAGCTTGCAGCTCTGGTCTGGGGAGACAGGCTGCTGTGAGGCCTTTGTCTCAACACTCCTCCAGCAATGGGATGATCCAAATAGAATTATTTTGCATGAGGAGCCTGTCACTGGACACCAAGCTGATGAAAGCTCATTAGCATGGCACCCACACATATTGAGGGATGCACCTCAATGACATTGCTGGTGTGATGTAATATTCCCATTGCACGGCACCCACACATACTGAGGGATGCACCTCCATGACATTGCTGGTGTGATGTAATATTCCCATTGCCTAGAATGACCTTACTGCATTCAGAATATTATTGGCCTTTCTGTTACTTCTGTCTGCCTCCTGAGTTAAAGTCTAGGCACAAAACCTCATGGAAATTACTTTTTCCACATAAGCATTCATGATGTCATAGCACAAAGTTCTACGAAATTTTGGTCTAATGTTTCTAGACTGACAGAGTAATTTAAAGCCATTGATTCTTAGGCTATTACTGGCTAATCTCCAGTTTGGTGTCCATCTGCAAAGGATCTGAATCCCTGGGAACCTCATAATCACTTGCTTTACCAACACATTAGCACAATGCTAATGCAGTACCAGGCCTTCGTGGAATTACCTGGGTGCGACAGGCTTGTGGCCCCATCACACAAGCAGCACAATCCCTTCAGTCCTTTCAGTAGGGACCATGGAACTATGTAAGACAGAAATTCTTCCCTTTTCTATCCATATCTGCACGATGGGATATGACTAGCCTACTGTTACATAGATAATGCAACTCAAACGTTTGGCTAGTTCGTTTCTAAAATGGAAGTTTTCTCTCATTAGCTTAGGAATAACACAATGATTTTCCTTCTTACTCATTGAAAACGCTTCTGGGTTTGATTCTCATTTTGTGACAAGGACTACAACACTACATTTGTTCTCATTTCTTCACTTCATAATGAACCCAGACATTTAAGGGACACCTTCCAAAGTCAAAGGCTGCCTGTTCTGTTTGAGTGTCAAGAGGTACACATTTGATGGTGGGGGAGGTTATGAGTTTATACAAGGGTCTTCATTTTCCATGTTTAGTTATTTGATGGTGGTAGGCACTGGAAAAGTGTAACATCCGAGCAGCAAACTGAATCAATCTCTGAAACAGCAAAGCCTGGAGCTCAGCAGTCTCCTGTGACTTCAAAAGCAGAGTGTGAAGGGAAATAAAGGTTATTGTTCATGATCAGATTAAATGTAACAGCCATTTTTACCAGAACCACACCAACTGGCCCCTTAATATCATTCAAAGCATTCCAGAAAAGAATTAACATTTTCCTATCAGACTGTAAATTACAATTTGGTATAAAGAAGACGACTTCATTAGGCAACCAGGATCCTTTCTTCTGCAAATTGACCTTTACTTTTGTAATGCAGCGTTGTTATCTTGAATTTGAAAAATGAGTTTTGCTGTAGAAAATCATGGTTTTCTTTTATGATTTTAAAAACGTTACTTCACAATGAGGCTTTTGAAGTGTCTGATTGATCTTTTTTTTTTCCCTAGTTGTAATAACATTGCAGAGCAGCAATACTATTTCTGACAGAAGATAAATGAAGTAGCATAAAATTATGTATATTGGGATAACATATCATGAAATAGAACGGAATAATAAATAAATAAGGGAGTTCAGTTTACAAAGTTTATTTTCAACTAATTCCTAGCCAACTACAGATGAACTGATTTTGCTCAACAGTTAAAACAGAGACAAATACTGTTTTTCTTTAAATGCTAAGATTATTTAAGCATTCTTTCCTCATCTCCAAAATAATTAATGTATCACAGATTTTAAAATGGCTTACAAATGCATAAGTGATGCTAATGGGGAACTATGAAGTATTCTGGGCACTAAACTAGAAGGCGTAGCTCACAGCCTCATGTGCATACCTAACTGTGGAAGTTTTAACTGGTAACATATCAAATTAGAATGGCCATCAGCTGTAAAATCTCATCTCCTAATAGATAGAAGTACACCTGAGGAGTGATAGACTGACTGGCAAACTCAATGGAAGCCTCTGGGAGCTGAAAGGATGTGGTGCTGGGGATCAAGTGCTGGCACAGTCAGGTTCCTCTGTCACTTCAGAATGACGCCCACCACCAGAGATAATACACTTTGCCCTAAGTCCTCTCCTCCAGGAGAGACTGCTATCATCCTCTCCATAAATTCAGTTCAAAAAGTATGGGAGTCTCTGCAGCTGCATGCATGCAATCCCCAACGTCCTGGCCAAGTCTTAAATGGGAATCATTACAATATGTTTTTAATTTCCTGTGCATTTTCCAGTTGTCGCTTTCTTCAGTGAATGCTGTGCCTTTAAACAGCTTTGCTCTTCAGCTATGGAGAGAGCTGCACATTCAGCAGTGTGTGAAGCAAGCCGCCCTCTTGACTCACTAGTCATCTACTTGATTAATATATGATCAGTTACTTTCCTATTATGGTAGCATTCAGGCGCTCCAAGTCATAGCTGAGAACCCTAATGTGGTTACAAATGCAGAACAATAAATTCCCCCCTCTCCACCTCCCCTCAGGACTATGACCTTTGCAAAAGTATCTTCAGCATTAAAGTTTAAAATAACAACAGGAGAACTTCCTCAAAGCTATCTCCTAGGCTAAGGCTGCACCAGCAGACTACTCGAGGCCATGATAATGGCTCAGCAACCATCCACAGCTTCTCTAGAGCATGGAACTGTCAGCACAGCCACTAGCACGGCTGGGACTGTTCCAGCTAGCCCTCCGCCAGGCATAGCCTGCCTGCTGAGGCTGCACAGCATGGCCAGCAACAGGATCCTAACCTTGCAGGCAGGGTGGGTGAGAATACTTTAAGCCTACTGAGTCAAGCCACGCTGCACCACCTGGCATCACAGCAAGAGAAAAGATTGCGGCCCATTTTATTTTCTAATAGAAATGTACCTTCCAGAATTTCAAAACACTTTGTAGCTCTTCACTCCTAGGGAACTGAATCACAATGAGTTGGCACTTATTATTAATTGTGTGATGACCAACACCAAGCGCCCAAGAGCCCTTGCAAGGAAAATACAAAAGAAAGGTGTTCATCTTCCCTCCTGTTGCACTAACGGCTCTACTTTCCAGGAACGCTTCCTTCCCACCACCACCTTTGCAGCTGATAAAAGTAGCTAGAGAAATAAGCTCAGAGAAACAGCAGTGATCACAATATGCCACACAGAAGTATCAGAAAAGAGGGCTCAAATTCATGCACTGCTAAAGTGAGATGAGCTGAGGAAGACGGCATAGGTTACAGAGGAAAAACCTGTCAATCATGAAAAGGAGAGGAGTCAATCAAAAGAACCATGGTATGGAGCCTGATAGTGTTTCTCTTCATACACAAAATGAAGAAAATGAAGAGCAAGGTTTTTCCCTGCTCATCTTCAAAGTGATGTCTAGGCATTATTGTCTACCAGCAGATCTCTGTTGGCACCTAATGAGAGCGCTATTTTAAGATTTCACAGCAACTTTAATAAAAGCTGTTACATGAGAGCTTTGAAAGTGACAGTGAGAAGATAGCCTCTCATAAAATCCATGTCCAGGTTTTAATTACAAAGTGTTTAACCACACAGCAGTGGATAGTACAAGGTACAGAAACTGAGCTTTGCCATTCAACAAACATCCCGTTCACAAGCAAAGGGGTCAACATCTCTTGTGCCTTATTGCATGGTATCAAAAAGTGCCTTGTAAATAAGATTATCTGTAAGAAGCATTTACTTTAATACACAGATTAAATGCAAGAAACAACTTATGTCCAAACACTGCAACCTTTATTTGTGTGAACATGTTCTGCAAATAGGATAACTACTTTGGCACAATCCCACCTTGAAAAAGCCGCTGCTTTAATACAGGCATGTAATGTCTTTTTTAATATATTGCACTACATGCCAGCTTGGGTGTGCTTGTGGAGGCAGTTGGGCCATTTTCAAAGTCTTGCAGACAAATTTGGAGCTTCTGAAGTTAAAAACACCCAAGGAAGCACCTGGAGTCCTTTGGAGACAGAACAAAATTGTCACAGGATACCTGATCTAGCCCACAGGCTGAGTTGAACAATAGCACTCTGAGAGATTCTTCTGTGAGTGCATTTGGCAAAAGAAACTTTGTCACTCCTCCATAAAAGTGAACACAACGCATCCCAGGAGCAGAGCCCCAAAGATGTGATGGATATAAACCCTAGGCTTCCAGAGCAGCTCCAAGGTAGTTCAGTCACAATCTGACAAAGACTGATTGACGTTGATTTGCCATGAGACTCAGCCTGCCAGTAGACCTTACATGTTCCTGCATCAATTGGCTTTGTAACTCCTGCATCCATGGTCACAAGAGGCGTTGTGCTGGATTGCTATAATGTCATGGTTTAGCAAGGAGCTGTTTTAGCTTAGTAACAAGGGGAGTGGGTTGCAGTAAACCCGGTAAAGAGTTTTTGGACTCTCCCCCGGCTCCTGGGTTCAGATCCATCTCCGGCCAGGCTGGGCCAATGTGACACCCCTGCGATTGCTATTTGGGGACAGGAATTTGAAGTGCTGGCAGGAGGTGTGAGAGTGATACAAGATGGAGGCAACCACACAGACCCCACAGTCAGAGAAGGAGGAAGGAAGGAGAAGCAATAGACCAGAGACCCCACTGCAAGCTGTGGTGAGAACACAGGCTGTACCCCTGCCCCCCTGGGCCGTTCAAGGGGGGAGGAGGTAAAAACACTGGGATCAGGGCTCTGAGCCCTGGAAGAGGGGAGGAGTGGGGAAAAGGTGTTCTTAAAGGGCTGATCGGACTCTTCACTGTTGTACCACTCCGTGTTGTTTTATTTTGGTTATGTTTTGGGGTTTTATGGTTATGCTTTAGTTGGTGCTGCATTAAATTATGTTCTGTTTTCTTCCCTGGTCTGTTTTGTCCTGGACCTTAAGCGGCAAATAAGCTCTTCCTGCCCTTTGGCAATCCTTGAGGCTAATCGTGGTCTTTTGTTCCCTGATGGGCCTAAACCAGGACATACAGTCTGGCCGGTAGTCTTACTGAATACTCTGTATGGTGAAATTCTCCCACAAAAGGTCCAGCATTGCCATGTCTCTGACTCCTGAAAGCAGCTAGCCAGCTGAAGTTTTTCACCATAAAGCAAAGACAGTTGGTTGCAGGAGGAAATTTCCACTGTTTTCTTTTGCTTGGGCTGTTATCTGAATAGAATCATTAATTTTGAGTTTACCATGTCTCCACTGAATGCAAAAAGCCACATTATATGTTTATTTCCCCTGCAGGCTGGTTTCCTTAACTTTCTTAGGAAGAGAGGAGCACCTCAGGAGAACACACGATAGCACTGAAATAGCAGTAAGGGGGAGATAAATGAAGATCTGACAATATGGCTCTGAAAGAGAATGAGATGGATTTATATGCTGGAGGGTGTTGTCAGCGTATTGCAGGCTGCCTTGCCCAAAAGCCTTTTGGAAAGCCACGTTACATGTAGTGCAGAAACTCATTAGGCCAAACATTTAAAAAACAGATCCAAGACAATAAGCTCTGTCCAATTGCTGAGAAAAAAAAAAATCACCTAACTTAACTGAATTGTTTAGGTTGGAAAAGCTCTTTAAGATCATCAAGACGAGCTGGAAAAAAACCCAAAACCTTGTGGGTGTTTACATCAGAGCTCATCATCAGCTCCCCTCAAAAAGAAACCAATGGAGAAAAATAGGCACTCTGAAGGTGCAATTCATCTGACCTACTTTAGGCAGACATTTTAGGATAGCAGGAATCTCACTCTTGAATCCACTTCCTATGTTGGCTAGTCCTCTATTAGCTATAAAACAAGCTCAAGGTGACTAGAGTTCAGATCTAGATATTGATGCTTAATGAAATGAGTAACATTCTCTGAGCCTGAGTGGTATCTGAACAACACATCCTAGAATTTCATAAACACATTTATCTGCTACTCCATGTGAAATTCTTTCTCATAAAATAAATTATTTAGCCCTTACGAAAGATACTACACTGAAACTGTAGCAGCTAAGAAATCTTATTTGCCTCAGAAAGAAAATAAAATAGAGGCATACCTTCTCACACATCTGTATGCTTCCATCCTATTGCTAGCAAGAAGAGAACAGCTCACCTTCCATAGGGAGTCAAAACAAACAATTGTTCCCTCTGCTGAGACTGTCAATGAAGTTGCCAGTTGTGCAGCTGATCTGGATGCTCTCATGTTCCCTCAGTAGCTGACTGAACAGTCTGCATACATTTCACTTTTTATAGATATATAGTTTGAACAGACAAAAAAACCTGTATCAGCACCTCTTGCTATCTTTTCAATTTATTTCAAGGATGGTGAATTTTTGTACATGCACACATGTCTGCGTGCTATGGAGAGACTATTTCATGCTCAAAAGCCTTTTTTTTTAACTGTATATCAATAAGACTTCTTATTCTACCCTTGTAAGAGACTACATTTAACACCATGAAAAGCAATATCAACACGAATATCATATGAACAAGCAGCCAAATGACAAATTCTGTGAAAATTATAATTGAACTTGCAAGCTATTGTAAACATCCCATCTCTCCTCTGCTATTTATCTAATAATGAACCAAGTGATGGCTGCTGCCAATCTGCTGAAAAGTAGAGATGATCAAAGGAACTTTGTTGGACCTAGCATGTGCCAAAGGCTGCCATTACTTGACAAGGGGTAATGGGATGAAGCTGGAACACAAAAAGTTCCACTTAAACATAAGAAAAAACTATTTCACTGTGAGGGTGAGGGAGCAGTGGAACAGGTTGCCCAGAGGGGTTGTGAAGTCTCCATCCTTGGAGGACTTCAAGACCCGCCTGGACATGTTCCTATGTGACCTGATCTAGGTGGACCTGCTTCTGCAGGGGGGTTGGACTAGATGATTTCTAAGGGTCCCTTCTAATCCCTATCATTCTATGATTCTATGACTGCAGGACTGACACTACCTAAAGGATGAAATATGCTGAAGAAAAGTACCTTCTAAAAAGTACTGCTAGCTGTGCTTCTTGTTGCTGATCCAAACCAAGCAAAGCTCCCACTGACATAAGATTATAGTCTGCAAGAAGTGCCCAAAAAACCCATAGTGACTGCCTCCTAGTACAGCTCCCCAGCACAAGTCCCCTCCTTCCCTCCTGGGTCCTGCATAGCACCTGTAGCTAAGGAGGAAGCCTGGCTTCTGCAGGGAAATCTTAGCTCATGTGCACTCAATACAGAATTCTGATTTTACATTACAAGTATACACACATGTTTTTTAAGTGCTCCTCTCCTACTACAGAAACTGATACTAAGGTTAACATGACTATTGGCTTTGAGATTAAACATAAGCATAATTTTTCTCTTCCACAAATTTCCCCCATGGAGCAAAAGAAAAGACCTTATAGGCCCACAGGACAATTTACTGGTCAGTATAAGGGAGTAAAAAAGGGTGATGAATTGTTTCTCTAAAAGAGTGGAGAAATAATCCAGAAGGGCATTGTGTCCTTCTCAGCAGCATGTTCATTACTTATAGGCAGTTACTGTATTGTAAGGCTAAAGCTTGGGAATTCTAACAAGTCAATAGTAAAACTCTGTGGGATTTCTTGCCCCTGACTTTAGTGTCTGTATTTATTGAGCAAAGACTGATGGTATAGGGTAATGTAATTTTCCAAACCTTTTCGAGGAAGCAGAGATTAATGAGCAAGGTCAGACAGACACCAAAGGCACTCGACAGTACTTCAAATCCTACTTCTACTTTTCCTCCCTTTTTCCCTATCTCACCAAAAAAAAAAAAAAATCTTCTAGATCCCAGGCACTGACTCAGCAACATCCTCTTTTGAACTTGATGCTATTTCAGATAAAGGGTGGAGGGGTTGTTCTCCCACAAGAATATACTTCTATGTACTGACAAGCATCTGACTGTAGATCATTAAGACTGGGTTGCAGAGGGCTTATTCTCAGATGAGTAGCAAGAAGAAGGAGCGTCCACATTTTTATAGCCTCTGTATTGATTAATGACACCTATATCTCTTTTTTGTTTGTTTTTTAAGTGTTGGTAAAAGCAAGAATAGTTTTCCAATACAATCTCAGAAAAAGCAAAAGATAGGCCTTTATTCCTAGATCTTTCTCTATACGAGGAGGTTATGGAGCAAGAAAGGGAAAATGGCCTCATTATCCTGACAGATGGTGCAATTAAATCCACATCGTACAATGAGGACACAAAGAAAGGTTGTACATGTTCTAAGTGCAGTGCCTTTCTGTGTTGCCAATGAAAGTGAGAGCTACAAAGCACCACATTGACCCACCATCTAAGCCACCTTTCAGCCTTCAGAGCTGTAACAAGCTACTTTTGTTACCTGGAGCATTCTCTGCCTCCTCTTCTTCTGAAAAGGACCAGTCTTCCTTTTCTCCCTCTCAACCTGGTCCAGCAGTACCTCCTTTAGCTTAGCAATCCCACCTAACAGTGTTCATGCATGATCACTCCTAGTAAAGCACATTTAATGCAGCACCATGCACCACACAGCATAATATACATGGCCTCAAGATAAAGGAATAGGAGAGCACAACATTGACCCATATGCAACACATTCCCTTGGACATGTATGACTGGTTTTGTGTCCCTGTAGATCTCTGCCTGTGCTAAAGGGACTTGCAGTGACAGTGAATCAAACACAAATGGCGTTAAGCTATGCAGAGATGGTGGCAGATGGTCACTATACATGTTCATTCATTTGTCAGGGGTGGGTTTTTTTTTGTTTGGTTGGGTTTTTTTTTAATTAAAACGTTAGGAGTGGCTGGTGATCATTTCAAGCACAACTGTAACCAAACAAACATCCCCACACAACTTCCAGACAGTGAATTAGGAATTGCTGGCACAGTCAGCCTCAGCAAGGTTCAAAACTAAATTCTTTGCTTGAAATTTATGGTGTTTTGCATCCTTGCAGATGTCTCCCTGAAACTCAGAAGGTGTTGGAGTGGTTTGTTTTTAATTATAAGGTATTTCAAATACTAAAAGTGAAAAAAAAAAAATTAAAAACAAAAAAAATCCCAAGCTTTATTGATGTGAGGTTTTCTGGAAAAAAAGAAAGGTTCCTATTAACTCTATCAGAGTTGTCGTAGAATCATAGAATGGTAGGGGTTGGAAGGGACCTTTAGAGATCACCTAGTCCAACCCTCCTGCAGAAGCAGGTTCACCTAGATCAGGTCACATAGGAACATGTCCAGGCGGGTCTTAAAGACCTCCAAGGAAGGAGACTCCACAACCCCTCTGGGCAGCCTGTGCCAGGGTTCCCTCACCCTCACAGTGAAATAGTTTTTTCTTATGTTTACGTGGAACTTTCTGTGCTTCAGCTTCATCCCATTACTCCTTGTCCTGTTGCTAGATATCATCGACAAAAAGGGATGCCCCAACCTCCTATTACCTACCCTTTAGATATTTATAAATGTTAATAAGATCACCCATCAATCTCCTCTTATCCAGACTAAGCAGTCCCAGTTCCTGCAGTCTTTCCTCGTATGAAAGATGTTCCAGTCCCCTGCGCTGGACTCTCTCCAGCACTTCCCTGTCCCTCTTGAGCTGAGGAGCCCAGAACTGGACACAGGACTCCAGATGAAGCCTCACTAGGGCAGAGTAGAGGGGGAGAAGAACCTCCCTCGACCTGCTGGCCACACTCTTCTTGATGCATCCCAGGATGCCATTGGCCTTCTTGGCCATGAGGGCACATTGCTGGCTCATATTTAGTTTATTATCAGTCAGGACTCCCAGGTCTTTCTCTGCAGAGCTGCTCTTCAGCAGTTCAACCCCCAGCCTGTACTGGTGCATGGGGTTGTTCCTCCCCAGGTGCAGGACTCTGCACTTGTCCTTGTTGAACCTCATGAGGTTCTTCTCTGCCAAACTCTCAAGCTGGTCGAGATCCTGCTGAATGGCAGCACAGCCTTCTGTGGAATCAGCCAGTCCTCCCAGTTTGGTGTCATCAGCCATCTTGCTGAGGGTACACTCTGTCCCCTCATCCAGGTCGTTGATGAAGATGTTGAACAAGACTGGCCCCAGAATCGATCCCTGTGGAACTCTACTGTCACCTGGTGCCTCTTAACAACAGCTATTTAAAAACAATTTTTTCAGGAAGATTGGGAATTGATTTAGCGAAGTGCTGCAATTGCAATTAGAGAGTTATTAAATCCAATGCCAGATAGTCTAATTGACATGAAAATCTAACTGAGGCTGGGGAATAAAGGTTTCCCTCCTGCTTGAATATTAAGGTTGCAAAGTTGCATGTGAAAAAGTTAGTAAATGACAAACTACCCTGATACCACCACACAATTACGTCTGTTAATTCTACATAGACAACTTTGATTCCAGAAAATCCATTTTCAAAATCTTGACATTGCAACTTTCAGTTTAGAAGGACATCGTGTCTCCTAGATTTGAATTTTAAAAAATGAAATATTCTTGTACAACATATGGACATCCACATGGTTCCTCAGCATGACTGCTTGGAACTGTTAGATCCACTACGTAGACCTCTGGTTTTAATGAAGTAACTGATAGAGGTAGTAGGCTGTTGTCCTCTACTTGAGTCAGCAGGAAATGGGACGTGTTGTATATTTTGCCCGTGAGTTTCATACAGCTGACAGGAAAGGAATAATGACACAATAGAAAGTAGGAGCTGCAGGCTTGGGAACTTCATCACTCATTGACACCCTCAGACATTGGTGGCTATTTTTCTTCCACCTTATCTCTATTAACTCTGGGCTAACCTCATCTCTTCCCCAGCCTCAATCTTCATCATGGTTCCCAGCAGACCTTCAGAATGCTGTTTCTTCATTCAGCTAGTCCTAGTCCCCAAAACTGTACCAGGGCATCCCCTAACCTCAGAACTCCAACCCCAGTCCTTTCCCACATCAGCTGTTTCCTGGCCTCCTCTGGTTCTTGCATCACAATTTATATTCCTCTCTCCCAGTCTGTTTCCCATTCGAAAGTTTTAAACCTTCCCTAATAATCTGGGATTCTAGTTTCCCGACGAGACTTACTGAACTCCTTTGTCATTCCATCCTTTGACCTCCTTGCTTCAGCTTCTGTGACAATTTATTTCCAAGGACGAAGGTACATTTCCCTCCTGAGTTATTGTGGTGTCTTAGAAACACAGAAAAAGCACCTCCATGCTCTTAGTTTCAGTTTATGGCCAAAGTGTAGCTTATAGAAGCATGCAGCAGGAATTAAGGAAAACTATAATTTCCTTCAGCTTTGCAAAGACAGTGTTCTTTTAGTGCTTACTATTTGGCTCAGCAATGGTGAATTTCCATTTAAAAAAATAATTAACTGCTTCACTGAACACATGCAAGTGTAAGACTTGTCTTTCTAAACATTTATAACTTGGCCAGTTTTGAAGATAGAAAAGTCACATCGCAGATGGCAAAATTAACATTTCTGTTCAAAATGACAAAGGCTCAAAACAGTCAGGAAAAAAAAGCCACCAGAAATTGTTTTTATTTGCTAGACATACTAGCATTTTGTTCAAGTCTCATTTTTGGAAACAACTGGAATGACTTTGCTCAACCCTTCCAAAATAATTCTGCTTGAGGCAGGCAATCAGCATGACAAATTTCAGCCTAAGCAACTGGATTTTGGCAAGGCTGCACACAACTGAAAAGGCAGCTTATAACCAGCAGAGTTTAGCAGCTCTGTTAATTGGCCTTGCCACCAGTCCAGATCGTAATAAACAAAATAAATGTATATAATACAAGTAAAATAACGTGAACTAGAAAGTTACGGACAGTTGGAAAATCTTTACAAGGGATCAAAATCAGAGTGTGAATATTCCCATGTTGCTACTTTGAGAGTTGCCTATGATTTCTTTATATTTTAACCTCAGGAAAAAAAAAAAAACAACACAGAAAATAGGTGAGTCACTTAAAATTATTACACGAAAGACAAAATTCATCAAAGCTCTCCCTTATGTTCTATTTTTTAAGATTTCTCTAGCACTTAACTATGCTACTCATTCAAAACATCTTTAGAAAACATTTTCCCTTGTGTGGATTTAAGCTTTGAGAGACACCTTTAAACTTCTGTTTGGACTTAGAAATATGCCAGACTGTTAATAAAGCTGATCAGAAACAGCATCTTAGCTGACACATAGTTGAGCAAGCTCAGATCATTACTCCAGCCCATGTTTTCTAATCTATATAGATTCATTTTCCCCATCCTATTTCTGAGGATTACAAGCCTGACAATTTAGAAGGTTGGAAGTAGAAGGAGCAGAAATTTCATGCATTTCCTCTGCATCAGAAAATACAAGCTCAGTTAGTGCAATGAAGGATTTAAGTTAGGACCTAAATCCCTCATTGACACTACAAGTGTTGGAACATGCAGAATGTGCAGTATACAGCACACCCCAGAACTAGCCCCTGTTACAGTAAAACCCACCTCTTTTTTCCTCACTGCTTAAATTTTAGACCTATATGTTATCAGAAACAAATAGTTCTTGTCTTTTGCTCAGCAAACCCAGTATTTATGCCTGCCTTCCTTCCCAGGCTAACAAGACAGACACAGACAACAATTAAAAGCCTTCTTGTTTCCAATCTTACTATTTTAAAGACTGCTTTTACTCTTTCTTAAATGTGGTGCTTCCAGATGTTTCTTTGCCGCCTACTCACCTGGCCCTTGCTTAAACCTGGCCTGGGAAACAGTAAATGTTTTTTGAGACTGGAGAGAAATTAGATGCTTTGGGTAAGGATCAACTGTGACTCCAAATGACAGTCAGTAACCTTCTTTTCATGAATGTATATTCTTTACCTAAGACTGGAACTTTGCCTTGGAAAGTAAGAGGAGAGAAAATTAGGCAGTTAGAGAGAGAAGCAGCAGTTGACCTAGCTGTGCCAAAGAGACGTGAAATTCTCTGGAGGAGGAGGAAGGATGAGGAGTGAGACAGAAACACAGCATGAGGGAGACTGTAAGAAAGCAAGCCAGAGAAGAAACTGCTTGTGGAAAACATGAAGAGAAAACTTCAGGTTTTATGAAGACAGGGAAAAGAATAACTAGTTTGACCTATCATATAATGAATGCCTCTTGGGCCTGCAAAGACAGCAAAAATCACTTCCACAACAGCTATGGCAATTTGCATCAACTGAGGAACTGAGTCTGTGTTCTGCTACTTACCTTAATCTGTTCAGCCTCTCCTGACTAGGAAAAAACAGCAACATATATTTTGTTAACCAAATCCGTCAGACTTTCGGCTTAAAAATACAACCCATAGGAGGGACAGGGGAAAGGCACAGAATCCTAGAGGTTTTATGTGCCTGAACTGGAAGTCTACATTGTATTTTGTTTTGTTTACTGGCATGCTTGGTCAAGCTTATCAAATGTTTTGTCACATACAGACAGCATCACTTACAACAACAAAAGGTATCCCTGACACTGGAAGAGGAGACTGGCAGCCCTAGGCTGGGTTACTCACTATCTCAGCAAGTATACTGAAATGCTCAGCTGTGATGAACAGAAGTGGAATCTGTACTCAGCCTCTTGCTGCTAGGCCAGAAATGTCACAAACACAGCAGAACAGAAGCAGCTGCTCTCTCTCTCTCAGCTCAGGTTCATTAGATGCTAGTTTCTATTCTACAAGTTCAATAATGAGATCTTACTCCTAAATATGCCTCGTGGTATGACATAATCCTGAAGAAAACTACTTACAGGCATAGAAATTTACTGTCATGTCCTGAGAGTTGTGCGAAGCTCAAAACTAGCATCAGATTTATGCTAGTTATAAAACCTTCTCATGCCAAGTTTCAAGTAAATTTTTATCTATTTATACTTTGGAGAGGAAAACAATAACTTCTTACCGATCTGCGTAGCACCCACTCCAAAAATAATGGTTGCTGTGGATGTGCTTACATTTAGGTTCATTAAAATCTGAAATGTAGAATCAAATGGAGTGGGAATTACAAGCTCACACAAACAGATATATGGGGGAGTGATGACAAAGAAGCACTAGGATCCCTTGATCCAGGTTTCTTCACTGATTTTGTGTGCAGCATCTTCTAACCGCTAGAATAAAAAACTAATAAAAGTAAGAAAATATGTATTCTAATTCCAGCTCACTGTGGACCTCAGCCAGTCTAAAATGTAAAAGAGAAAATGCTAATGCTAGCAACAGTAATCTCTTAAAATGATGAATAAAGACCAAAAATCTACACTAATTCTGCTACATCTGAGAACAGCCTCTGGATTGCATTGTTCACAAGGTCTGCCTGGGGCATGAGAGGAATGGAGGGGATAGCCAAAAACTCCACCTTTTTAATGTTCTTCCATAGTGGAATGGTTTGCAGCTGAGAGACCAACAGAGGACTCCATCTCATCTTTTTATTTATGGGGTCCTGCACTTAAAAATCATAGATACTTATACAACAGTTGTGGCACTTATCTCTGGCATTGGGCCACAAAATGGTCCAGCAGTCAGTGCTGACTAGGTCCATCAAACCTCCTGGATGTGGTCTGAACAGCTCCAAGTCTTGCACCTGGACCCACTGGATGTAGGACATGGGCCTGTTTGCTGGCATGCTAAACATATCAAATACTGTTTATAGATTCTTAATCTCCACGTTTCTTTCCACTACAGTCTAGCAGAGCTATTTCTTTCTCCTGAATCCGACAGAGAAAGGAACTTAAGCCAAAGGCTTCAGTTTGTCTGAGATGAGACAAAGTGGTGCTGATGGACAGAATGACTCATGACTGACTGGCAAAGCCTCTGTCTGTGTCGTCCGCTGAAAGCATCTATCACCCATTGATCAAGAAGTCGAAACCTTCAAGTCTTTCATTTGTCTTCTTACCTTCTTGGCTGAAAGCAGCCAGGAATGCTTTTTCCCAGCTTCTCCTAGGGAGCACAACATGTCTTTGCCTCCCAGAGGCAGACCTCACAAGAGATAGAGAGTTTAGTTACAAATTGACTAATTGCAAAGGTCATCAAAAAATATCTTGCCACTGAAAAATACAGCTGTTTTATGAACAACATCATTAAATGAGATCATAATACACCTGTGCTTAGCACTGACTGCTAGTAATTAGTCTGCTGGCTGCCATACCAAGGGGTATCTGCTTCAAGATGCCAAACAGCCTTGAATCCAGCTGCCTCAGCTCTGTCTAGACATCCCTCCTTATGTGAGTTCTGGTTCCTGGTTATTTGAAGCGAAAAGCAGCAGGTTATCTGATTCATATCTGTGCTGTATGAACAGCCATGTATGTAAGCCAGGACTGGGGGTATATGCACTCCCATCATACCCCAAGATGGAGCCCAAACATAACTGCAGGTCTGTTGTTACCTATGCATCTCTTTTCTCAAAGATACCACACCTGAAAACCTATATTAAACTTGTTAAAAATCAGTCTAAGGCCAGGAGAAGAAATGTTTCTTCAAACTCTATTAGTCTCTCCTCTCCTACCTTTCCGTTTAGGTATTGCATATCTGCCACAAACCAAAGAATCCAGCCCAGAAGCTACAAATCTAATTCTTACTTCCTGTTAGAAACTTGGGTTAGGACCTCTCTGCAGTGACCCGAGCCCTAATTTCTTAAGTGCTACTAATTTTAATGAGAATCAATTATTTTATAAATACTGAAATAGCAAATTATTAATAAAAGTTTAGCTGGCGAAAACAGTGCCTATATAAAGGATGACGAATGACCAGAAGAAGACCTTAAAAAAACCCTACAAAAGTAAAGGACTAAAGGTTAATCTAAGTTTCTAACTACAGAACACCAAAGTCACACTGCATTGAAAGGTAATGCAGCACCGCTGTGCAACAAAACAAAAGATGAGGGCCTCTGTCTTGCACATTGTGTTTGAAAGAGGGAGTTGCTGCAATGTATTCTCAGAACAAAAAGCACTTCTGGAGAACCTACAAAAGTAGAAATTACTTAAAGAGGTCATTAGCAATTCAAATGGATAACTCTTAGCTGTCCAGATATCAGTGTGAGATCTGTAACAGATAAGAAACTAGAGAGCCAAGATAGCTGCTTTTGGATTAATACAGACATACAATGAATTCCAAAATCCTACAATAATGTATTGTTTTCCTGGCTATTAGTCTGGATTTTAATTCGTTTGTGCTAATGAATATATTTGCACATGTCCATTTTTTATTGGCAGATTTTAGAGAAGCTAGTAAATTGATCACTGTGGAGTGCCAGTGTTTCACTGAAACCCAACAAGTAATTAATGCTTTCCCCACCTAGAATCAACCAGCAGTCTCAGGGGGTTTTAAGTGTAAATTAGAATGAAATATGAGATACTCAAAATACAATTAGAGCACTCATTTATTGACCGTGATTAAATAATGTTACTGTGAGACCCTAGAGAAGTGCTAAGAGCTGAGTTCCAGTCTCTGGACTACACACAGTATCTCCCAGGAAATGGGAGAGCACCTTGCCCTGTTTTCCACTATGACTCTTTAAATGCCTTTTCCACATTCAGTGCTGTCCAAATTCCTTCTTTTCTTGAAAATTCCTTCTTGGAAAATAGGTATTTTTCTCAGTCCTTACCTATTAGTAACCTGCTGTGATCTGGGGAAAAAATAACCAATACCAAGTGTGCTTGACCAAAGCAAATACTTTCAAAAGATCCTGTATATCCTAGATAACAAAGACCTCAAGTCAGGAAATATTTGGATGTTTTCATGTTTGGATTTCCATAGAGAAAATGGCCAGAATTGCTGTCAAAAAGTGACCAGGATCAGTTAGATCTAGATAAGAAGAGGGATTAAGGACAAACTAATTGCCCAGGGTCAGACTCACCATTGGGAAAAATACAGTTGAACATCCACTTAACTCCAGAGATATACAGGCTCTAGACTTATTTTGGTATTAACCAAAAATTCTCCAGCTTTGAAAAAGCCGAGCAAATCAGAAGGTGTTTAATAACCAAACCAATTTAAGATTTATACACACCCAGCTCTCCAGAGAAGCTCATTCTGATCAGTATCATGTCACAAATATATTTCTCTCTGTTGACAATAAATGGAGATTTAGATCTCTCATGCAGATATACAACGATACAGCCAGGCAAGAGGAATTTCACTCCTAACCTATAGAGGGGGACAGAGTTTACCATTATTAGTCCTAACAGCTCCTGTTCAGCATAGGAACCCAAGACACATATGGGCTAAAGTCCCACTCTAAGACACTCTTCTCTTGACATTGTATGGGCAACACAGGCACTTCACATAAGGTCTTCAAATCCACTCTGAGCACTGGGACTGAAGGTGTGACATTGCGCTGGTGCATGTTGTAGCATCCAATTCCTTTTTGCAGCCTTAACTAATGTTTGTTCTGGTCACTAGTTCAACTATGGACCAAATTTTAATCATGTCCCTAACATACCCGCTGTTCTAAATTCTGGTGACTGCTTACACAAGGAAGGTTGATAACACCAAATTACAACCTAATTTTGGAGCATCAAGCGAAAAGCATTAAGACAACTATGTGTTATAAATTAAAATCTTGAAAAGCTTCAGGAATAAAAGTGATTTATCATTTACCAAATTACTAAAATACAAGGAAGTCTTAAGAAGAAAAATATTTTTCATTGCAATTATGAAACCCAGTCTTCTGGAAAACAAAAACAACAGAACAAACAAAAGTCTATGATATGAAGTGAGGCAGATAGTGTGTACAATTGAAATGTGATGTTTCCACAACAGTAAATCCTGATCTGTATTGTGCATTGTTTATGTTCCTTTTTCATTTTTCACTTCCACTGAACTAGAAAACATGCTGCTGCACTACACGTACCTCTTGTAACCTTTTAATCATCTGTTGTTAGTGTCTGGGAACAAGTAGGGACAGATCTGCAACTTGTGAAAGCCAGCCCAGCTTCATGGACTTCCAGGGTAAATATGTTACCTTACATATGCCATTGACTCCAGTTGTGATACAGCCTCAAACCATCCTTGATGACATAGGAACAGATTAACTTGAGGTAATATTATTGGTTTTACTAAGGTTAGCTATGGACTGGCTTGACCCACATCCTTTCATATGGGTTTCTACCAGCAGCAAAGCAGAAAGAACTACATGTACATCTTCTCCAAAGTATTGATGACAGCATAGTTGAGTGTACATTTGTGGAAGCAAGCTAGTGAGCGTCAGCTACATGCCAGACATGGAAAGAAGTCTCATTCTCCCTGGTGCATAGTCAGGCAGCACATAGGTAATTAGACTGATTTCCAAAGAAATATGGCACTTGTCAAAGGCATAATTTAAGTTCTGACTTTCCTCATTAACATTTGATGGGAACTCCAGCATATTTATGAGTCATCTAAAAGGCAAAAAAAAAAAACCCAAAAAAAATCACCCATGTCATCAAAGCTTTATTTTTTCTTAATCAACAACTTATTTCCCCTAATAGTCTGATCTTTACAGACCAACTTCTCAGCAAAGATTAGGGCCCCTACCCTCCAAATGCCCCCTGTATTAGGCACCTCCTAAATTCCAGAATCCCAATGCTGCTGGATCAAAGTCACATTGTGATCAAAAGGACTAAAAATGAGACAAAAATCTTACCAAACAGAGCAGTGTCTGTCAGCCAGCGCAGAAACTGGGAGTCAGAAGGGTCAAAACCAGATACAGTCAATGCAAATATCAGAAACATCCCAAGGAGTATGTCAAGATCCTCATGGATAACTTGAAGATGCTTGGGTCTCAGACTTCAATGGTACTCTTTCTACTTTTAGTTTTATAGGCTCCACTCTTACAAGCAATTTCACTACTCCGTGTTCTCATTGAACTTGGTTTATTTGACACCACAGTAAGAGGCAACAAGGGTATAAGAACTAACACAACAGGGCTGTGACCCTCGGTTAACTACAGAAATTAAGTTACCAGTGAGAATAATTCATGATGATTTCCTTGGGCTGCTTCTAATCTCAATACTGCAGGAATGCTGCACCTCCACCAATTTCTTGCAGAGGTACAAAGGAGCAGACTGTATAAATGACCATATGTGAAATATCTATACGTAGATACATGTGTTGGTTTTGCACATTTTTTAGAAGTGCAGCTGAACTTTTGGGTGCACTCAGTTTGAAAGAATCACATGTAAGCAGGCACTGTGCAAAACAGATCTCATAAATTAATCAAGTTACTCTTGTAGCAAGCTGGAAAGAAAGAAATGGACTGGGGCAAAAATTGTTATTGCTATCTCTATTTTTAAATACTTGGAAGAAACTCAGTTACTGTGGTGGTGAGACCCATATAAGTACCTCAGCAGATTCATTTGTAGCAGGAATGTTAAGTGTGAAGGTTTTTCTACCTAAAAGGTGTCAGCTAACTGGGACCTTTTCCTCTAAGGAAAAAAAAGGGAGAAATACATTTTGAAATAATTTCATAACAAGTCCTTAAAAAGCTGAAATCACTCTTCTATGGTTGTGTGTTTAATTTCCTCTCTTGGTACTCTTTCATCAGCTAGGAAACCATTCTTTCCCTCTCTGGTGCAGTCACAGGAGGAAAAAACTCCCAAAACATGCAAGAAAGCTGCATAACTAATATTATATAGCAACACAGACAGCCTTCCTGTGTATAAAGCTATATTCTTTGTGTCTTTAGATGGACTTATTTGGTAGTCACAAGAGTAGTTAGAAGTGATACACAAAATGAAAACTTGCGGGGAATTCCAAAGACAGGACATTGGCCAGACTACATTAGCACTGCTGGCTCTGCTAACTGATTAAAGTTTTAATACCATGCCCTTTTTTCCAAGATGCTTCTGCATAAACATTTAAAAATTAAAGCTTCTCGTTACCAGATGAAGTGCAGCAGCAATGTACAATATCAAACCTGACTTGTCAGATAACAGAAGAGTATCTGCTCTCTTACAGGTATTACTTAAGTTTAGATTAGGTATATTCACTGCTTTAAACTTCACCGGAGGATCCTCTCCATGAACCAGAGAGCCACTGCATGTAAACACACACACACACGACAGATGATGTTTCAGTACAGAACGTGTCTCTCAAAAATTGCTTTTGAAGTTTGTTGCTAGATAAACATCAAAAGTTGTTGATATAAAAATTTGTGAACAATCCTTCATTGCCATCATTGCTCTAAATAAGCGCAGAGTATTCCTCCAGGGAGGACTCCTACTTATCCCTGGCTACAAGAAAAGAAAATTCATGTAGCAGAGGAAGTGAAGTTCATCTGTAACTCCCTTCTCTTCCTTTCAACATCCTCTGGAGGGAAGATCTGTGTTTAGCTGAGAAATGTTGGCTGCCAGAAGAGTTGAACAGACTCCCTGATAAACAGACCAGTCTGGGCAAAGGAAGGGATACAGGCCAGGAGGGGACCTGAAACATATTTGGTTTGGTTCCGATTTAACTTTATATGTAGCTGTCCCCAAGAAGATGCTTGAGATGAAACGCAGGAGATAAAAGTTTCCTGCAAGGTTTTGCCATGCATAGCTATGCCTTGAGATGAGATTCTGTTGACTTGGAATTTTTCTCCTAACTCGTGGAACTCTCAGCTACAGACCACGGTGCTGAGCTCACACAGGATTTTTCCATCTTCCGAGACTGAGCAATCTGTACTTGACCAAATAAAATTTGCATAACTACGCTGAAGGTTCAAACACTTCTGTATTTAGGTATCATGAAGTTACATTATCTGCTGGTTGCATATATATCCAGGAATGCTGCTGAGAGACTTCCTAGTTTAAAAGACAGGGGATGAGGCATGGCAAGTAATTTTCATTTCACTTCCTGGATCTCCACTAGTACCATCTAGGTTATATACAATAGAACAGAATTTATCTCTGGATAGAAAATGAAGTAGAACAGAGACTACATTATTCACATATTCCATGAAGCACCACTTTCAAGGGACAAGAAAATTTTAGCAGAAGATCATAGTGAAGAGCCAAGAGGGCAGGGTAATTTTCCTTCTAACACTAAACCTAATACCCAGAAAAACCTCAGTATTTTTTTTTTCAATATCCAGTATTAGTTTCCAAATGCAATACCTCCCCATTCTGACTTCTGGTTACCGCTTTAGGGGTGAAATACCAGCAAGAAGTAGTTTGAAAGGCTGACATGCTTTTTTTTACATGGATTCAGCAGTTGCTTGCAACACTTATTTCATCTTTTGCCACACAAGCAATGTTTTGTGGGAAAGGTAAAGCACAGCACATTGCAATATTACAGCTCAATCACTGTCCTTTCCTGTGATTAAAGCGACCTCTAGACCCAGGCAGATACAACAAATCACATTCCATGAGATCCTTTGAATATTTATACAGGTTAGCCTCATATGTCTCCTCCTTTTTAAAAATCATTTTTCCACAAATATGTTTATTTGTAGGGCTGTTCCCAAACCCAGAACATTTTTACATAGTCATTGGAGACTATTAGTGGAAAATTAATTTTGCATTCTTAAACAGATATTTATATTAGAGTATACTACGATAATGATTCTGGCCTCTAACCAAGAACTAAAGCTCTATTTACCTAAGCACTCTGCATAAATAACTATGAAGACGATTACTCTCTCTGTCGGACTTAGCAACATTCTTTATTCCTGAGTGCAGTGTGCACAGAGTGCAGAATTCCCCAAATTCCTTGAGTAGATGAAGTGGGTAAAAGAACGGTTAACACTGCAAGATGCATATTCCTCTACTAGGAGTGCTTACTAGAGTGATATCACTATTCTACCATGCATGAGTGTCTTACAGTTCTTTACCATTACTGTTTCCTAGAAGCATTCAGATTTACACGAATTTAGATGACTTCATTTTAGATGCAAAAGGTAAGACTTAACACTGTTGTTTCTGTCTCCTTATGCAGAGACATCCCATTGTACGTCATATGAAGATGAGGAAAAGCAGAGCATTTATTCATTTATAGTTTTCTGAGCACCACAGAGATCATACACTGACAATACAAATGCTTGAGAATGAGTAGAAACTGAATAGAAGGGCTTCACTTTCAGTACAAGTGAGCATCTTGCCACGATTGTGCAGGCTTAACCCACTGAGACATTTAAGCTCCCACAAAACCTATTTGTTTCCACTTTGTTCAGACCCAAGAAGCTGTAGAAATCATTGCATGAAAACATATTTTACTATAAATATTCATACTGCTGAACATTAAGTTTCATATTCCAAGAAAGTTATTAACAAATGTCAATTAACCACGTCTTATGTAGTTTCAGGGAAAAAAAAGTGAGGTATATTAATAGGAAAAAGAGTGATTTTAAATTTGGAGATGGAAATAATTGGTTCTGATGCAATCATGTCACTGCCAGTTGTGATTGGCTGTAAAGAGTAGACTGTATGATACTAGCTTGCAAATAACATAAAAAAAACACAGAGTGACACAAAAGAGAATGAGAAGTGACAAGTGTTAACCTATAAAGGAACTCTGCAACATTACTAAGGTCGTAAGAACAGTAAGGTAGGAACATCCTGGTTTCAATTAGGATGCATTGGAAAACATGATAGACCAGACTAATCAAACCAAGTGAGCAGAAAATAAAGTTACAGCTTCTTAACCCACACTGACTCTATTAGACCAAGTCAAATTTGTATCAGAGGAGGAGCATAGGGATGATACTGTTGTCTTGTTTGGACTTTCTACCATAGAGAACAGGATTATGTATGGCTTTCAGGTAGACTGAGATCCTTCAAGACCCAATGAAGTTACGGCAGCTACAGTCGCACAGCTACTACATACAAGTTTTTTTAATAAAGGTACTTCTGTTAATTATTAGGGTGATGTTTCTTTAAAATTAGTCCTTTGACCAGTCTTCATCCAGGAGAAGTAGTTTGTGTAGTTTATTCCAATAGTTCTGACAACAGAATTAATACTTCCTTGACAGCAATATAGCATGTATTGGATGAAAAGCTACTCGGCTTTGTTAGGAGCTCTTCCATCAACTTCATTAGACATTGATGTACCATGAGAGCATCTTTTAATGCAATAGCCACTATTCCTTAGGAAGACATGAATCACCATCTGATTTTGATCACAGCCTGTAAAAGGACAAACTAAAACTTATTTAACTACAAATGTCATCTAGGGCTTCACCAGCATCTAGTGATGTCATTGAAGGTTAACAGCAAAACTGAGTAAAAGTTACTTCAACACAAGTGATTATTTGGTATTATGAATACTGATACACTTCAAGAACTATCAGGCTTGTTGCTGCATAAAAATCCAAGAAGACATGGTAAGATATGGAATATAGTAGAGAGAATCCTATCTGCCAATGACCAGTGGGTGCTTTGTCTGGAAGACTATTCAAAAAGGTAGTTGAGGGAAAATAACTGCTGATGAATGAATGTACTATGTAGGTACAACAGCCCATTCATCAACATGACAACCGGTACAGTTTGTGTGCGGGATTTTCTTCTCCCATTATCAAACTCTCATACTGTGGCATATCACTGTTCCACACTCACTGGTGTTTCTTAAGCTCACTCTTTTCTATTGTTTATATCCCTGAGCCAGCAAGCAAGGCTGCTAAAACAAGACAGTGCTCAGCTTATATGATGAAGTCTTTCACTGGAAGGGAGACTAAGAGTTGCCGCCACTGCTGTGGTGGTAGGAACTAAATACAACTAAGAATATGATGTTACTATCTAACAAAGGTCAAAGATGAACATGCATTTGTGTCTACCAAAACTATCACTCCTATAAAAGGAATCTTCAGAGATTTAATTTCCCTGAATGTTATGCTGTGACAGCAACACCATATATGTCTTCAAAGGGCAAGAATACTGATTGCCATGGTCAAGAGTTTTATTTTCTCTAGTATTGAGACAGTCTAGAGAAGTCCAAACTTAATTTTCTACAAACAATGTATGAATAAACTTGACCCATAGCAATGTCTCCACTGGATGAATAAAAAAAACCTAAAAACAGTTGAGCATCCTTGTTGTTAGGGTTAGTTTTCATCAGCTCTTCCTGATCTTCTAAATGAAGAGCAAGGACAGTGACCAGATTAGTTTGCCTTTGTAAGCATTTTTGTAGTGTGACTCCTCTTGTGTTTTTGGTTGTGGTTTTTTTTTCAAATGGAAGTTTTTGGTTTCTCACCTCTCTTTCCAACAAGAGAGTTTTCCTTTTGACAGGCAAACAAACATCTGAAGAGGCTCAACATTTACAGCACAGATATTGCAGACTTTTGATAAAAAAAGGTGTAACAGGATTTGTTGTGTATGTAGGTTTACAGCACACCCTAATTTTCAGAAGAAAAAAATCACTTCTGCTTGAGTTCTAACTACATAGAGCTAATAAGGACAAAGCTATAACATCTGTGATTTCTGCTTCTTTGATTTAGAATTCAATCTCAGGTTCAAAGCTCCAATTCTGCTTTATTTTCATGCAAGCACGTGGACTGGGGAGATCAGAGGACTGTATTCCATCTCCCCTGCTGCTCCTCTATTTTACATAGGTGACAGGTTTTTGTTATAATTTCATTTAAAAAAATAATTGGTATCTATTTGTCTAAGATGAACTGCACATCCGCCTGTTTCTATTATACCCAAAATTATGCTACAACTAGAATCATATTTGTGAACTAATGATGCAGAACTTTCTTACTCAAAATTCCCTTTTGAAAAAAAAGTATTTGCTTTTAAAAAGGCTGCAGGATCAGTAAATCTAAGCTGTACTTGACAACAGGACAATTTTATTTGGGAAGAAATTCAAGGCAAATGAGCTCAGTTCATAATGTGCTCAAACAGTACATGGAAAAAATATGCCTCCCATGCTGTCTGAATGGCTGACAATTTTGCTTGCTTTCCTTACCCGTTAACTTGAGAATGCAAATAGCTTGGCTGTCAGGGTACATTTGTTCCCACTAATTCAAGATATTATAACAAGCCAAAATATTTATTTCTTTTTTCCATTCCAATTTGTCTTTTATCGTATTGGGAGCATCGTCTACAGATTTCATATACAGTAACATTATGCAAACAGTCCTTTAGGGAAAGTCACCTCTCTAAGAGGAAAACTAAGTATAAAGAAGTCTTAATGACTCAGGGTGTGCTGCTCCAAAGAGCCAAAAATATCTGTTCAGACCAACATATAGAGGCCAAAACACATATCCAAAATAACTTCGAATATTCCATCTTGGAAAACGCTTGGCCTTTCAGGTAAGAGACTTGACGTTCCTCTTGCTTTTTAGTAGATGGGATGGATCAACAGGACATGTTCTTTTAATTATAACTGGATGATGAAACAAAAAGAGACAGCATATTTCTATAGCTGTTCGTGAATGTGTACAAGCTGATGCTGCATCATTCATCTAGGTATATAAAGCTGACCATAATGTTCTCCTTTGAAAAATTATTAAAATCCAGCTACTGTCAGAAACAAGTGATCACTTGTGTGTAAAGAATTTCTGCCTCTTATAGGAAAGAAAAAAAATATTTAATCTTAAAAAAACCCAATTGCTATTCTCACTGAAAATTGTTTGACTTCAGCAAAAAAAGAAACCAACATCTTCCAATTAGGTTTGTGCCACTTCAGGGAAAGAAATTGGTTTCTGTCAGTCCCTTTGTTAAAGTCCAAAAATCCAAAGAGTGCTCCCTAGAGCAGTAGAGCATGAGTCCAGTTTTCCTCATGTTGAGTGCCAAAGTTAGGAGCCCATTTGCCAAACATCCTTTCCACTTGAGCTGCTCCATCCACTGTCTATCTCTGGCAACACTCCCATGAGTTCTATGGAAGTGGTATCTTAGTTATGGCGCTAAAATTAAGTGGGATGAATCAGACCACAGAAGCTATGTTTCTGAGCAAGCTCTTTGTAATAACTTTAGTTTTGTTCACCTTCCCCATTCACATAGCAGCTACTTAATAGTTAAACTAGTCTCTTGGTGCCCTTTTCACACATACTTAAGCCTTGTTCCAGCCTCATTGCTATCTATGTTGACTGCTACAGTCCTTTATTTTACCATAGCAAAAGCTCAGAATTAGGTCTCTAGAAGATCATTTGAACACACAAATACAACAAAAACAATCCCACTGAAGCCCTTCCAGTTTTTAGAACACATTCAAAAGATAAGAAACCAAGGCCACTGCTACCTGACACCCAGCGTTACAGTAAAAAAATCTTTTGTCTCAATTTGTCTCAATATTCCCAATCAAGAAATGCACTCTACCCTTACCATTCTCACCAGACGCCTTGTCTTTCCCATTTGTAGCTCCAGTTCCTTGTCTCTGTTAAGAAAAATGAAAAAACATACACAAAAGAAGTGGTTAGAGCAAACTTGAACGTGGATTTTCCTCTTGGATTTACTAGCAGTTAGACTGATTTCTCCTAGATAGCTTGGATAGTCACCCTCATTCAATGTTGCTTTGAAACACTACCATTCAGAACAAGAATGCTTAGTACCATTTAGGCACAGCTGTTTAACTATGTCTGCAACTATATAGTTATCACATGTTAGTAATAGGTTTTGTGTAATCACAGATTCCAGCAGTGCTATGGGATGAACTACAGCAGGACATCTCCTCAGGTCCCTACTGTGCTTCTATTTCCATGATTCTTCTGACCTGACTTTGGCCAATGGGCTCATCTTTTCACTTTGGTCACAAGTGGAGATGGAACTTTCCACTTCAATTCACTCTCTCCAAGGAACAGCTTCATGACTTTCCATGAAGTAAACTGATTTAAGTCATTCTACTGAGTAACACATGGCAAACATCAGTGCAGTCAAAGTAAATGTTCACAGTGGCAGGACTGTATTAGTGTGGTTACAGTAATAGGTAACCTAGCTTATGAGTGGTCAACTACATGAACCTTATGCTGCAACCCCCAGAGAAGACATATCACCGGTGGAATTAAGGTACTTTAGCAAGTATGACAAAAATTGTATTTTCTTAATGCAAAATTATTCATACCTGTCTGTACTACTGATATAGATTAAAGAATTCATCCTGTAGGGCTGTACATGTAAAAAATTTGAAGCATTTAGTGAATAAACCCAGCTGCATTCAGCCATCAGAAGCAGCACATCCTCACACATCAGGAAAGTTAACGGCTACAGGAGCACTGCAAACCAAATTAGTTGTACCAAAACAAGGACAGTATATGACAGTCTTATGGAAATTCATATAGATATACTTATATGCCTGTAGAAAATAAATATCTGAAAGTATTGACTCTAGAATACCTGGCAAAAACTTTCTCTACTGCTCTGGTTTCTGTCCTTTATCTCCCACAGCAGTGGTATTTTCAGGGTATTCTGTGTACACAGAGCTAATCACAGCAGAAGTACAAAACCTTCATGTGTACTCTTAACTGTTACTATACAAGTCAGAGGAGAGAAAACTCTTCAAGCACCTCAGGAGAATACAGAAGAGCTACATATAGTTATCACGCATTCACATGACAGTGGTGGGGTTTCTTTTCTGTGGCAGACTTCAGTGCATATATCTCTGCTCTCGTGGCTCTGCCTCATCTCTCACTCCATGCAGAGACAGCATCCCTAGAGAAAACTCTTGAGTCTATAACAACTACAGTCTCCCCATATGACAGACATATTTGTTTCTCCCTGGAGCCTCAGAGCTAAGACAGGAGAAAATACTTGGCCAATAACAAAGAGTGGGATTCTAAAGAGACAAGCATCTTTCACAAAAGCGTAAGTTACCAACAGCCAGAAATCAATAAATCCACCCAACAACCAGTTTTACTAAAGTTAATCTTTATCTATTTATTTAAAGCTTGCTTAAATGTTTCCATATTTCAATTTCTATCCACACTCAAAACTAGATTTGGGTTAATTTACCAGTAACTTCAAAAAACCCAAAATATTGTATTTTTCCTACATATAAAAATGGTAGCTATACTTGGGGTTTTTCTCCCCTGTTTATTTTTAAATGCTTTTTCAAGTTGTCTTATTTCCTGAGTTCAGGCTGTGCTATTTAGCCTTTATGAAAGCTTCTCTTTCCTCCCAAGGCTATACCTGTCAGGTTCAGTCTGCTATTGATGGAGTGCTGGAATACAGATCCACACACTTATTTCGTGTCTCGGGATTTCCCCTCAGGCAGAGATGAAAGTTGTCAAAGAAGATGAATAAACACTTGGCTTTGTCAATGAAGATTTTTTTATTCATGAGGTCAAGATTCTTTTAAAGTCTGAAATCAGTCTAAATATTCTACAGACATTCATTTGACTGGTGACCACTCAACATTATACAGTATAAAGCCTGAAAGTCTGCCAAACTGCAGGGGGGTTGGACTAGATGATCTCTAAAGGTCCCTGCCAACCCCTACCATTGTATGATTATATGAAACAAGCTTCTGAGACTCTTTCTTTCAGTTATATACATATTTTGATCTATAAGCATAATCACAGAATCTTAAGGGCTGGAAGGGCCCTTGAAAGACCATCACATCACTAAATGAGTGCAACAGAATTGAAGGTGAAAAACAGTTTCTCATTAACAATGCATTGAAACTTAAGAAAAAAGCTATAAGACACTTGCAAAGCCTTTAGCTTTTTATTTCAACGCATTCAGTGGACATTTTCAAGATGTTGGTATTACTAGCAGTTGTAGCTTCTTGGTTCCTTCATCACCTTCCATGATGCTAAAAGTCTGCAAAACAAAGCTTAGCCTTTTAATGTCTTTCAGAGCACAAGAGGACTAAATAAGGAGTATTTACTAGGGGTACCTTCAGGAAGGAATGGATTAAAGCCCTCCAGAAGCTGGTATCACAGATACTCTTCCCAGACGCAACAGATAAAATTAAAATTGATTAAATACAAGATAATATTGTCTGGATTTTATCTTTGAACAGAAAATCCCCAAGTCATTGACCACATTGAAAGACAAGAAGCAGCGTTAGACTGTTTTTAGAACTTGTAGTCAGCTTCCTTCATTCAAAGATTGCTTCTAAAGTTCTCCAGCATTTTCTAAGGCAAGCACTAAGACAGAAGCAGTGAATAAACTTTCCACTAGGCATTGAAAAAAAACACAGAGCCAAAATGAACGTGAGTGCAAAACCATAATGATTATACAGTAAAACAGGATAAACAGTTTTGTTGCTATGTTGCGTAGGAGGAAATATAGTTTATGACTGCTTGGGGCTATATTAATTTTTAACTCCGTGGTTTTACAGAACATCAAAGGCACATCATTAAAAATGTCTCCAAAATCAAAGTCAGTCCCAATTTGTCAAAAGAGAAAGGAAAAAGGACTAGTGCCATATGCTCAAAATCCCAATAAGAAAAGGATGGGTTTACTTTCCTGTTAAATTCTCAGTGATACACATAGCAGCTAGTTAGTATGGTATGAAAATCTGTACTAAATTAGTCCCCTAGGTGTACAAAGTAAGGTCAAAAGTGAATATGCAGCCCAGAGGACTTCAAGAAGAATGTTAAATTACTGCAGCAGCTTTTCTACTCATTTTACTAGCCCCTCCTGCACCCCCAAGCCTAATTTTTGCCTTTAATCTTACATTCTGTTCTTGCCTTGAAATAGCTTGACCTTTTCAGTTATGCTTCCAATTAGCACCTCCACATTAGGGATTGTAGCCAGGTCTTGATTAAAGAATTTTTGAGGGCAGAGGGATTGTTTTGGGTTTTTTTTTCACTGAGCCACAGAAAGCCCAAGATAAGGGACGTGAAAGTGCTACAAAGCTATCTGACAAATGGGGCCTCACAGTAATAACATTCCTCTACCTCATCTCAACATGAGGCCAACAAGGTACAGCAGGCTGAATTCCAGTAAGGCAGTGGCTACAGATTTTGAAGTGTGTTCTCGACATCAAAAAAATGAAAGCATCCAATGGTAGAATAAAAATAACAGAAATGGTGGAAAGTTGTATGAACTGAATAGTGGGAAGAGTCAGTGTAGACTTTAAGTACAAAAATATTGTGATACATCTGAAATGTAATTTGCAGAATTGGAAGGGACCTTTAGGGATCATCTAGTCCAGTTCACCTAGATCAGGTGGCATAGGAACATGCCCAGGTGGGTCTTGAAGACCTCCAAGGAAGGAGACTCCACACTCTCCCTGGGGAGCCTGTTCCACTGCTCCCTCATCCACACAGTGAAATAGTTTTTTCTTATATTTAAATGGAACTTCTTGTGTTCCAGCTTCAGATGTTCTGTACTCACTGACAAGAGGAACAGTAGGGAAGTGGCCTATGAATATGCTAAGCTTTTCTGAAGTTATAATTTGCTACCAGGTCCATCCCCAAAAGGCATTACAGGTGTGTGACAGAAGGAAATATATGTCAGTATAATGCAACACAAAAATGGCTGTGGGCCAGCCAGCTGTGTGCTAAGTAGGCTTTTCTCCTGCATAACCATCTGTTCTCCATATGAAATTCTCTCTAAGAGATAAATTGAATCAAACCGAACTATTTCATAAGCATCTTATTTTTTTCATAGACCTCTGCTTTAATTAAAAAGTTCATCTGCTTTAGCCTCAGAACGAAAAAAAAAAGTACTGAAAAACACATTTTGCAAAGTTACACAGTTTATAACCTTTCTGCAAATAAAAAATGTCACTGTAACAATCTGCTTAATGACTTTCCATGTTTCCCCAGTAAGGAAAGCTTCCTAGTCAACAGCAGAGTGATCAGAAGATACAGCAATTTCTAACTTCTATTTTCCAGGACTAAATGTTTACTGTACAGTTCTTCCAATTTGGGATGACTTTATCCAGGAACAATGTAAGAAACAAAGTTCTTGGATGTTGATCATTACATAGTGTTGGCTGATCATTAAACTACTGAAGTAAACCCCAGTTCATTAGACTATAGGCATAGGTAGATACCAAAGCACACTTCTCATATAACCATTACTGCCTGAAGGTTCATAGTATGATTTGACATTACAATGCACACTTCCTATAAAATAAAGACTGAATTGGAGAAACCTGAATTAAAACCACAGAAGACTATCATGGAACCTACATATTTCACAGTCTCTTTTTGCATGCACCTCCTGTCGAGGCATATTACATGCAACTCCCCAGGTTCTAAGAAGCCAGAGTTTGCCATGTTTAACACCAGCTATAAATTTGCTATTAAAAAACCTAAAATGGTAATAGTCACTTTAAAAACAAGCAGTAGGGATTGTGGGAAACATCAGCCATTACTAGTAGATCAATATATTATGTGTACATGATACTTGGAAACAATTATGTTATCAGGTGATATCCTGAGCTGACAATTCAACGGGAATTTCACAGTTCCTTTTCTTTCACAGTCTAGAGAAGAACATAAGCTGTATGTCTGAAAGTAAATGAAGACTCAAAATTTAAGCAGGGGCAAGAACCAAACAGCTGTGACCTGAGATGAGTGGATACACTTTGTAGAATTAGGGCTTTCAAAGTTATTAATTAGCTTAAACTCTTCTTTACTGGAGATTTTTTTCACTGCATTTGACAACCCTCTTTCTAATGTCAAGTACTGACTTGAAACTACAGCACTCAGCATTTCACACCTTTAAGTGAAAAGCATTACTCATAACCACAACACAGTAAATAAAGTAGGACAAAAGACATTACCAGGTTTAAGATAAAAAAAGAGCAGGAAAAATGATAATGCTGAGACAGAAAGATTTCTGTTTACTGGAGCTGCAAGGGATACATGGCCTCTAAGTAATGCGACTGGAATTTTAGCACCATTTATTTTCTTGAATTATATATCAAAAGCATAAACAGTTGGGAGAGATGAAGTGTACTACTGGAGAGCCATGCACAAATTCTGCTGCTTCACTAATTCTCTCCTATTGCAAGTCTTCTCAGAACTGGTCTGTAATACAGACAGATGGCAAATCCCAAACTACTGTGACATACAGGTTCATTCATATCAGTAACAGCTTGTCACCTAAAGAACATCTGCAGACAGAACTGAGGAATCCCAAAGAGAAGCTTAAATATAGTAACAAAAATTGCGTTAGAAACTCACTGGTCTACTTTTGTCTCCTTTAGAGTTCCCCCGCTTTACCTCCACCCACCGCCACATATTGTACCAAATATGTAAATGATGAAAATGTCCTTCAAAGCCCACATTTAAGGTAATTGCATCGGGTACAGAAGATCTATCCAACATTCTGTCTGGATGATGACTAAATCTGGTGTTGTGTCCGCTACAATAAAATGTAAGACAGAAGGAAGAAATGACAGACCACTACTTCTGGGCACCTAACAGAAAGGAAAAATATTCATCAACATATACTTCAGTACAAAGGTATCCACTCCTGGTTATGGTCAAGCTTACATTTCTGGTAGAAGTAGCTTTTTAGAGACTACCACTTTTCCCCGGCTTCTCTCACCCGAGGATCTCAGTTGTTAAGGACATAGCCTCTACTCTCACCTGTGTAGCACCTTCTCTGCAAGCTCCTTTACACAAAGGGAGTTTTCTACAGACAGTTTTCCATCTGTCTTGTGTTGCCAGGGCAGGATAATATTGCCAGAGCAAGAGTGCCAGAACACAACTTTCAATAACATCTGTCAAAACTAAATGATCCCTGGCACTCTAAGTATTTCTGTACTTATCTTCATGGGTCAGGCAGTGTTCTACTTGACTAGTTCTTTATTGTCTTCAATTTTATTAAGGCTCTGCTATAGCTATTTTAATAAATTGAAACTCCACAGGTTGGCTGAGAAACTGATGGGATTCAAACTGTAGTGGCTAAAAGTTGGCCCAGGGACCATCACTGGTTTTCTATGACTTTTGTAGTCATAGAAATAAGGCACATGAGTATGCACACACACAGTCATCCTAGAAACCACAGTAATGTTTATCAGATGTTATCAACATTACAGATTACTTTCCTTCTAGACACTATGGACCAGTGCCTGGCTCTTGCTATTGCAATGATCTGGGCAAGATACAATCTCTTCAATACTTCCTTTCATCTTTTGTAAAGAACACAATCTGGACCTCAGCATTCATATCCTTGCATCTTTGACAGTCACTCACACTGGTGCAAATTAAATCTCAAACACTGAAGGAAAGCACAGTATTTAAGCAGTAGCTGACCATACAAGTTGAAGCCTACGTGAGAAGTAATTTACCAGGTTGACTGCTGATGTACTGGTTGCTGCTTCCTCGGGAAGGAGGACATGTGAGTTTAGGTACTGGATACTCAGGGTGACGCCATACTCCCATGAGACAGCACAGGGAGGCTTGCTGGTGGAAGGCCCTGACCCTCCTGTGATTCACTGGACAAACAGGCTCAGAAAAAGTAATGGAAGCTGGGGTTTCTCAGGGTAGTTGAAAGACAGGGTTGCAGTCCCTGCATCTAGGTTATTTTGTTTGCAACATGGTCATTGTCCACATAAAACACATTTCACTTACACGTCTATGCAAGATGGACACATCAGACAGTGGGGCTGAGTACCTTAACTACAAGGTTGCTCATAGTTACAGCATTTGGCTCAATTTAGGAGGTGCAATTTGTTCACTTTTGTCCAAATAGAGCTTTTGGCTTGAGGTAAATCCTCAGAACAGGCACTTCTGAGTGCACAGACAACATGGCTTCAGCACTCAGCATACTTTCAGGTTAAATAAGGAGGCATCTGATGAAAATGGGCAGACAAAAAAAAAAGAAATCGCTGTCTTGGATGTAAGAATCCACTTAGAGTGCTATTCTTAAATATTCTAGTAGCACAGTGAAGAAATTTCACTATGCCCCATTTTTGCCAATGCTGGACTGTAATTTATACATCAGCACAGTGATAACTTGCTGATTTTGTATTCTGATTTCATATATGTTCTAAACAATATTTACACCAACACAAAATGGAATAAACATTATTAGCACAAACAGTAGCATACTTAATATTTCAGTTATTAGCATATTTTGAATTAAAACATTATTAAGCAGATATTTCTCCAAAGACATTGTAAGCACTTTTTTTTCAAGGCAGGGATTAATAGAATCTTTGAAGTTAATTTTGAAAGCAGCTGCAAGAGTGTATGTCCCAAATCCTGTTAATTACCATGCCAGCCATGAGAAGTAATCCTGCTTTTTTTTCTGCAGGAAATGGAGGATTTGATCCTGCAAAGCTTATTTACAGGGGTAACTCATATGTGGATAGGTATTTGTCTTCAATTCAGCAGAATTACTCACATGAGTAGAGTTGGAAATTTCATGTGGTTCAGTGGAATGTCTCTAAACTGCAGGTTAGGTTCCATTTACCAAAGGGCAAAGAAAGCAAAAGTCAACTACAAAAAAAGTTACCTCAGCTCTCATTTGGAGATAGGTGACACAGCCTGTATTCTAATTACACTACAAATTGATAAAGAGGAAACACCAAGGTGACTCAAGCAGAATATTTCAATTACATAAAAATTAAGTTAAATGGCATAAATGAAAAAATGACTGAGGCTCTTAAGGTGGTCTCTTCTTTTTTGCTCTTACTATTTGCTATCTATTGGTAGCAGACCTAGAACTATAGTTCCAGAAAGGGTGGTTTTGTGCAGGATGCCCGCCTTAAAAACTCCTCCTTCCTGGTCCAGCCACACCTTCTCATCCCCAAGGCCTTATTTGAATACAATTGTTTACAAGGTCATACAGAAAATAGGAGCACTAAACTTAGTTACTTTAAAAAAGCTCTGCAGCAGAGCTGTGCTGAAAACGATCCAGCTAAAAAATTAGATAGTTTATTTTTTTCTCTTGATTATTTCAGCAACATGCTTCATGTCTCTGATGCAGAAGCAGGTGCACCAGGGCAATGGAACAGGCAACAGATAGCACCATAGGAAGGAGACACTCCCAAATCTGTTCTGGGAACTGAAAATCCAAGCAAGTCAGTGCTTCATACCATAAGACATAGCATACTATATCTCTATGATGTTGCATACCCTCCTAGGAATCTCTGCTCTGCAACAGAGAAAGATATGGAACACCACAGATACATCCATGCACCCTAAAGTATAAGCCTTGGCCACCTATGCAGGCAATACAGACAGTTCACGGCAACTGTGGTATCTGATTAAGAGCAAAACAGAACCTTGCATATCTGGGGAAAGCATTTGGATTCAGAGGGTATCTTGGGTATCCTTTAATATTACCATCCCCAGATAGGAAGAATGTTCCAATTAAGAGGCCCTTGCCTAGGCATAATATAACTGATTATGGATGGTGTTTTTGCAACAAAAATTTACTTGATATTTCATTCTTCCAAACCCTTCTGAAGTTGAGTAATTCAATTTGCTGAGCTGCAAATCCAGCTGTAATTGAGTTAGAAGCTGTCTTCAAGGGACAGCTGGGGTTATTAATGGCACAAGTCTGCACTGAAATTGCTTCATATCTGATCATGTTGGCTATCATTATTAAAACAGGCTGCTCCTTCCCACACTGCAGAAGTTTTGGCATTTTTGAGTTTATTTCCAGTTGTACAATTAAAAAACAATTGTTCTCATTACCTTTCTATTTCTATTACAGTCTGTTTGACTGCAGAGGTGACTGGCCAGCCAGGTTTTTAAAAGGTATTAATTATGGCTGTTTCAAGCTGTCATGAAAAGAAACCATCTGCCTTCACACTTGGGCAAAGCCTTTTGATCTTCAAGACAAGAAGACGACTAAGCGGCAAGGATGTTTATGCATCACTTGCTCTATTCCTCAAACCCCCAGAGCAGCTGGTCTGGTCAGAGACAGCAACTCCAAGCACTCCCCCTAGCCATCTGCAGTTATGACAGTAACTACTTTAGGGCTACTCCAGTAGCAGAGGAATCACTGGACTGAGAGCATGCTGCAGCCTTGGCAACGCATCCAGCCCAGGGGCTGCACAGAGGAATGACGCAAACCTGTTATCTCTGGCTCTGTGCAACTGGGAGATTCAGGCAAGGGGAATCCTGAACTGGCTGCTGAAGCTGCCTCAAAACAGGGCCTCACTTGACAGAGAAATTGTCCCTCATTGTTCAAATCTGTATCAGAAGTGATCAGCTGAGGCTTTGGGGAGGCTGCTTTCTTTAAAGTGTGATGCAAAGCTGTCCTGGCACTAGGAGTTTAAACTGCAGCCAAGCGATTAGAAACAACCCTGTCATCCTAAAAAGGAAAATGGACAGGGTGATGCACAAGGTCACCTTGATTGTCAGAAATCAGGGAAAGCAATCTAATATGCTCACATACAGCAAGCAGAAAAGCCATGCCACTTGCTGGCCAAGCTCCTAGGACCCTGCAGCTGCTCACTGAAATGGATGCTACTATCAGCTTCGTTCTTAATAGCAGCAGAGAAGATAAAGCATTTTTCACTGAGCAGCTGTATGTAGCCTCACAGGGTCCCTGGCCGCAGGAAAAAGTCACTACATTACCTGCCCTAAGACTTAAATGCTCTACAGTTCCTGTAGTGCCTTAGCCATGAAATGAGTCTGGGGGAAAAGTGGTCAGACAGATTCAGCAAAAGCTCCCCTACACTGTTTCAAAAATTCCACCTCCAGAACTATGCACTTCAAGCTCAATGAAAACTTGCAAGTTTCTCCACTCCAAGCAGTTAGTCATTCTGTCTATCTTCAGGCTCCCATTATGTATCAGGTTCCATTCTGCACTTTGTGCCTTGCATACGAAGTGAAAGAAATGTTACCCAACTAAACATTTTCACCTTATTCACCCATGAACATGACAAACTATTTTGCAACACCATTGAAAAAGGACCCTGATGTGCTTCTCCTGCACACACTTTGCTATTATTTTAATAGATCCATCCTGTAACTAGAGAGAAAATGAATTCCTTAGAAGTTTCATGCAGAAAGCAGATAATTTTCCCTTAGACACAGCTGTGTGCTTCCTGACACACTGCAGTCAAGCATCTATTACAGGCTTACATGGCATGACCACAAGTGATATAGCTAGAATTCAGATAATCTGTAACTTGGGGTGAGTTTTTTGCATTAATGCTAGATCATTTGCTACCAATGTTTATGCATCTGCAAATCCATCCTGCAAGTCCAGTCCCAAGATGGAAACGTATCAAGCTTTTAGTCCAAGCAAATAATACAAAGCCCTGTGAAACAGAGAGGATCTCCCGCAACCTAACTAGAGGTTCATTCAGCTTACCTTGGATGATGATGCTGTCCAGTAGCTTGCAAAATATGCCAAAGGAAAGTGATAGCTAGACAAGTCTGACTGGCAAATTACAATTGGCGTGAAGCTGGCTTGCCTTAGGCAGTTGGCTGCTTTGCTTAAACCGTGGCACATGTGTGCTGGCACATATATTTTGAAGTGTGCCAAGGCAACAACGTGTTTGCTCTTTTCTAGTGGTGAGTATCTGTCAGATTTGAGTGAAGTAGCAATATGTATGAAGCAACTATGAAGCCACATATCTTATTTTCCCCACTATGTCATCTGCAGAAAGCTGCCTGCCTAGCCATTCCCTCTTGCCTGATACGCTCTTCTTCCTTGCTCTCAAGTTAATGCTTCTAATTCATAGCAGGTTATCTTTTCTCACACATTTTACTAACACACATTTGTGTTTCAAGGAATCAGATTTTAATGTCATACAGATTTCCTTCCTGAACACCACATACTACCTCTTAAGTTCAAAAAAAAGGCATTCTTCAGTATTTTCTGTTAAAAATATGTGCTTAAGAGTCAACATTGAGTCAGTGTTTTAAAATAAACAATTTAATCCTGGGGATTTGGAAGTGTATTTTCTACAGGAGAAAAGGAGACAAGAATTCCTTGAATGTTTCATGTATGAAGAGCCCTAGAAATCAAATGAAAGGCATACTTGAGATTATGAGAATTATTTTTATTTCTGTCTTTTTCTCTCCCCTGTCGCACCCTAACTTGGATTTAAGCATGATTTCATGTTCAGCTAGGCATTACACTGCTTCATCTCAGGCAGGCATCTATCAGCTTCACTAGATTATGTTGCTTCTGTCCAATGAAGTCTGCACTCAATTTGGTCCCTTTTAAAGAGAACTTCATCTTGGACATCCGAGGCTCAACTCTCTCTTCTAGTAGAACAGAGGACTCATCTGATCAACCCAAGCTCATCCTATAGCCCATTGAGAGTTTAGCTGAGGCACACACAACTTAGAATAGACACAAAGGTACAATGTTATGTGGGCAGTGGCACCCATCAGGGATGCATCAGTTGATTAAGTCTGGAGCAGAAATAATGGTTCACTGAAGCCAAACTTGTGGAAAAGTCTTACAGACGTAAAAATATCCTCACAAATCACTGGTCTTCATACCCTGAGTGTAACTAGGAAAAGTTCCAACACCACCAAAATACTCAAGAAGTCAAAGATGTCCTCAGGTTTTATGGTTTTTTTGCCCCATTTGCTTAGTTAAGATTAAGTTTAGGACTTACACAATCTTGATGGCCTTTTCCTTGAAATGTATCTTTTCCTGCAGTCAGAACACTGCCAACTACTATTTCAATGCCTGGTAATCCCTCTAGTGTTAGATTCATAGAGAACAAAGCATCTCCAAGGCAGATGGACATCCACAGGTCCAGACCAGAGGTGGCAAGCCTTATTTTGTAGGTCACAGAGGACACAGATGCAAGTAATCCCCAGGCACTAGCAATGAGTACTGTCTGCTTTTCAGCACTCTGCCCAGTTATTTTGAAGCCAATTTCCTTGAAAGCTCTCCTCCACTCCCTACAAAACTAAGGGACTTTCTCTGAAAAACTGTTCCTCATGTACAATCATACTAATTCCTACTGGAGATACTGACTTGGCAGGACTGTTCAGATGTCTTACTGAACTTACTTACTCTTGTCAAGTTTAATAAGCTTTAGCATAACATGGAGTCATCTTGTTTCCACAGACAGTCCTAGTCAGTGCTAGTTTGGGCACTTCTAAACTGTGCTCCATTATTCCCAGAAAAGGTGCACCTCAAACCTACAAATCTAACTGCAGCAGTGTGCACATCTAGCCAGGATCCCTACACATGTCCTCTCTTGACCCTCATGCTGTGCTGTGATCTAACACAATGTTCCCTTGCTCAAGCACACAGCAGTTACATGCCCCTTAGAAGTTTAAACCATTACAATCTGAACATTTGGTTCAGGTTTCTCTGGTTCTATCACAGCACTCTCATCCTTCTGGCACTATCCAGCAGCTGGGTCCACAGCACAGCTAGAATCACACCTGTCAGCCAAGGAACAGCAAATAAGGCCCATGACAGAGCAGCTTGGATGTTTCCATTACGCATTTAGACACTAAGGTTCTGTGTTACAAACACTAAATACTGTCTTGCACACATCTTGCCATTGTTAGAGCTCTGCCTCTCCTTCACATTAAAGAATCTGAAGCCCTCCTACCTGGTGCCACCCTTACCAACTTGGTATCTCAGTCCAGGAATCTTTGAAGTCTCCAGAGTCAGAAAGACATCACTTTTCACAGGTTTATTTTCTCCTTTTATGTGTATTTTGTTAAAGCTGAAAGCAGGATACATTTGTAACATCATTTTGTCTGCTATTACACTACTTACTGTATCAGCTGCACCACTGGTTAGTCATATTTCATGCACTATATTCTAAGGTGATAATGCAAAAACATTCAGTGTCTGTAAAACACTTTAAGATGAAAGACAGTTCTGCTTTAGCTAATATTCAAGGCACATAGGCAGATAGTTCATTTATTCTGACTAAACTTGTACTTTTTCATCCAAATTCCATATTACTGCACAAATAAGGCTATATCCACTTCGTATTAATTGATCAGATGAGACAGCACCAGCAAAACACCTGGCCTATGTTACACTTGTCCAATTTACCTATAAGTAGACTAGTCTTTTCTCTGAGAGCAGACATGGAGAGCAGCAATAAATTGTGACCTCAAATCCTGCAAGTAATAAGTTTCATAATCACAATTCTCCTTTAGTTGCTTGCTCCGAGTTTATTCCAACAAGATTGCCATTTTTTTTCCTATTAAGGGAAATGTTGCCTATATAGTTTTTCTTCCATCTCTTTCCATAAGATTAAAGACTGATTTTCTTGAAAGTTTGAGGAGGAAGGGAAAAAGGATTTGAAATTACGATCTAACCTAATTGCTATTCATCTACCATGTCTTTTTTTATTTAGAAACCTAATGTCCAAATAATTGAAGAAAAAAACCAGAACACCTTTTCTTAGAAAGTGGAAGAATGTATGTTATTCATCTTCATTAGAAGAGCTGCAGAGAAGAATGTATTACATGGCTCAGCAAACTTAAGGCTTTGTTGCAACTGACAAGATGAAGAAAGGTATAGCTTTCGTCTGATGCACACAGCCACCTTCTCCCAATCCTCTTCAGCCAAGAAATGAGTGTCTCATGATTTACAAACCAAGCATCTAGGCTTACCCATGTTCTTCTGTAGCAACACTACAAAGAAAAGGTAAAGCATGGAAACACTGAGGTACATTTTGCAAGTCATTCCTAAAAAAAGGCAAGACAGACAATAGCAAACAGTGGCCTGGAAAGAAAATAATTTATTCAAATCAAGCAACTTCTGATGAAAACTTCAACAGAAATAGTGGTGGCCTTAACTGCCACTGTACACCACATTTCATCATGAATATGATCTAGTTAATGAAGAAAGTATTAGAAGGTGACTCTTATAAGCTTAAGTATAAGTAAGAATACTGGAGTCCAAACTAGTATGCCTCAATAACATAAAATCATTTCAAGTTGTAAAGTACTGTAGTATCAAGGTTGGAGTTTCCCTGTTTTACAAATGCAGGAGTTTTTCTTTAAGTTACTCTTTTACAGGGAAACGTGTTATCTAAAGCAGACTATTAAAGCTAACTGTCATTTAATCAAGTGCTGTATTATTTGAGTCTCTTGGCTTTCTGTACATTGCAGGAAAACCAATGTGCTTGTATCTAAATAGTATACCTGCCAGTTTCACCAAATTAAGATCAATTTCCGACCTCACTTTTAAGTACTATTTTAGAAAATGCCTGATCCCACTGAAACCACATTGATGGAAGGAGTAGGCAAAGTGACAGATCTAAAACTTACTGTTCTCCCTTCTTCCTCTTTTGAGCTGCAATTTACCACCCAGCTAATAGATGTGAGTTAAAATTAAAAACTAAATGTTCATGTGCCTCATCTGTCCCACCCCCATTCTGAAACAGATGCAGAATTTCCTCCTCCACTCTGCCATGTTCTTGCTTCACTTCTAAGATCTAGATAGTTTTGTACCTATTGTGAGTATAACTTCAGTGAGGTCAATAGTTAACAGTTGGGAGTCATGGCACTACCTGAAAAATGCATCCAGAAGGGCCTCCCTAAGATGACTGGCTGGCTCAGACACTCCCCTGGACTGCAAGCACCACACAGGAACAGGAAGAGCAGGAGCTCTTTAGAACAAATAGAACAGGTTTTCTCCCTAAAAACAGCAGCCCCTTGATTTAGTGCTATCGTGGTTATTGGTACACAATCCTCACTTCAGCATTTAAACATATCTGGTTCTGAGACTCTAAATACCATTTCAGTGGAAATTATTCAACTGAATTCAGGAGAGCAACCCATGAAAGAATTCCAGTTCTCCCATTTAACTTCCCTTTTAACTACCTGAAGCAGCTACATTTTCAGGCAGAAGCCTCCACATACGCTTAATGTTTCACACTCAGCCATGCCTCTTTCCTTCTTAAACAGCCTCCTGGTGACCAGACCTGTCCTGAGTGATACAGAGATGTTCCAGGTTCTACCTTAGCCTGGAGGGAAGAGTACACCATCTATTACTCTGCCAACTCAGGGGCATTTCCAAACCACCAGGCAGTTTTTAAGACAGCCATAGCAGAGATTGCCTTGGTGATTAGTATCTTATACATACACAGTCCCAAGGGCTGCCAAAGATTAAACTTCAGAAGAAAAATCTTTGACCCTGGTATTAGACTATGTCACCTTTCCAGTGAAGCCTCCATCTCCACTGAGTTGGCTACATGGATGCCTCCCACTGAAGGTGATCTGAGCTCCAAAACAAAGGTTCAGTATGCCAGGCTGCAGAGGAAAGCTGTCTGGATGAGCATGCCCTCCATGACAGGTCATCCCCCATGAATGCTTTGCACACCCTTAATACAGAACACAAGCACCCTTCATCGTCCTTTTGAAGGTGAATGCAACAGAGCAGTTAGTGCAGAATAAGAGCCCAGAGGCAACGTAAGGCAAAGGTAAAGAGCTTGCTGTAGCTCAAGGAAGAAACAAGACCTACTGTTCTTTGTACTCAAACCCTGACAAAACTCCATATATTTACCCATACATCAAGTCTCCATTTTTTAGTCTCCCCAGGTAAGAGACCTAAGCACTCTAAGTCAAATCCCAAACAGTTCTCTTCTGTCTTATGAATTTCACGTGCTTGGCTGTTTGATGTCCATCTCAAAAGGAAATGCAGAATATTCTCATTGTTGTCTGGCATATAGGCTGCTTGTCAAATACATAATGCTGCTGGCTCAAACCCTGCCTTAGTTGGTACGCATCAGGATCCTGGCAATCAGTACAGCATCACCCTCATACTGCATAAGGCTCTGCCAATTTAAGTTCTTCCCTTAAATCACAGGTTCCTCAGAGTCCTCGAGTGGCTCTCCCAAAGTCAGTCACCTCAATAACGCATGTTAAAAGGTGAAAACACCACTCAGCACCTTTAATATCAAAAGGAAATAAATGCATCCAACAAGGTAATCTCTGCTAATGCTATTTTAAGCTCCCACTCCTTACATTTGCACTTGATCCCCAAACCACCAGAACAGCATCCAGGGCTGTAACACCATATTGTTTAAGTGCGCTCCTTCAAATCTAGACCCAATTCCCAGTGACAACCAAAATGATTCAACATAGGATGCAAGAGCAGCCATGAATATAAAAAATGTTTGTGATAAAATACTTCTTGTGAACATTCACACCAGGGGAATACTGCCATCATGACCAGACATCATCTGCAACACATCAGATAGTTAAATTACTGATAATGGGATTCCCCGTGGTGAATCAAGTTTATGCCAATTGTGAGTCTAGAGGCTCACTTGTATAACTACCATCTGTGAGTAATGATTTTGCATTAAAAGTGGGCATACAAACGCACTACACAACATTACATTCCCCACCTCATCCTATGTTATCAGATATCTTCAGTGCAAGAAGGGCTGCCTATCATGGATGCTCCCCAACGGCAGCCTATATTTTCCAGCTAGACTCATTAAAAATAACAAAACACCTACAGAGGTAAAGAAAAGATTTCTCAATTATCTGAGGACAAATGGTCAAATCTACTTCAACACCAGTATATAGTGACATTCTTGAGAAGTTCTGTGTAGAGCTAAGTGAGCTACCTGTTACTGAAACCAAGCAGTAGAAAGCACTAAAGATGTTTTGCAATGCTACTAGGTAGACTCTTATACCTCAGTTTCCCCTGTAACTAGAGTGCCAGACTTCTGCCCAGCAGACAGCATATCTTAAAACAATTTTAGATAAATATTGCAGAGGAAGAAGTGTAGGCGTTTTCTACAGAAAAGTTTATCTTTCCTGAAAAAAAACACCTAAGTTAGCTGCTATAAAACAGAGAAGCACTATAGTCAGTTGAACAGCTGCTTCCTGTTTAGCTTCCTCCAGGAGACTGGTAATCATTGCCCATAAACATGAAATAAGTTAATTTTGCTTGAAGCAGTAAAATAAGTATCCATGAAAAGTCTCAGCAAATAACTTGAGGAATATGTAAGCTCTCTTCAAGGACTTCTGCAACTGCATTTCAAGCTCCACTCAAATCCTGACATTTGTTAATATGAAGTGAAAAAACCTTCCTACTCTCTCAACACCATTTTATCTGGGATAATCTTTTGATGGCTCTAGTTGAGCCTCCTTTCAATCACCTTGTCTGCAGATTTTCTAACCCATTAAAACAAAGAAAATAAAAACACTTCGCAGTCACAGCATCACAAGTAAAATCCACCAAGACACCCATCCAAATATAGCAAACAAATGTCTAAGAAGCTTGTGTTCTGCTAATCTTTTTTGTCTCATTTTTTCACAACAGCCTCTGCAGTGAAGTAGTTTGGGGTGGTCCAGTTGTTTTCATCTGCCTTTTGGAAAAAGGATCATCTTTTGAGTAAGAGCTGACAGGCAAGTAACAGCAAGGAAGCTTCTCTTCATTGGAGCTGTGAGTGAAATTCTCCAATACTGTCACTTGAATGACAGTGACAGCAGCACTAAAGACAGCAAGTGCAGTGCTGAGTATCATACATACAGGGCTTAATAGAAAGATATCTTCCAGCTCTGAGGGTTTGCTAGGAATATTGTTCTGCGAGGCACAAGGAAACACATCATGAACAGGAGAACCCCTATACAGATATTAGGGATGATCAGGACTTTTGAAATCCAAAAGGCAACCTAATTCCATCTATGAAGGGGTAATTACTGAACAAATACAACACAGCACAGGGCCATAACAAAAGAGTGCCTCATACAGTTGTGGTGAAGTACAGCAGTATCACCAATTAACTCCTCACTAGATTTTTTTTTTCCCCCCAAAACACTATATTTAAGGAGAAGAATGTCACATCTCACAGAACATTTCATCTGGACTGGATGGCAAAAGGGACAGTGGCTACCAAACAACTCACACTGCATGAATGCAATTTAGCTGATAGAAATTCAGGCAGCAGCCAAGGAGAGGTCACAGAGAACCCGCTACATTACACCTGGACTGTCTGGTCCCTGCAAGCAGCAGAGAAGCACAATGAGACTTTCCTCTGCTTTCCACATTTGGCATGACCTGCAAGCCAAGACATAGGCTTCTCTTCATAAATCCCACATCAGAAACCATGCTATTATATTGCTTTTTGTCTCAGGTTTACAACTTCATTTAAAAATACAGTTAAGTGTAACACCTGCACAACAACCAGCCAAAACTTATTTGGTGTCACCTTCAATTTTACTCTTGCCACCAAGAAAGTAACACTAAATTGTTAAGGAGACAGCAGTCCTTTTGCAACAGGACTTCCAAACGAGGCACTGGGTAAGGCACAGTCACAGGTATCGCTACTAATTTCTAAAGAAAGAGTTAAGGCAGGAGAATATGAGATCTGCCCGCTGAACCCGGCCAGCATTTGACAGACTACACTCTTGTCACCGTGCCTGATGACACTTAAAAATACTGGTTTGCCCCAGAGAACTTACCCACTAAAAAAAAGCCACCCACACAAGTGAAAATTTCCAGCATATTTATTTACAAGGGTACAAGCAATCCTCACATGTTTAGCACTATTTACATTTTTTCCTTAATTGTGTTCCTTCCCAGGACACTATTTATAAAGTTTCCATCATCATCCAACTACAAACAGTGCCATTTTTTTCCATAAGCTCTAGTTGGTAACTTCCACACAACTTATTAAATCCTTGCTTCAGGACAGGAAAGCATTAAATACTTACTTAAATTATTAAGGTTCGGGGTGATGTTTTTTTCTTAGAGAGTGATTCTCCACTGGCACACACAGTCCTTCAAAGAGCAAAATATCACCTTGTTTTGTGCTTTGAAGGGGCGCACGTACCTGCGGAGATCTGCCTAGCAGAAGACTGGGTTTGAAAGGAGCTGTCTATTTCACTCTCCCCACCCAGCAAAAAGGCACCTCTCAGGTCCAGCACCTCACCAGGAGCCTCACCGTCTCTCCAGCCCCGCAAGCACCCGCCCCTCCCCAAGCGAAAGGCTACGTTCAACACCCAACGCTCCCGCCTTCCCCGCACCGCTTTCCGAGGGGGCCGTGGGACCGCTCCCCTCAACCTCCACCCCGCCGCCGCCTCAGCGTCCGTCCTCACTCTCTCCTTCCCGTCCCTGTCGCGTTGCGTTCCGGCCCGGTGGGCGCTCACCTCGCTCATGGCGCGTGGCAGCCCGGCTCGCGGCAGCGCGGCCCCTCAGCAGCCCGCCCGGCACAGCGCTCCCGCCGCCCCGCGACGCCCGTTAAGAAGCGGCGCCCCGCGCCCAGCCTGGCCCGTCACAGCCAATCAGCGCCGCGCCCGCGCCGAGCCCCCCGCCAGCGCATTCGAGAGGGCGCGGCGCCCCCTGGCGGCGGCGGCGGCTCCTCAAGTCACAGCGGTGGGAACGGGAGGCCCGAGAGTCCCTGCCCCGCACAAGCCGGGAGCTCTCCTCCTCCTCTTCCTTCTCCTCCTCGGCCAGAGTAGAAGTCTGCAGGCAAGACCCGTGCTGCACCGTCATCCTCGGAAAACAGCGGTTACAAGCACCGGGACTGCTGCTTTCCCCAGGTCCCGGGTGGTCCCAGTCTTTTTCCTCACCGACCGTCACCGGGAGAGGCAGCTGACGCTGAGCTCGGCCCTGCAAACATCATACGCTGAAAATGAGAATTAATGCATACAGACTGGACTCAAGAGACAAAGTTTCATGGCTCTCTTTACCACTCGACTTTGCTCTTCGTTACGGAGGAGCACAAGCGAGTCATAATGTGACTCCAGCTGCCCTTTGTGTTGAAATACCTAGCATTTCTTCACCTAGCTGCTTTCACAGGTGTATGGAAAGAGAGTATTTTTGGTCATTTCTTTTTCTGAATCAATTATTAAACCAAAACTTTTGAAAAGTGTGCTGTTAACACTCCAGCATCAGAGCACGAGTAACTATATTTGGCAATACACATTCAGATGCTCTGACTCATGAATCTGTGAAGAAATATAGGTTCAATTTGCTCTGGGAATGCATTTAACTCCCTCAAATTTTTCTCAAATCAATAAAAAAAAGTTAACGCATAATTTTGGAGAGTCCAAGAAGCTTGCCAAGCCTTTCCACTTCCAGGGACTACTTTGCAGCAACCTCTTCTCTTCATCAAAATCTATGTTCAGGGCCAGGCTTAACAGAGACAGTGAAATTAATTTTGTGAGACCTTTCCGGAAAATGCCTTTCCCCTTTGAGCTGCAGAGGCATAGGCATTGCAGTTTCACTTTCCCGTACTACCTATCAGCAGATGCCCAGTGATGGAGCGACACATGGAACCTTCCTATCACAGTCACTGATGCATTCAGTCTACTCCTGCATGAATCCTTACCTGGCTTTTGCCTGGCCATGTGCTCTTATCCATCAGGACTGGGCTGGGCTCCTCCACCAGCAGGCTCTGTTGGCAGTGGAAATGGGAGAATATAGGGAAGTGGGCCAGGTAGGGAAGGGATGAGGAAAGCTAAGGCATTGTTGGACCTGACTTTAGTGAAAGACATGAAGCGTAATAAAAGTTTCTACATATATGTTGTCCAGAAAGAGAATTAAAGAAAATGTATCTCCTTGGTATATAAAATGGTAGGCATGGTAGAACCAGAGAGTTCGTGACAATTGACATGGAGAAAGCTGAGATACTCTACAAATTATTTTGCCTCAGTTTTCAGTGGTAATCTCTCTTTGCACATCTCTCAAGTCCCTGAACCTCAAGGCAGGAACTAAGAAAGAAATCCATTGAAAGTAAAGATCAGTTCAAGACCACTTGAGGAACCCAAACGTAAAGAAGTCCATGGGACCTGACAAGATGCATCCCAGAGTCCCGAGGGAACTGTCTGATGTAGATGCTAAGCCTCTCAATCATATTTGAAAAGTCATACCAGTCAGATGATGGTCCTGGTGACTGAAGAAATAGAAACATCACATCCATTTTTAAACAAGGTAAAAAGGAGGACCCAGTCAGCCTCACCTCTGTGCCCAATAAGGTCATGGAGCAGATCCTCCCAGAAGACATGCCAAAACATAGGGAAGATAGGGAGGGAGGGAGTAGAGAGACAACGTGACTTCACTAAGGGCAAATCATGCCTGACTAGTGGTCTTCTGCAATGGAGTGACTGCTGGAGTGGACAAGGTAAGATCTACAGATATCATCTACCTGGACTTATATAAGGCCTTTGGTGTGATCCCCTGAAATATTCTTGCTGCTAAATTAGCAAAACATGGGTTTGATGGATGGACTGTTAGAAGGATAATGAATTGTCTGAATGGCCACATCTAAAGAGTTACAGTCAGTGGTTCAGTATCCAGCTGGAAACCAGTAATGAATGGTGTTCCTCAGGGGCCTATACTGAGTCCAATACTGTTTAATACCTTCATTAATGACATAGATGGGGGATTGAAGGCACCCTCAGCAAGTGTGCAGATGACAACAAGTGAATCCTTTTGAGTGAGGATATCTGGTATTCCAGTCTTGCAGAAAAGTAGAGTGGTGTCAGCGTTATGCGAACCCATGCAGAGTTTATCCAGGAGGAGGACTTTATTTTGCCCTGTTAAACATAGTGGCATATTTGCAGTTTGTGACATTATCTGACTAATATTTGGCCTTCTTTAAGCTGAGGCAGTGCCATCTTTGCAGATATGCATGGTTTCTTTAAAAAAGAGTCCACAACATGAGGTGGTTGGAGAAGAATAAACTCACCAAATGCATGGATCACATGGATGTATGATTTATAAGTGTAGGCTAGGTATGAATCCTGCCATTCACAACTGGAGATTTTAACACTGGGGATTCTAGTTTTTGTGGCTTTGAAGCCTGAGCAAGGTTACATACATCCACTTTTTTCTCTTTTTTCAGTCTTCTCCAGGTTAGTAACGGTAATAAAAGAGGGAGAAGACGTTTAAAATACGGTCCTCTTTCATTATACTATTACTCTTGGGACTTCCACCAGCACCTGGAATTTTTAGAAATTGGCATTAGTTGTCCCAGCTCTTGCTGTGAGTGGGCCAAGTGGGCAATATGCGTGGTAAGAGTTTATTGCATGAGAATCTTCAGAAGAATCGGTATGGACCCAAAGCAAGTAAATTAAAGTTTAGACTCCGAAGAAGCTATGTATCATGTGACAACTTTTCTCAGGGAAAAGTAATTATGGGTACATTTCATTAGCATTTGTGTTCTGACAGGACCTCCATTGGTCTGTCAGCTTACGGGTAGAAGGCACAACACTAACACAAATGATTAGGTATTTATGTCCAAAGGGCTCACAATCACATGGCAGGTGATACAGATATTCTGGAGAAAATCTTTTCAGTTCCTTTTGATACTGATAGGAATCATGTTGGTCTTACTCTTCATCATCAAAATAAATGTGTCAAATTCAAGCAGAATATCTCATCGTGATAATTCAGGCTGTGCGCTCCGCTGTGCACGGAGAAGCATATTAGCACGGAAGGCTCTTTGCACTATATTCAGCAAGGGAACATGATTTTTTAAAACAATTTTCTGGCCTGTTTTGAGAATTTCACAGCTTCTAAGAGAGGCACACCAGAGAGCACACTGAGATGCATCCAGGGAAGCCCAGAGGTTCCATGGCATGAATCTTGTGCCCTCACCACAGCACCCACCCACTGCAGGGCATCCCTGAGGTTCGGTACCTATGCACAGAACTGATGTGGGTTGGCATTCTGAGGCATTTGTTGCCCAGATAAGTTGGTGGGAGAAGTGGAGGAGAGTGGAAATCTCTTCCTTCTCGGGGCTGTGTATTTCATTTGAGTTCATAGCCAGGTGCCACTCTTTTCAATACAATAGTAGGCACAGTCTTTTCTTCTACAGTAATGACGCTGATGGTGATGACAGTGCCCTCAATGTAATGATAATCTGCTCTGAGGACAAATTGCATACATTTCAGCATGCAGTCACAGCATAAGATGCCTAAGCCACCCTTAGACAGGTTCCTGAGTGATCACAGGCCTCCCCTCTCCCCACTGAAAGCCTTTGACCCACAGAGATGCATCTGTTCTCTCCCCTTTCATTCTGAACAAATCTTGTTTCCTGCCTCCCAGGTTTGCATATTGTACACTGGACAAAATCTTCACAGCCAATCAAAGCAACCAAGATATAAACTGTGGGCAGAAACGTTAATGTGACTCTCCTGCCTCTTAGTGTGGACCTACCAAACTTAAAAGCTCTTAAAGAAACATAGACACACAAATACATCCTAATCTTAGGTGCAGCCTGAGCTCTGACATTTAAATTTATGAGGCAGCTTAGTTTGGCATATCTTGAGTTCTGGAAATGCATCATCAACTTGAATTTTTCAGAAGGCTATTAGAAGAAAGATAATTTTAATATTTTATGTATTTATATTCTGTCATTTATGCTGTCTGATGACATCAAGTTTTAGATTTGAGGTGCCCCGTTGCTGGCAGGCTTTCTAACCTATGGCAATCCTCTAACTTAAAGATGTCCCAAAGCTGTACTTAAGTGCACAGATAAGTAGTGACACCTCTAAATAGAGAAAATGTTCTAAGCTAATCTATTTTCAAAAGCCCTTAAATTCTGAAAATTGACTATTAAAATATCACCTTCTTATTCATCAAGTCTGCACTCAGTATGTGTTCAATCTTGTCTGCTGGCATATGACTGCAATTTTACTGCCTTTTACTCCTACTTACCTGAAAGACTCAGCAGAGAGGAGAGCATCTGAGCTGGATCCTGAAGCAGAAAGGCTCACAGGCTTCATCTCTGCAAAGGTACTGAAGACAGCTCTTCTCTGCAGGACTGAGCAATGCATTATTGGAGAACCATGTGTTGCGCATATGTGACTGAAGAGCTAATTGTATGCCCAGTCTTTGTAAGTGGCAATGACGCACAACCGTGCCATCTCGCTTCACTTTAGATCCCACCATTTGAGGGTGTCTGGCAAGTGAAGTGGTTTTATTAGGAGACTGGCTTCAGAATTGCTCCAGAAGTTACAGAGTGCAGAGGGAGATGACAGCTTAAGCTGCCGCATTTTTCAGTCAAAATTTTCATTTCAAATCAAATCAAACCCAAAAAAAAAAGAGATCGAAATGAAAATAGGTCTGTGCCTTGAAAAGTATTCCATATTCCATCCGAGCAGAGCCACTCTGGTAAAGTATATTTGAATTTTGACTGCGACTGCAAAAACTGATGTTTCCCAGCACTGGAGGTCAGTACATTGAAATGAAACCTACGCCTTTTGCTGCTTTTACACTCTATGAATTTTTAAAGCACAGGAACAATTTTGCACAGACTTTGGGAGACAAAAAAAACCCCTATCCTGTAGCTGCAATCAAGGATGTTGATTTCAAATGGAAAGCTTTTGTTTCAGAAAGACATGTGCCTTTGAATACTGGAAAATAGAAGGGGATCTGGGACGTGACCTCAATTACAGAGAACATGCTGTAATTATAGGCCTCGTTTTGCTCCTTGATAGTAATAGATTTAACAAGCGCAGCCATAGACACTGTATGATGTATGACTGGTCATATCATACATAGCTAATTTGCCCAAGTAAAAAACTGAAAATGTAGAAAAAAGGCAGTTTCCACAGGCTTGACTCTTATTATCATATCTGTTTACCTTTTAATTAAAAAGCTAATGGCTGTAGGTATTTCAACAACAAAATACCTTTGAAAATCTATCTGGGCCTTAGGGCCTTTGTCACAATCTAACCTTTGTTCCCATGAAAGAGGAATGAGTCAATGGTTCCAACAAAATTTTATCGCTGTCGGTGTCACAAAAATATCAGATATAATATGGAAAAATTGAGTCTTTTCTCCAGAGAGTTGCATGACATGACTTACTGTACAGTGTGAGTCATCTCCTATCCAAAAAAAAAAAAGAAAAAAATCCCACCCAAATATAAGAGTCAATTCTTTGGTCTGGCCAAAGAATTTTGAAGGATGTAATTCACAGATGTGTCCTTAACTTTGGTGTAAAGAAAGCCATTCTTAGTTTAAGCCAAGTTCTCAAAACCTTTCAAAGCCTGAAGAGTGTTGTGGGTTTTGACTCTTCAGTTGTCTCTGTTTGGCAAAAGCCAGAGGATGTGAAAATGTATAGCATTCAGATGTAACTTGGCACTTACCCATGGCAGTTAACTTTTTAATTAAAAGGTAAAAAGACACAATAATTACCAGTTAACAATTTTCAATCTCTGTGCAGACAAAAGAATTAATGTGATTAAAAGGATCCACAACAATTCTAACTTGCAGTATGGAGAGATAAGGAAGTTTAAAGTATACTCCTTCCTTCAGTGACTTTCAGGAAATTAAGTCTAAAGGCAAATTCTCTGTGCTCGGCATCTCTTCCTGTGCCCTTTGGATAACACAAAGAAATGAAAAATCAAACTTTTTCTCTCCAAAATTGTCAGTGACATCTTACAGAAGTAATGTATTTCCAGTACTATCTGAGAGCAATGTATGCTGCACATACATCTGTATGTATTTATGTATAAATGCTGTATATGTCAGGGTTAAATAAGACTTCTAGAAGGGTCTCTGTCTCTTGACCATTGCAGAAGGATCAGAATTTGTTTACTCCCTAAATTCTTATTCAGCTCAGAGAATGGATCTTGAACGCTCCCAGCTACTATAAGGGGCTGAAGTATATTGCAAAAGTAACATCACTGTCAGTATAAATCTCTGCATGAAGCCCAAGGATCAGTCTTCTCTCCTACTCCAGCTGCAAAAAGCTGGTTTGACCAAAAATGGAGGTGCTGTAAGACCCCTTCCACTGTGCACCAGCTGGCAGTACTGCCATGACAGATGGAGCTGATGGACTTTTTTATTTTTTGGGAGAGTCTCTATAGAGCATAAAGTTGAAGTGCAGAAGAGTTTCTGTCATGTTGGCTTTTCATCTTTAGATAAAGAAGAGGCTTCAAAATAACCTTTGATCTTTGTGTCACAGTACTCCCAAATTTTGCCATACATTTTACAGGGAAAAAAAAAAAAAGCCAAGACATCCAAACCCTTTCTTTCCACTTAGCCTTGAAACCTTTTTAGTGCTATACTGATAGTAATTACAAATAACATAGTCCAGTAAAAGGAAGTTGAAGTCGACAGGTCAAGTGATCCATAATTAGTGGCTGCCAAACTGCAGGATACTGACCTAAATGCATTTCATCTCTGCTTTTCTCTCATGAAAACACATGTTGGGGTTCTTCACTTTCCTAGAGGGCAGGAGTCTGTCTCTGCTGTGCAAGGTGGATCAGGTGAGGGCATGGGTCAGGACTGAGCAATTAGCTGATGGGGGAAAACTCTGTCACTGTTAGCACTCACACATAAGAGGGTGAATAAAAAAGAAGGATTTGTCTCTATATTTATGCATTGATAGGTGCAGCTTTGGAATCCTCAACCTCAGCTTCTGGGGTCTTTGGACCCTTACATATCTGATTTTTAAATGGGGCCTATTTCTACACATTTGATTTATTCACAAAAAAAGGGATCTCTTCCATTTATCAAGGTAAAGATATCTACTTAACATTCAGAAATTGAGCTAGTCAAGGAAAACACTTGATCAGCACTTTTCAATTTCTGAACCATGAAGTACAACAACAGACTGAGACAGATTGTGCTGGCTTCTAGAAATACCCATTTAGTAATGGGCATGCTCAGAGACCCAAAACCAGGCACTTTAACACAGGCTGTTCTGTGCCACTGAGTTAAATCTCTCCTTTTAGCAACGGGTAGTTTGCTGAAAGGAATATGAGGCATGGAAAGGAAAGAAGACATAAAGTATGCCAGAAAAAAAAATAGCTATGTGTGTTCAGCATCTGAGGACCTAAGGTGGTGGAAGGAAGCTTTTTAGATTAAATTATTTGCATTTTTTATGTTAAGAAATGATAAAATGGACATGGAAATAAAATCAACTCTCTGCTGCTGGATGGGAATGGATAATCCCTCACTAAAGGTACTTTGCTTGTAACAGAAAGAAATGCTTAGTTCTGTTTCCTTCATCTTTCTTCTACAATGTCTATGTTACCAATAATAACACCTCATTTAGCTATTTCCTATGGGCTAGCAGTGACATTTCAGTTTAATGGTTGATGACTTTTCTGAGGGCCCTGTCCACTTTCCATCCTTGCTAGAAAGTGTCCTCTCTCTGACCCAGTATCTTTAATTGAGGTGTTATTAAGTAAAGGTTCTTGTAAAGGTCAACATAACTCTAAAATAGATTCATGAACAAAAAAGAGATGTGTTTCTCTGCCTAGACTCACTGCAGTGCCATTTTATTCACAGCATTTTCTTTGGTGGTATTTCCAAAGCACCATCAGAAGGTGAGCTTGGAAGGGCTGGGCTCTCGGGGGTCTTTCTGCAGACCATAAAAGGACAAGTTGCCCCTAAGGGAACTTCAGGACATAACTATCCACCATGATTTCTGTCCTGACAAAGCATCTCTCTCTAACCTTCCCTTTCCTTTAACTTTCTAGTTAGATTAGGGAAAGGGAGACACTGAAAGCTGTTTTTTAGTCTTTGTGGATATACCCCTAAGGGCTAGTGCAGAAACTCTTCCACTAAAAGATGTAAGTCTTCTACAGATGGCAATGTGGGAGGGTGACAACAAGGTCAAGCCATGGGATACCTCAATTCCAACCTGGCAGGCTATGTGTCTGGCACTATGCAGTTTCTACAGTTTTTTCTTCTTATCCTCACTCTTTAAAATGCAAGCTAGGTCACATGTAACTTCTTCAACACTTGCTGCTCCACAGAAATTAAAAATAGCAGCATCGTGTTATCTAGGACTAGGGGGAGAAAAAAACATAGTTAGATTTAATGCATTCTTGTGTAGTTGGTTTGTGCCTGTGCAGCTCTAGTGCAATGAAGCATAGAGAGGTCCTGCATTTATCCTGTATGCTATGATTTGACCAAAACAAAAGTCAGTACGTATTCTCTCAAATGATGAGAAAGAAAATAATTTTGAGTCAATTAGAAGCAGTTCAGGCACTACAGTGGACTTCTCAGCACAATGGAGCACTGGCTAGGGCCCTAATGGACTTAATAGCTTTGATCTCAGCTGCAAAATTCAGTAGTAGTCCTGGATTTACATTTTTTCTGGCATTTTTGGTTTTATGAATAATAAGTAGGTTCATTTGTATAAATTACTCTAAGGAGTTTGTGAAGGTCAATGGAATCTAATCCCAGGTTCTCTTAAATATGTAGTTTATTATCTCTTTGTATTTAAAGTTTCAGAAGCTGAAACTTTAATGATGTTATGCAACTGTAAACAGAGGAGTTCACCTGATATTGCAAAAAGGAGGGGTGCTAAATAACATATCTCTTATCTAGGAAAGGCCTAAACTCTTCTAGCTTCTTTAACATTGCCATTTTGTTGAGCATTTATCTACCTTGTTTCTTGTTTCAAACAGTTTCATAGAATCAAAGAATAAGTTAGGTAAAAAATGATCTCTGGAGATCATCAGGTTCCCGACATCAGTGCAGGGCCAGCATCAGCGAGATGCTTATGTTGCCCCAGCAACAGCTAAGAAATACAGTCCACATAAAGAAACATGGTGCAACCATTTTATATTAATTTCTGGACACCACGTACAAGGGATTCTGGCCTAGAGCCTGGAAATTTCTTTGCTTGCTTGTGTGTATGTATTAGCTTTGTCAATAATGCAGTTATGTTGCCACATGGTGTAGAATTAGGTATACGAAAATATTTTTACACAAATTTCAAATGAGGAAGGAGGGTTTCCATCTATACCATAAACTCGCTGTAGTCCCTACCTCTAGTACTTTTTTTCTGTATTTGTAGAAATATCTCAGCAGTCCTAAGACACACTATGAGGGTTCCTTTTGCCATCTGGTCACAGACTGATCTTCAATGTAGTGTCTTTAAACAAAATCGTTTCAAATGAATGAGGTTGGTTTGGCTTACAATAACAGAGAAGACATGAAAGTCACCTTCTTCCTGCTTTCTGCTGCTGAAAAGTGCCTTTCCCTCCCTGTCCCTGTTCTGCTTCCTCCCTCACTGTTGCAAAAGACAGGAAACTATTTTGGACTGTGACCAACAGCATTGCCGGAGTATGTTTATCGCTAGTTTCAGTTCGTATGGTGCAAAAAGATGTGCAAGCACATAAACATCCCAACTCAATTCTATTTCCATATTAGATGTTTATTCCCCTTGTTCCATTATACACATTTATAATTTAAAGAAGGACATGACTGATGCCCAGAGAACAAAGTAACCATTATGTCCTTTGGAATTTTTGTGTTATAAATTATCTTGGCCATAAGGTACATTAAAAAATGTACCTGGTTATTGAGAATTGCCATGCAATGCACACTGAAATGCCAATTCTAACCCAGGGGAAGGAATCATTAATTGGGTAATGATATTGAAAGTGTGATAATAGATTTATTACTTAAATTGTTGATTATGCCAATTGACCTTTCAGTTAGATCTTTAAGCCTTCATAAAATCCTCCTGCTCCTTGACGGGAAAAAAAGACAACAACCCTGTGCTAGCAATTATATTCATTTGACAACTGTATTTGCAAAGGAGAAAGCACAGCAAATGGAGCAAACCAAGGTCAGTGAACTCTTACCTATGGATTCTCCAGCATAGCATCAATTCAGGCAGCGTGAGCTGAGTACTCTGCTCCTTCAGCAGGAAAAACAGTATAGTTACAGCCTAGCACTTACGTGTAAATTGTTGCAATTACAGGCTATTTACTTGATGCTTTGAATTAACTCAGTCAGTGACCCAGGCGTATGTCTGAAGGCAGTGCTTCCCTGGAAGATACATAGAAAATGAGAGGTGGCGTGCACCATCACGCACTTGCCCACTGTGAACTTTTAGCATTAAGCGGCCACAAAGGACTCAAAGGACGTAGATGTCCGCTAGGCAAATCTCACCCAGTGGCAAAATTAACAAACGCAAGCAAAGGAATGACTTAAGTAATGTATAATTGGTAATCATAGCTTGTGGCTCTTCTTTCAGTTTCCATTTCAGGGCACCATCAATGACTTCATAATCATCTGACAGTTGTATCTACCTCTGCCCTATCAAAAGGGATTAGCAGTTGAAATTAAGGAAACTAAAGCTTTGTAACTTATTAGCTAGTAAGCTGCTGAGTATAGCAATATAGCAAAAGAAGAAAGAAAACCTCCCTGGTTCAGTGGATAGTTTTCCCAATATTCATTAGAAAGTCTTCATTAATTATTTCTGATTGGGTCCATTGTAATAATTGAATCGCATCTGCAATGCAGGGCAAAATTTGTCAGCAGTCTGGCTGCTGAGAGTAAAGGGATATAGATTTCCTTCCTCATTATTTCTGTGGTGCTGTGTGGCTGCTCACAGGGCTTCACAGCCAGCCAAGGAACCAAGGAACCTGCTCTGAGGCATTTGGCTTCCTAATTAAGCAAGTAAAACTATGAGAGATGACAATAAACTGAGGGCAAAAGGGGAGAAAAGAAGCACCTACAAAGAAGAGGCAAAAGCAAACTTTTCTGGAGAGAAATATTATTGCACAGTTCAGAGGTGGCTGTTGCTGTTACTCAGTAGGAAAAAAGTTGCACTGAGATTTATGGACACAGAAGCAAGCTTCTTTAGGCACCTGCTTAGAAGCAGTGCCTTGGTGCAACAGGAGCAATGGCCTTCCTGTACTGACACACACAGGTTTCTCAGAAATCACATATTAATGCAGACAAATGGCTTGTCTGCCTCCTTCCTCTACTACAACTGGGTAGACCATTTGTGCTCCCATGCTATGTGTCAAAGTGAGTGACTGCCTGGCTTCTCCATTTGGTTAAAAGATGCTCCCACATGTGTCTTGGGAGTGATGTGTTGCTGTGGTTAGTCCAGAAAGAGCCCCTGAAAGCAAGGCTATGCTGTGCCTTACTGCTTCATGATGTGATTACACTTAAACCTGGAAGTAGCTCTGTTGCTGAATGAGTGGATGGGATAGCCTTGTGGGAAACTACAGAAGATGTAGTATCCGCCTAGTTTGTAGCATCTGTAAAAGAAACTTTTTAATCTGCCTTCAAAACAATCTTTCTTACAACCTGAGGAATCCTTACGACTGTTTACCAGGAGACTGAGAACCTGTGCACAGCTCAGGTTGGGCCCAGCAGCAGCACACAGTGCCAGGAGCAGCAGTGTGGGGCTGCTCCACCAGGTAGGCACCTTGCAAGGTGCCAGGGACAGTGGGACAGGTAGTGTTTGGTTCATAGAATCACAGAATCTTTTTTGTTGGAAAAAACCTTTAAGATCACCACAAACCAAACACCACCAAGCCCATCACTAAACCATGTCCCTCAGCACCTCATCTACATGGCTTTTAAATATCTTCAGGGATGGTGACTTTACCCCTCCCCTGGGAAGCCCATTCCAGTGTTTAACAACCCTCAGTGAAAAAGTTCTTCTTAATGTCCAATCTAAACCTCCTCTGGTGCAACTTGAGGCCATTTCTTCTCGTCCTATCACTTGTTACTTGGGAGAAGAGACCAGTCCCCACCTCACTACAACCTCCTTTAAGGTAGTTGTAGAGAGTGATCACATCTCCTCTCAACCTCCTTCAGGCTAAACAATCCCAGCTCCCTCAGACACTCCTCATCAGATTTGTTATCCAGACCATTCACCAGCTTCATTGCCTGTCTCTGGACAAACTCCAGCACCTCAATGTCGCTCTTGTAGTGAGAGGCCCAAAACCAAACACAGTACTTGAGATGCAGCCTCACCAGCCCTGAGAACATGGACAGAAATGTTTCCTTGGTCCTGCTGGTCACACTGTTTCTGATACAAGCCAGGATGCCATTTGCCTTGTTGGTTACTTGGACACACTGCTGGCTCACGTTCAGGTGACTGTTGACCAACACCCTCAGGTCCTTTTCCACTAGGCAGCTTTCCAGCCACACATCACCCAGCCTGTAGCACGGCATGGTCCTCATGACAAGGGGAACAAGCCTATGGACACAGGGAAAAAGAGCAGAGCAGTGTGAGTGACCAACACCAGGTCAACCAAAATCCCAGGTGATGACACAGGTCCATAGTGGCAGGCAGGTTCATGGTCCAACCAGCAAATGAAGCCACGGCATGGCCAGTGAGGTACAAGGCCTGGGCAACATGCTCAGGCATCAAGCTCTCAGTGCCAGGGAGGACAGGGTGCATGAAGAGAGGCCCTGAATGAGGCTTCTCACTGCTCTTTCCCACAACTTAGCTGTATTCACAGAAGTGTGATGGAAGATTACACAGCATCATCATATTAAAGCAGCACTCAAACACAGGCAGCTAAACCCTTAGATATATGAGGTGAAAGAGACTGCAGAGAAGGATTACAGAGAAAGGTGGCTATGAGGGTTGTTGGCATACTCAGGGATGTGACAGGCTTCTGATGAATGCTATCAACATTGCACATTGCTAAATCATTTCATTAGAGCTTCCAAGACCTCAGCTATTACGTATCAGCTCAGAGCAGTAGAAATATAGGTGTGCTACCACTGCCACCTCCTTCTTTACCTTGCACATTCCAGTCTTTACACATCCTAAAGTTCTGTTCTCTTCAGTACATGTACTTTGTAAAATTTAATACACACACCCAATCTTTATACATTGGGGGGGGGGGGGGGAAGTAAAATATGGAAGTCTTGGAAAGAAAACATTTTCTATAACTCTGGTAGTCCTACCAAATAAGAAAGGTCTTGTAATTCTAAAATAGACTTCACTTGCTAAAATCAACAAAGAGTTTGCATGAACAAAGGGAACAGAATGATATATGAGTTAATACAAAGTTATGAAATTTCCTCAAACTTGGTTGCACAGTATAATATAGAATGACACAATTCTTTCAGGATTTTAAAAAGAAAAGTAATCAGTAGCTAGGTCTTCTGTTCATATTGCTGATGTTTCAGTAGATTATACTCAAGCACTGTTTCTTCTGCCAGAACACTATGACACCATGTCACAGGAGCACAGCGCTATGGTAAAACATTGACTTATGCTTTAAGGGACTGCATAATTCAGCTATAGCCCCAGTATGACTTCATCCATCATGTAACCATCACATATAATTTTAGGGAGGAAAGGGTTAATTTTAACCTGTTTTGCAGTTACAGCTATTCAATGTATTTTGCTCCATTCCGTTCAGGGATTGGCACGTTGTCCCACTACCAGGCATGAGGACTGATGATCAGCAGTCCCACTCTTGTCACTCTTCTGGGTTTGTCCTCCACTCTGGCAACAGATAAAAGGAGCAGGGGAAAGTAACTGTTTTTCTACCAGCTTGGATGTGTCCCCAGTGAGTTCTGATATTTTGGCACAGGCAACACATCTCTATCCTGAGTTGTTCATTTTGCAAATGGAGACTATGAAGCAATGTAAAATGTAAAGTCTTTTCTGAGCCCAGGCTGAGGTACCACCTCCCTGACACACAGCATCAAAGGCCTCGGCTGATAATATAGATCTTACTGAGGATGTCTTCAGAGGATCAGGGAGCAGCCTTGTAAATTTCCAAGACACAGATCTCCACAAAAACAACTGCTGTTTGTGTTTTACCAGAATAGTCTCTGTTTTCACAGAATCACAGAATCTTAAGGGTTAGATGGCACCTTGAAAGATCCCCAACCCTCCCTGCCAGAGCAGAACCACCTAGAGTAGGTCACACGGGAACTTGTCCAGATGGGTTTTGAATGTCTCCAGAGAAGGAGACTCCACAACCCATCTGAGCAGCCGTTCCACTGCTCTGTCACCCTCACAGTGAAGAAATTCTTCCTTGTGTTTCTTTGGAATCTCTTATGTTCCAGCTTGTACCCACTGTCCCTTGTCCTGTCATTGGACATCATCGAGAACAGCCTGGCTCCATCCTCCTGACATCTGCCCTTTATGTATCTGTAAACATTAATGAAGTCACCCTTCTGTCTCCTCTCCTCCAAGCTAAAGAAGCTCCCAGCTGCTATGTATAGAATAATGCAACCCAGAATACATAAAACTAATTTTCAAGTAGCAATTGCTGCCCCACCTCTCTTTTGGTGTGGACCAGCAATCATAAAGATTACTGGTTTCTGCATAGATGGTGACCCGTGCAAGAGAAATGCCGAGACAAGCCTAAAGGGCATAGTGTTCATTTTAACAAATTTTATAGCTTTGTAGTAAACCCAAATAAATATGTTGCCTCAGCAATGGAGATTTTTTGCCTATCCTTTGGAAAGACACTAGGATAATATCCAAATGAAACTCTATGTCTGTGAAGAGTGGAATGGAACAGTCCCACACCTGGCAGCTCATAGCACCTTCTGAATCCTTTCCCCTCCAGGAAAGACAGACTGTATTTGTCACCATCTCCGAAAGACAGGCAAGAGTGAGGCAGGAGTTCTGACCCGTGATTCTCCCTTCATCCTTTCACAGTAGGTTTAAAATGGTTGGTAGCAACACTGGTATTTGCATCAGAGATACCCAGCGTGCCCGAACACATGGTCCAAGCAAGCAGAGCTGAGCCCACAGCATCAGTATCAGACTGGAAAGTCACTGCAACTAAGAGGATCAATGACATAGATGAGCTGATCCAAGGTCAGAGAAAGCCCCTGGGCTTTTTGTGATGGGAAGCTAATGACTTGGAGACAGAACTGAGATGGATCTGGGTGGCTTCTCTAATAAAAACATCTCAGTATTGTTTTCCCTGGATTTTGGCATTCGTTCACCAAAACAAAAACAAACAGAGTGTTTTGCTGGAACATAATTTTTTTTAAAAAAGCACTTAGTGTAAACCTAATTTGAGGGAGTGATCATACCACAGCAGAAAATAAACAATATAAATAACATCTGTGTGACGTGAGTTCTGCTATGAGAGGCTGACTGACACTGGAAGCTCACAGACATTTATTCTTTCAACTGAAAAGGAACAGCTATTACAATATTCCTCTGGGCCAGCAAATATCCATATTCATTTAAATAACTCTGTGTTAATCTATCATAATTAATCCATGATTTCTAGGATAATGTAAAAGAGTTGTTACCAACCTGCACCATCCAAAGAACAGAGAGCAGGGTGAGGAACGGGTAAGAGAAAACTGAATTCCCCAGGGCAGAAGGACAAGAGCCCCATTCAGAGCTACAGGCTGTAGCAATGCAGAGTGTTCAGATAGAATCTCACCTTCAAGACAACACAGTCAACTTTTCCAATGGCTGAAGAGGTTTGGTGCATACCGGTTAGTGCTGACCAGACTTTGCTTCTCTTACTTTCTTTTTTCAGTTTTCCCCAACAGCAGTTCAGGAAGGTCAGTTGAGATTTGCATAGTTTCCTCCTGAAGTCCCGGCAGGTGGGATGATGGAAATACAGAGCTGTCAGTGTGTGTATATTCATAGGCTGGAGAAAGTTTGCAAGTAGAGGCAGTATGTATTATTGGATCAGCTGGTATTGCTGGAAATATTAGGCAAACTTTCAGGTATGCCAGCCCTTATTCAGGTCTGCAATAAGAGCAGCAATTTTCAGAGCTAAATGCAAGCTGAGAACAAATGCTCAAATGTTAATTAGGTATGTATCAATTAGGCCTTTGTTTAAAGAAAAGATACTTGGTAGCTGTGGAGGAGAAAGGATGGTAAAGAGGGAGGAAAGTGAGAGATAGAGAAAGTTAAATGAAGCTGCTTGTCACCTAAGGGGGAGAAGAGACAGGTAGTTTATAGCCTGGGGAACAAGAGTCAATTGTGGTGAGTAGGAGGAAAGTCTAATCATAAAAGTCACATCTACTGAGAGCGTGCTCCTCCATATCAAGTGGTTTTATGAATTTCAATTCTCAGTCTCATCTTTCGAAGGGATTTTGGAGGCTGTTCAGAAAAAGACCACTAAGATGACAAAGGTGTTTTGGGAGCAATGTTTGACAGCCAGCTGAACATGAGCCAGCAGTGTGCCCAGGTGGCCAAGAAGGTCAATAGCATCCTGGCCTGCATCAGAAATACTGTGACCAGCAGGAACAGGGAAGTGATTGTCCCACTGTACTTGGCACTGGTGAGGCTGCACCTTGAATACTGTGTTCAGTTTTGGACTCCTCGCTACAAGAAGGACGTTAAGGTGCTGGAGTGTGTCCTGAGACAGGCAGTGAAGCTGGTGAAGGGTCTGGAGAGCAAGTCTGATGAGGAGCAGCCAAGGGAACTGGGGTTGTTTATCATGGAGAAAAGGAGGCTGAAGAAGAGATGTGATCACTCTCTAGAACTACCTGAAAGGAGGTTATAGTGAGGTGGGGGATGGGGTTTGGTCTCTTCTCCCAAGTAACAAGTGATAGGACAAGAGGAAATGGCATCAAGTTGCACCAGAGGAGATTTAGATTGGACGTTAAGATTTTCACCAAGAGGGTTGTTAAGCATTGGAATGGGCTGCCCAGGGAAGTGGTGGAGTCTCCGTCCCTGGAGATATTTAAAAGCCATGTAGATGAGGTGCTGAGGGACATGGTTTAGTGATGGACTTGGTGGTGTTTGGTTAGTGTTTGGACTTAATGATCTTAAAAGTCTTTTCCAACCAAAATGATTCGATGATTCTATGGTCTCCTTTTGGCAGATAGGATTGAGGGATTTTTTTATCATAACTTGACCATATGAGACCATTTTGGTCTATACTAGTTGTTTAAATTTACTTGCACAGTTATCTTGAAGCCACTGAGTTCATTTTAGTTTTGGTCTGGGAATGTCGGTGTGGGATTCAGAGAAATTCAGGGAGAGAGAGGTGAGGGTGGATGCCATATTAGACAGGCAAGATCTATTTGGGTGGAGAGTGAAGGGTAACGAGATGATTTATCTGCAACATTTTCATGAGATTATCCACTGGTTTTCCAGGAGCTTCTGCTAAGGAAGCTTGAAGGAAGCTATGTCCTTCCTGAATCATGCACAATCCTATTCAGGAAAGCAACAGTGAGACCAGTAACCAAAGGCTTCCCATCTCTATTGCTGGAACGCCCAAATTCACAAGAACAGTGGATTTTAGGGTAGCAGCACCACCTATTATATATTCTACTAAACAAATAATGAAAATAGAAGCTCTATTCAACCAGAGCAGTAAGAAACCAAACGTTTAGTCAATATTGTGAGTACCCTTCAGTGAGAGTTCATCTGTTGATTCCGCTCAGCCCACACAAACCTGAGGTGCTTTTTTGCTGCAAAAAAGAAATCTCCACATGAAGCCAGTGTTATTTTTAAGTGGCTTTGTATAAAAAGTAACCTGAATTTTCTGTGAAATATAAAACTGGTGAGACAGCTTCAGGAAATCTTACTGTAGAACAAAATACCATTTATCTCGAATGCATTTTTCCCTAAATATACGTGTATGGAATTCAAATCAGAGCATTTTGTGAGAAAATGTGGAAGGGTTTTATACTGTCAAACTGTGCACAGTCTGTGTGCAGTAAAAAAATAGCTATTTCTAGATTACTAAAATGTCTTTCAAGTCGTAATTATAAATCAATATGCATATGTACAAAATATTGGTGTCGCCATGAAGTGCCTGAAATTCAATATTTTTAGTCTACTGTGTCTTCTGAAAGTGTCTGCTTATTTTCTATTCTTTCTGTGCTAAAAACTGTCTCTATATTTTATGTGTTGTTATTTGTGGAGCTCTATTTGCAAACAGAAGTAACAGCTAGTACTGCAAAAGATATACAGGCTGTATAAAATGCCTGAAGAAAATAAATCTGGAAGCATACAAATGCCCCCAACTATAAATTTCAAGGACACCATAAGAATTTTTAACCTCATGCTAATGTTGTTAAGAGTACACCATAGCCGTGTGGGATGCACTCTTGCAGTTAGCAGGAGGAAATTAGCTCCAGATTTTGGATAATGTGCACGTTTCCACGGTTGTGGTACCTATTTGTGTGAAAAAGCTTTGTTTGAGACAGTGGCACATGCAGTCATTGGGGTGTAATTCCCATTGCTGCTATGCGTTGTGCGCCAGCAATCATCTGCTAGCAAGTGGTTCCCAAGGTAAGTGTTCTGGTTTAGCAAGGAGCAGCTTTTGGCTTAGTAACAGGGGGAGCGGGTTGCAGTGAAGACCCGGTAAAGAGTTTGCGGACCCTCCCCCGGCTCCTGGGTTCACACCCACCTCCGGCCCGCCTGGGCCAATCTGGCGCCTCTGCGATCACTATTTAGGGGACGGGAATTTGAAATGTGAGGCGGGAGGTGTAAGAGTGATACAAGATGGAGGCGACCACGCGGACCCTTCAGCCAGAGGAGGAAGGAAGGAGGAGCAGTAGACCGGAGACCCTTCTGCAAGCCGTGGCGAGAATGCAAGCTGTGCCCCTGAAACCTGTGGAGATCCGTGGCAGGACTGAGAGCCACCAGCAGCTCCGTGTGAGTGAGCCCGGACGGGCGAGGGACTGTGTGAGGAGACGGCCATGGCCCAGGCCGTGTTGGAGAGCCTGCACGTCGCAGAGCAGCCCCACACGAGAGGCAGAGAGGAGCTGCAGCCTTTGGAATGGGTGCACGTCAGAGCAGCCCGTGCAGGGCTGCTGTGTGTGTGAGTTACCCCACGGACTTGCAGGGAGGACTGGTGTGGAGTTCACCCGTCCTGAGGAGGGACAGACGGCAGAAGCTATTGGGAGCAGACTGACTGAGACCTCCACTGCCTGACCCCCCGAACCGTTCGGGGGGGGGCAAGGTAAAAACCCCGGGATCAGGGCTCTGAGCCCGGGAAGAGGGGAGGTGTGGCGGGAAGGTGTTCTTAAAAAGGCTGGTTGGACTTTCCATTGATGTATTACTCTGTGTTGTTTCGTTTTGGTTATGTTTTGGGGTTTTTTTTCGGGGTATGTTTTAGTTGATGTTGCATTAAATTATTTTCTGTTTTCTTCCCCAAACCGAGTAGCCTGGTCTGTTTTGTCCTGGACCTTAAGCGGCAATTAAGCCCTCCCTGCCCTCGAGCAATTCTCAGCCTCTTCGGTACTTGAGGCTAATCGTGGTCTTTGTTCCCTGATGGGCCTAAACCACGACAGTAAGCATGGCATACTGGAGCACTTCCCAGCTCCCAGGCAAGATGCATGGATGGACAGTGACCTAGCTGCACGCTCCAGATGTCTGACTGTGACAGCTTGGAGCTGTCAGCAGGGAAGGAGGCTCCCACATAGTTCTCAGATTAAGGGTCTCACATCAGCTCATTCACTCAGCAGCAGTGCCAGAAGGTGGTTTTGCCCAGATACATCCTGAAAACCATTTTGAGAAACACTGCTGATGTCCTCTAGAGAGCCTTGAGCATCCGGTAGCACAGTGTGGAAATCTCAGTGGAGACTCCCCAGTATGGAAGGCACCATACTAGTGGTACAGGAGTTTGTCTGTTGGCTTAGACCATATGTCACCTTTCCCATATCTTCAGCATAATTATTTTTTTTTTACTAATGTGGAAGGATGTAGACTAATTGGAGAAAATATTTTCTTCACTTCTAGATTGGCTGCTTAATATGTTACCAAAAAATATTGAAGGTAAGGGCTTTGAGAGAAACACTAGAATATAGATTGTTTCCTTTTTAAAATATGTCCTGAGGAATCAACATTTTCTGCTGGGAAACTGTTGCCTCAGTGCAGTCTTGTTTTTGTACCACAGGGTTACTTTTCTGACAACCTGAAGTCTTGTTAACCATGTATATGCACAGAAAGGCAAAGGTCCATGGTTTTTATCTCCAAGTCACAAGCTGGTGTTACCCTAGGGCCTGTCTCTCATGCCATAGACATTCCTCTAATAAAATGGATTCTTGTATGTGTTCAAGTTACACCAAGCTGTAGTAGTAAGCAGATGACAACAATACCAACACTAGTATCAAAATAAGGTAGATGTTTCTGTCAGTGCATGGTTATTTCAAGGGAAAAAACCCCCATATTCTTCAATGTAAATTGCTTATATTTTTCTCTGTATAACTCTACAGCTATTTACATATCATGGTGCTGGTGCAATTGCATTCAGCATTTCAAAGCTCCTCCTTAACCAAACAAGACAGAGTGTAGAAGGCCAGAATTTAAAACAGCTTTGTATACACTTGCATATGGCAGACCATGAATTGGTCTTAGCACTTGTTCTGACAGACTGATTGAAAATGTGACTAGTGGTGCAAAATCTGTCACAACTTAATGAGAAGCCAAACCTAAACATGCAAAACAACTTCTTCTTCCTGAGACCAGGTTTCAAATTTCTTCATTTTGTTGCACAGACTGCCACTGAAAGTGACTCTTCGTTGCAGCTTCCTTCTGCACTCAAAGAGCACCTGCATTGGTTCATACAAAAGATTAACATGCAAAACACTGAATAATTCAGAATGCTTTGAGTGGGTAGAGAGGCAAGTACACTGAAAATAACTTGTTTTTCCGGAAGACGTTTGCCTTTTTGTAGAAAAGCTAATAAGCTTGTTGTTACAAAATATGAAATTTCAGACAAACATTTCATCTAGAAAATATAATTTTTAGATTGGGAAGGCACACATAGGGTCCATGCTCTACTGACAAGATTGTCTAGCTAAAGCTCATATCCTGTGGTTGTTATCAACTTTATTCTTGATGAAACAGGGTCCAGCAGGAATAGCAGGAGCCATCATTTGCTGTGACCAAAGTCATTTGGCTGCCAAACTCACCCCACAAGTAGAACAGAGATATAAAGCATTCAAGCAACAACTCTTAAAAGTCAGGAGTTTCAAGTCCCCATTTTCAGCTTAAGATTTTTATATTTCAATCAAAATAAGGTGTTTTTTGGCACGTGGATGATTAGGTTTTATTTAAAACTGGAACATCAGATGTAAGACAAATACAATTAACAAAAGTATGCATTGAAATGAAAAAAATTCATTTCTGATCCAAAGATAGCTTTGTGAGAAATTTTGAAACAGCCCTCATGAAAACTTCCCTTGATTTTATTACAGAATGGAAACGGGAAAAAATGTTGATCTATAAGCTTGAGGTGATCATTTGTACATACATGGTATTAAAAAAGCAGTACACATCATATTAACCATTATTATTATCAAACAGTTCTTCTGAACTGATAAATCTCTTGTGGTTCCAGTCCTTGATCTTGCTGTGGATAACTTAATATTTCCCTCTGATGGGAGTTTTGCTGATTTCCTTGAGACCCAAAGAATAGATTCTTGTTCTTGTAGAGTCCCATCAAATTAATTGCTTCTGAAGTTAAGGCTGTCACTTATGTCCACTATTTTGCTGAGATTCTGACATACACTACATTGTAAAGGTCACAGTTTTATTTCATTACATTGAGGGAAAAACAAAAAGAAAAATAAGTTATAGTTTAAACCGAGAGAACTGAGGTTAACCTTTCTCTGTTGCAGGAAGCCATCCAAATGTGTAAAATGCAACTGATAGAGAAATTTCCCGAAGAAGTACATCCTAAACAAGTGTCACGTTTCTAATTTTCTTTGGGATGATCCGATAATTGCTATGTCTTTGAGGTTGCACCTATGGGAGAGTAAAAGCAGTTACTGATCTAAAAAAGAAAAAAAGACCATATCAAAAGCAGTCCCACAAGTGCCCTCAGGAAGTTACCTGCCAAACCCTCACCCCAAAACATGAAACCTCTATCATTAGCAACCCACTCAAAATCCAAATGCAAAGGAAAGAATGAACAGCAGAACAAAACAAAAGCTGAATGTGAAGCACCCTGATGGCGGTTCTGGGAATTCATTAATTGGTCTTACACTATCTGAGAACTTCTTGTGTATCTCTGCAGCCTGTATTCCTTTAACCAAAACATGACATTGGGCATTTCTCCTCTGGTTAAATAAACTATCCAATAAGATGTAAGAAAAACTTAACATCTGACATTGTGTTCCAAATACATTAGAGCTTGAAACAATAAGCACGCCAGTATTTCCTGTATCTGAAAGACCACTCTCAGCATCATGGTGTTTGTTCAAGGCAGACTTTTTTTAAAGTTCCCATGACTGGCATGATTCCACTGACAGCAGCCTGTTCTCAAACCGACCCCAGTGGGATCAGTGTAGGGCAAAGGCTCAGCAGTTTTGAAAACCTTATCCTCAATTTGAAATTAGAGCTGTGGATTTCCAGTCCTAATTATTTATGCACTCTTACAAAATCTCATTGCAGAGGAAAAGTCAAAGAAAAATTCATTCTCAAATGCATCAAAAAATCACAGACTTTGGGTATTTAAATGTACTAGTGAGACCTTGCATAGATAATTGCAAAGAAATTCTCTAAGGAATGAAAATTTCTTCCAAAGTTGGAAATATGTATCTTCCCATAGCTTCCTAAATGAAACACTACAGTCAAGTGATTTCCTGCAGCCAGCCCCAGTGTTGGCTTTATCTGCCTTCAAGTAGATGCTGTCTGCTGTCTGCTGTTCCTTGCAGCTTCCACACCTGGTCTCAAGCCCTTGGAAACTAATGGAACTTTCACTGTTCTTCCCAGTGGAATTTTTTATCAAGCCCAAGCTGGTTCCTCACTATTGACCAATCTTCTTGTGGTTTGTTTCTGGAACATTAATCATATACAATCTGTATCGCTTTGGTATCCTTCCAGTATTAAACATCTTAAATAATGCATTTGGTACATATACATTATTGAATAAGCCATAGAGGAAAATGTTAGATAACAAATGTGGACAACATGTCTCTGGTATTTAATGAGTCCCAGCACCTCAAGGAAAACCGTGGGATAAATATAACTATCCTAGAAACATTTCATAAGACAGCTGCCTTCTGTTTTAAACACAACTCTCTTTCTCCTCCCCCCTCCTCCTGCCTTTTTGTTGCTAGAACATACTGCTGTTTTCTAAATTTACCCTTTTTTACTGTTTATTTCTGCAGAGAGGAGAAGTGCTCTGGGAAGTAACAGCCTGTGTCTGCTCAAGAGACCTTTACCAAGATCTCTTTGCTGCACTTAATTTCTTGCAGTTCAGTGCAAAGACCTTATTGGTGCTTGGCAGAGACATCATTCCGTACTTCCCAGAGCACATCAAAAGTTTCCTCCAGCCTGTATTGTCCTGGAGATTAGTATATAGGTTTGCTCAATTTATGGCAGAACGGTTATTTGGCATTTCCTGATTTTCCAGTTACAGGTCTGTTATGGCAGGCTTTCTCACTAGGACAGAGGTTTTGAGAAACTCTCTGCTACTGTTCCCCTCAAAACAAAATTTAAAAAATTACAAGTAGAATGGAGGGGGAAAAAAAACAAACCTGAAAAAGACTGAAGGCACATGTTATATTTGTGGAAAGCAAGTATTCCCAGATATTGTGGACTGTCCTTTGAGTATAAAGAATATTGAGCTAGGTAGCACACTGAGCAATCAGAAAGTTTTAAAGGGGGTCTAAGAGTACCTCAATGAACAGTATCTCTGAATCTTCTTGAAATAGGTCTCTATTTGAATCTCATGTTTGGCAAAATAGTAAGGTGGAAATATTTCCCTGAGTACAGTTGCACAAAAAGAGTGTATCGTACCCAGATTTACTAAAGGAAAAAAAGATATTAATCAGAAAGTTCATCCAGTAATGCTATTGAAAGAGGCAGTTTCTATGGCCATTAGTAGACAATACTGCAGGAGATTTGGGGTTGCATGTGATTTTGAACAGGAGGGAGTCAGAGGACTTTCACTGGCTGGATTTAGACTGTCCTTTTCTTCCCTGACAGCTCTGGGTAAAATATAACCCAAGCGTGCCTCTGTTGCTTTAAAATTCTTGTCTACAAGAATGAACCGTTCCAGCCCCTGCCTTGCCATGCCACCTCTCCTCACCACCAAAGGAGGATTCGAACAGCAAGTTTGCTCCTGGGTTGGGGACTGTGCCCACGATGGTTTGCCTCTGTCCTGCTGGGCCTTTCATATTTATTTCCTTTAAAGCACATGCCCTGAGTTTCTTATATTTTATTCTCACTGTGCTCTGATAGCAATTAATGAATAATTTCATGAATTTCAATCAACTCATGCTGTGTACTGGCCCATTTTCTGTGGAGCTTTCTCTAAAGCAGCATAGCCTCACTGAGGTTGCAGCTCACTGGATATAACTTCACTGAAATGGAGGTTGCTGGCTACCAGTCAGTGAACTAAAACTCATTTTCTCATGCTACAGAAGACCTCATACAACACATTACAAATACAAAATGAAAAGGAGTAGGACCACAACAACCTTCTTATTTACATCCTGATATGCTACAGCTGCTAGAGCCTCTACTTGGGTTTGATTTTGAAATTATTTCTTCTTCAGATTAATTCAGTGCTCTACTAGTCCTGCCAGTGCTAGTCTAGGAAGAAATAGTTACATTATTCATTGCATCCTACACATCAGAGAAAAAAAAAAGACAGCTCTAGTGGTTCATTGGACAGCCCAACATTACAGGAGTGAGTTTCTCAGGCAGTCCTCTCTCAGTAAGGATACAGTATCATCAGCACTACTTTTACACAGTTTTAAATCTCTTTATAGCCAACTTGACATCTAGTTAACCATGGATATTTGACAATCACATGTTTCAAAGCCTGCCTGTTGACTTATCAACCTGCCTTTTTATATGGGTTACTATAAAGGGACTATTATACTGGGGAAAGCTTTGCATAGTTTATTGTTTCATCTGGAAACAGATGCCCAAATCTTTCCATCTCTTCCAGCTCTTCAGCCAGACAAAGAGAGATATCAATCTATGGATGAATCAGAAGTTAAAATGTTTGTGTGTGTGTGTGTGAGCTGATTTCGGGGTTGAATCCTTCAGCGACGTTTTGAATACTGATCTTTACTCAATGAAAGAAGGACTTCTGCTATTAAGAGTATGTTGTAGTCATTTCTGCAACCCATATGACATTGGTGTTACGAATGACAAACACACATCTGGCATTATGAAACAGGGCTCCGATCTCTAAATTGATTTGACAGATGGCAGCTCCTCAGACACTGACTGTGTGATAAACTGAAGGCTTTGCTTGCTATTAACCAGCCAAAAAAAAAAAAAATATCCAAGTTTAACTGCATTAGAACAGATTGCTGGAATTAATGTGGTAGGAGTACTTGTAAATGTGTCTGGATGTATCACAGACTTGGCTGTTAGAATGAAAAATCAGGGAGGCAGAGCTTTTTCTTTCTGAAGGTTGTTTTCCTCCCTTCCCTCAGTCCAAATTCACTTAATTTACAGGAAAATACATGCCCAAAAGTTCTGGACACCCTCAAAATAATTCATATATGCTATTGCTTCAAATAGCAAATCAGATCTGTCCTGTCGATTTTTCATACACTCAGCACATCTCCCTGTCCATCATTAGACATACAGTCTGGAAATTCCATCACATTTCTTCGTAAGTTAATCCCACCCACATAACTTCACTCCTTCCCTTTTCCTCCACAGACAATTGGAAAAATACTATAAACTGAACTTTCTTTTTCTGTATCTGTATCATCAATATATATTTTCCTCTTAATCAAGATATGCTGACCAATGAATATCACAACATGACATACTCTATAGCACATTTGATCAGCAGGAGTAAAATTATTTGATGACATTGATCTATATTTCTATTTTATTGACCTTCTAATTTGATTTTGATAGCTTAATTTCTCTTTTCAAACAATCCTTAGAGACGGAGCAGTTATATACAGTGCAATAAATGGAGCTGCAATCCATCATTCATTTCCTTCCCAGTATAAAACCACAACCACAACTAAATAATATTTCCAGTTTATAGAGTGCCATTTGGGGTAGTTAAGAAGAAAAATAGATCCTTCCCCATTAATGGAGCCATGACTCACTCTGGATTGGAGGAGCACAGCTGTGATGGCAAGTGCAAGCCTCCTGTAGCTGTGCTGAAGTCAGCTGAATTACATCAGGGATGAATCTGGCCCAGTCTAAATGAGCACTTGCTCTCTCTTACGAAATGTTCTTCTGATTTATCACAGGGGCATGTGATATGGCATATTAAATGGACTGATTATGAAGCTTGTGTAGGACATTGCCCAGTCCCACAAGATACTGAGTCCTTAGAGTTCCTTTTCTATCAATGGAACTTGAAAAAAAGGCAGTTCCTTGGAGACGGCACTCAGGATGTGGCAGAACTGGCCCTAGGGCCCTCTTTTAAGATAAATTACCTGTGCAACTGCCACAAAATCTGCTAAAGCCGAGGTTAGGGATGCTCTTCATTGCACTTGGGTTTTGGAAGGAGCTCTGTGCAATGGGTCAGAGCATGAAAAATGGCCTCCTCAGAGCGAGGCTTGGTCCCCAAGTCCCTTTTGGCCTGCAGCTCAGCCCTGGGATGAGGAGCAAGGGTCACTCTCCTCCCATCGCTGACAGTAACAAAATATGCAATTAAACAGAAGCCTGTAACTCTACTCTCCATTTGACCTTTTCTTGGCTAATGTAATCAGAATTAAGACCTTCCAGAACTCCTGACTGATGTTCCTAGCCTCTTCTTCCAGTGGCTGGTAATTTTTCCCTCAGCTCAATAATTTAGTTCGATATTCATCATTTTTAAAATGTCTCACACACCTTTTCTTCCCCTCCTTCTTCTTTGCTGAGGTATTACTTTTCCTTAAAATTATTTGCCAAACCTTTAGTTTATGTTGTGAATTGATCAGTGCAATCACTGGGCAACATTTATCTTCTGTGAATGTTTTGCATTAGTTTCTGATTCAAAGAGTTTGAACAGCCAATAGCTGACCTAACTGATTTTCTGTTTTACAATGAGACACACCAGTCACTTCAGGCTTTGTAACCTGATTGGGCCCACAGGCAAGGATGTATGAGAAAATAGAGCCTGTGATACAAACTCTCCCTTAATCTCTCAAATAATTTTAAATTATAACTTTTCACATGTGGAACAGAAGAGATCAAATCTGAAGCTGATATCCTCAGAGAGACTACCTACTGCCTCTGACCTGTGCTGGAACTTTCCATCCAGTTTTCTCCTGACAGTGGGAGGAATGGGCTGTGCAGCAGGTATGATTGCCTCTATCCAGTCAAACTGCAAACTTGAAAAATCTTAATTCTCTGTGATTGCCCTGATTTTCATCTCACCCCCACACCCATGAGCTTTTTTTACATTTTAAAACTCTCCATTTAAACTTTGCCTGCATGGGCCTGTTATTTTCTGGCCTTTTTCCTGTGCTTAATTCTGATCTTAGAGGGTAACAAGGAAGCCAATCATAGAAATCTTCTTTCACCTTGCAGAGGTAGAGAGACATGGCTTTAGTCTGTGTGGTGCTTTCCATCAGTAGATGGGCCCCTCGCTTTTTCCTCAGCCTGCTCCTTAGGGAGAACTCGGGTTCTTCTCTCCTTCCTGACCTCCACAGAAGCACTACAAGGACATTTGCTCATTTTTCTTGATTACCCAGGGAGAGAGAGGCAATTTGCTGGAGTTCACTTCTTTACGACCTCTTTCACTATGGAAAAAATCTCTGGATAACTTCTCTTCCTCATAGTTTTTTATCCCCTATTTTTCATTAAAAAGTTCAGAAGAGCAAAGATGAAAATCCTTTAGGAATGTTCCCAGTATCCAGGCAGGGAAAGTCAACTGGGAAACAAAACTTTTCTGTGCTTAGAAGATACAATGGCAGAAAGGCAGGCGATTTCTGAAGAAATTAATTGATTCAGCACTAATCATCAAATAGTTAAATGGCTTGCCATTTGCTTTCTCCTACTCAAGAAGAAATATAACAAAAGAGCATCGCATGTAAAATACAGTGGCAACAGTGGTGACTGAACTTTATTAGAATGCATCCAGTAACACTTTTTGTCAGGCAACTTCTATTATGCAGATAACGGGGAAGGTAATGAACGTAAAAGAAAAACTTTTTTTCTTTTGGTCTGCAAAATGTTTTACTATGGTTGTACATAATTCCATAAATTTAAATCACGGACTTCAAATCCACAATTTAAGGTAAACCTTCATCAAGTTCTATAGGCTCCTTCATTTACAAGATGGAGCCATCACATTACACTGAAGAGTCCTATTCAAACTGAGCAGTAGTTTGTCTTCACAGGCCATAGTCTTCCAATATGAGGAAAACATAAACGATTTTCACCTCTATATTGTCTCTTGATATTTTTCAAGAACTTGTGCAGTTACTGATGCAGCTAGAAGCCATCATAACAGACTCATACCAAGCTTTGTCCAAGGACAACTCGATTCAACTTTATGCTATATGTCTGTGAAGGATTCCAATGTTTCCCTAGCCACTGGGCTGCAAGAGACTTCCTAGGCCACCTAACCTAGCATTTGACATCTAGAACTACTCCTACATTTGTGTTTGAAGCAGGAGCCCTATGCTTGTGAATCTAGTCTCCTGTAAGTCCCTACTCACAACACTGTCATTCTCACTGTGAAGCTGCCTGAACATACCCTCTCTACCCTGCCCTGGTGAGGCCTCATCTGGAATGAATGCTGTGTCCAGTTCTGGGCTCCCCAGCTCAAGAAAGAAAGGGAACTCATGGAAAGTCCAGAGAAGGGACACCAAGATGATAAGGGGACTGGAGCATCATTCTTATGAGGAAAGGCTGCAGGACCTGGGGCTATTTAGCCTGGAGAAGAGAAGATGGTGGGGGGACCTCATCAACACTTTTAATACTTAAAAGGTGGATGTCAAGAGGATGGAGACAGTCTTTACTCTCTAGTGCCCAGTGACAGGACAGAGGGTAACCATCACAAGCTGGAAAACAGAAGTTCTGTTTGAATAAAAGGAAAAACTTCTTTACTATGAGGGTGAGGGAGCCCTGGCACAGGCTGCCCAGGGAGGTGTGGAGTCTCCTTCTCTGGACATGTTCCTGTGTGACCTCATCAAGGTGAACCTGCTTTAGCAGGGGATGGGACTAGATGACCTCTAGAGGTCCCTTCCAACCTCTACCATTCTGAGATTCTGCAATTCTGTGAAACTGGATACCTTTTGGATGACATCTAATAGCTTAATGCCCTCCTACTACACAACCAGTGCAGATTAGCCACCAATGAACACCCAGTCACTGGGAAAAGTGTACAGCTAACAGTTATCACCTCTCTTTCAAATGTGTATAGGGTGGATATGGGGTCCTCAGCACAAGCTCCTTTGCCTCTCAGAACAGACTATAATGTCTCACATGCATGGAAACATGGTGCATGCCTTATAATCCTGTTCATAAGCTCATCAAACACTGCCTGAAACTGTTACTCCAGGTTAGAGATTCACACGGTATTGTCAGCTGTTTTGTACATGATTTTCAGCTTTGTTTTAATAGTATTTTGACAAGTAATTCATATCAAACATAATAACTACCAGCCACAAATGCATCAGTATCACTGCTATTATTTTACTGTTATTATTATGATTAGTTTTATCATTGATGGAGGACTTTCTAAATTTCAGTGTGTGCTAAAAGAACTAGACACACTCTTCTATGATTTATATACAATGTCATCCTAAGACAGTTTTCTCCTTCGTACATGTTGAAACAGCTCTTCAAAACTAAATGAGATAAAACTGTGTCAACGAGTGAACTGGATACCATATCACTGCTACTTTCCCCAGAGAATATTGGCAAAAAACATAATATTGGTGCTAAATGTATTTTACAAATACATAGCATAAATCAAGATTCATATTCAGAGAGGATGTAGTTGAGAACAGAACAAGTAGAGGAATAAACACTGAGCTGTATTTGTTTACATGCTAGTCATGCAGAAATGAGGAAAATCTCTAGGGTGGACTGGATGTTAGTTGCATGCTTTCACTTCCATCATTTACTGCTGAGATACCAAAAGTCTCTAAGATCAGTGTAAAGTTCCTGACTGAAGTAAATTCTGCAATGTGGAAGTGTATTTGGAAAAGACAACAAAAAGAAAAGAAAATAAAAGGAAAAGAAAAAGAAAGCACATTTATTTACTGCATCTGCATTGGATTTTTTCAGCAAAGGAACCGCAAACCTCCTATTCAACAATGTCTCCATCTTATACCCATATCTCCTCCAGCCTGGAAACTGGGGAGAAGAACAAAAGCATTGCAGATCTCTGCTTTGGCAAAAGCACCTCTATAACAGCTGAACAGAATCATTATATGCCCAGAGCAAAATAAACCTCCATACCATAATAGTTCAACGTATGATATATATAGAGGTGAATTCCCAAACACCAAGTCAGAGGTATTCTAGCTGGCAAGGCTGAAAGGATTAATAAACAGTAATAAGTGGGCTTGTGGAGAGAGAGGAGGAGATTTTTTAATCCCAGGAATGATGAGAAAATAATTGGCTTTATCTATGTGAAGTCTATACCAGCCAGGGCTACCCATGGTGCTGGCCAGCAGAAAGGCCTAGCTGACATTTGGAGGAGAAAATATATGAAAAGCACTGGAAAGGAAAGAGCAGACACCAACTGAATGCCTGTCAGATTTCGTGGAGTATCTGGATAATGCTCTTAGCCACATGGCTTAGTTTTAGGTAATCCTGCAAGAGCAAGGAGTTGGACTCAGTGATCCTTATGGGTCCCTTCCAACTCAAGATATTCTACTGTTCTATGATTCTATGAGGGGAAATCTGTGACTTAATAACTGAGGACAACAAATGTGACAAAAGCTTTATTGGACATTTCTTCCAGGGGTGGTTGTTTCTCCCTTACCTCTCATCACCCTTGCCCCCCTCCAAAATCCAAGTTCAAGGCTAACACCAAGGACACTTATCCTTATAAATCAAACACTCAAGAATGATGAAGGGACATTCCAATAACCCAATCACAGTCATAATAGACTTATAAATGTCTATATGCACTGAAAATCTATGTTTGGATGTAGTAAAACACACATTGTGTGGAAAAAAAAAAGATCAAGGTATCAGCATTATAATTACCTTCGGTACAGAACTGGTACGTAAATCTGCATCAGACATTGGGGGAAGAGGGGCAATTCCTGCAACAAGAATATACAAAATTATTGTTATTCACTGTCCATTGTGGCAAGAACCACAAACCATTAAGGAATACAGCCAAATATGATTCAATGTTGTGAGCAAAACTCTGGCTAACTTGTTGGGCTAATACGGCGAGGTTTTAGTAGTAGGAAGGAGCTTGCAGGGATGACTTCTGTGAGCTGTCACCATGTCAGACAGAGCCACTTCCAGCTGTTTCCAAGACATTCCCACTGCTGGCAAAAGCTGAACCCATCAATGAAACTGCTGGCACCTCTGTGATAACATATTTAAGAAAGGGTAAAAATGACTGCACAACAGGAGCTTGGAAAAAGGAGTGAGAAAATATGAAACAGCTCTGTAGGCACCAAGGTCAGTGAAGAAGGGAGGTAAGGAGGTGTTCCAGGTGCCAAAGTAGAGATTCCCCCACAGCTTTTGGAGAAGACCACAGTGACGCAGGTTTTCACTCTGCAGCCCATGAAGCAATATCCACCTGCAGCCTGTGAAGAATCCCATGCCATAGCATGTGGATTTGCCCTGGGGTAAGCTACAGCATATGGACAGCCCACACTTCGACCAGACTCCTGGCAAGAGCTGTGGCCCTGTGGAGAGGAGCTCATACAGGAGGTTTTCTGGCAAGAACTATGACCCCACAGAGGATCCACACTAAAGCTGTAGAACTGTACTGTCAAAAGGACCTCACTGAAGCAATTCTTGAAGAAATGCAGTCCATGGGAAAGAGCCACATCAGAGAAGTTTGTGAAGGACTGCATCCTGTGGAAAGAGCCCATGCTAGATCAAGGGAAGAATGTGACGAGGAACGAGCAGCAGAGATAATGTGTTAAAGAGATGACCGCAACCTCCATTCCCCAGTCTCCTGTGCTGCTTGTAGGGAGGAGGTGGATGAGGTAAGATGGAAGTTGAGCCTTGGGAAAGGTGGTGGTGGGGAGGTGTTTTAATTTTTTTGTTTCTCACTATCGTACTCATTAATTGTCAATAAATTAAATCAATCTCCCCCAAGTGGAGTCTGCTTTTACAGTAATTAGTGAGTGATCTCTTTCTCCTTATTTTGACCCAAGAGCTTTTCCATCTTATTTTCTTTCACTTTCCTATTGAGAAGGGAACATGAGAGAATGCTTTGGTGAGCACTTGGTGGCCAGCCAAGGTCAACCCAACAACTAACAAATATGAAAGGAACTCATCTAGGATCCAGTTGAATCAATTTGTCTAGGTTTACTTAGGTTTTTTTTGTTTTTAAATAATTGCTATATTTTACAATACCACATGCTCTTGAAATCTTTCCATTGCACTTATTTCTTCACAATTTATTTGTTAGAGAGAAAAAGTATGTATGCCTGGATTATAGACTCTGCACAATAATTTTATGTCATTAAGAGTTTGACTAAACGTTTTGATAATAATGTAGTTTTAAATGCAAATGGTGATAATGATTTGCTGAAGATTTACATTTGCTTTTGAAGAGTCTTTCTGTTTAAAATCTAGAATTTATAATGCCTTAGTCATTTGTCAGTAAAATCATAGTTCACTAACTGCTTCTTTTCTTTCTTTTATTTCTTTTCTTTCTTTTCTTTCTCTTCTTTCTTTCCTTCTTTCTTTTTTTGTTTTGTTTTGTTCTTTTTTTGTGGTGGTGGAGGATTTTTTTGTTTTTACAGACCAACTGCAAAATACTACCTATGTTGGCTATCATATGGGAATCTAGTACTCCTACTTCTATCCCCAGATAATATTTGGAAGAATGAAGGCATTAAAAAAGAGGCCACAAAAAAAGGACTAAAACTATATTCAACTGCAAAGAACTTGCATGTTTTCTCCATACTTTAGAAGGATCATATTCTAGAAAATCCAAACTGTTCTGAAGAGGTCCTTCACAAAGTATTGTGAAATCTTGTAATGTAATTGCTTGACATGTTGTCCAAAATGCCTACATGGAGAAAAAGTAAAATAATATGTGATTCACCAGCATAGACTCACTTGGGATTTGTTCTGTGTTCCACAGTTCCTCTGGAATGTATCCCTGATTTTCGCTACCATACCTTTTCCTGTTTGCCAAATCGCCATCTTTTTTCTTCTCAGCTGAAATTTTTCTAGAAACAGAAAGGTCTGCCATTAGAACTTCATTATGATATAAGAAATCTTGGGCAGTAGGCTGTAGAGAAAAAAGTATGTCTTCTGAAAAAGAAAAATGGTACAAATCATATTCGGGCCTTCCAAGTAATTAACTAGTACAAATCTTGGCTCAGGTTAAGTATTACCTGTGAAATTCTGTTTCAAAAGTTTCCATCAGCTACATTCTCAGAAAGCAAGAAAATAAAGTAATCCATCTTCAAAGAGTGAAGCCTCTGTTCCAGATCACAGCTTTTGTAGAAAATTAATTTTTATGCCTAATTCTGAATTTCAGGATATTCAGTAGCCTAATAATGGAACACCAGCTAGGTTACTAGGACAGCTCACCATTTTTGCAATTTGAGCCCCCCTCAACTGCAAAAGCAAAGCATATTATCTCACATCATCACATTTAGCTCAAAGTAATTCATCTGTACACTCCAAAGTTAATATTTCTCTTTGGAATTTACAAGTGAGTGCAGCCACAGTAAAGTTGACAGAACTTCCTTGGTTAAAGTTCCAGACCCCTGAATTTATAGAACAACGACCTGCATAGCTGCATAGTGAGAAGAGAGTGCATTTTTACTCAAAACTCTTATGCTGGAAGAGATGCTAATATTCATCAGTTCCTACTATGGACTCCGGTCTCAGATAGTCTCAGGTCCATCTTTGTCTAGGTTTGTGATGTGGTGAGCATGAATTGATGGCAGGACACAATCCAGGGATTTGTAGGGGAATGGGAGAATATTCTCAGTTAACAGTATTTGTGAAAAATGATGCATTTACTTTTTAATGTTTAGTAGGAATTACTTTGCAGAACCATAGAGCTTCGGCTGAGCACTACTGATGCACACATAAATCTGATGACCCAGCTATGACTACATGGCTTTTTAAAGAGATAAACACATTAGATACCCCTAAGAAATCTTTCGTGGTTGCTAGAAGACAAGAACAATTGTTTAGGAATACCACCTCCACATGATACGTGATACTGTATTGTGTATTTTATCTGATCCTTAGATCAAACAGAGTGTGGTAGCCAAATCAAAAGCAGCTACCAAAAAAAAAGTGTGGAAAGTACAGAATGACAGCCAGTCAAGTTAAAAACAAATGTGGGAGGTAAAACAATCTATCTTTGGTCTCACCACTTCTTCACTACTAATACAATGAAGCTTCCAAAACCTGGAAAATCATCATTCTTTTTGCTGCAGGCAGGTCTTCCCCAAGAAAAAAACAAAAAACAAAACAAACAAAAAAACCCCACCAAAACTACAAAAAAATAAGTGATTTTAAATAATTCCAGCGATTTCGGTGTCATGGTTTACATATGCTAAAACTTTGTAGTACTGTCAGAACTGATTTTCTAAGTCCAAGTTGAGCCATAAAGTCTGGATTCATCAGCCCACTCATTCCAGTTCTTAAGTGTTTGTTTAAGCATTTCCATGACTTTCAAAGTGTAAGCAACGTTTATGGAGTCAGTACAATGACTCTTGTTTAAACTTAATGGAAAATATGAACTTTACCATACTGGGATCTAAACACACACATTCTGTCTTGAAGATGGAATGGTATTTGCCAGATCAGATTCAAAGACATAGGGGAAAGTAATTTTATATCCTAATCTGGACCTGTTCGGGGTGTCTGAAAGAAAGCACTGCTCAGACCCACATCAGTGAGGTAGGGTCCTAGGAAGGACGTGGACACAATAGTACCAGTCCTCACCGATGGGCCAATGCCTCCCTGCAAGTTCAGTTGATTCTGCCTTAGTAGTGTCAATCTTTGTTGAAGGCGTTTGATATAACCAAGTCAGAATCCAAGTGAAAAGGCTTTGTAGGACTTTATTCACAGCAAAACCAATATGCAAGTTGTATCTGCCTTTGGCCTTCCAAAATTTAGCCCTGCTCTATTTATATGGCTGCGCTTGGTAAAACAATCAATCTAGCAACACAGACTAAGAAATCACACAGGAGTTTACTGGTATAGCATGGCATAATTATCATCATTTCATCAGGAGAAAATAATGTTTACTTAATTTCCTTATTTTGTTTTGGATCAATAAAGTGCTCTATAAATGGAAATCTGTCAACAGACCTTCACAAAATTTCCCCACAAGAGGCTGTCAATGAAGCTAGGTCTTAGTGAAGTGCCAGGCAACGTGCTGCAATGTTTTGTAAATTCACTGAGAGGAGGGGAGTTAAAAGCCCCACACGCGTAAGCAAAGTACGAATTTACAATACTCCCTGGAAGCTTAGAAAAAAATAACTCCAAATAACCCCACAGAGCTCAGCGCAGATAAATAGGATCTTAATGCTGATGACCAATAGCTCTCGATGTCTACGGTTTTCTAACCCAACGCAATAACGTACCGACGGCGTTGCACTTGAGTCTGTCTGATAATCACTCGGCTGCTGACAAATCGTGTGGGCCGTTTCATTTTTTCATTTCATTTTTAATAGTCAAACGCTCACCAACCTCAAAAGAGCCGGGGAGACGGTCTAATTCCTGCCTGCCGATCTACCCCCACTAGCTTAAAGCAAAGCCTGTGGCCGGCAGCCCTGGGACACCTCCACACACACCCCCACCCCCTCCCAGCCCGCAGCAGCAGCAGCGCCCGCAGCTGGGCCCCGTGGGCAGCCGCCGGTTCGAGCCGCCGGGCTCGCAGTGACCCCCTGTGGCGAAGCGGGCAATCGCCCGCCGCGCCGCTGCTGCCCCCCTCCAAACCCCCCACTCCGCGGCACCTGAGCCTGTCGCCGGTTTGTAAGGATTTGTCTTGCCAATCAGCCTCGGTGGGAGTGTATTTTCAGGCTGTAGTTTCTGCGTTTGCCGGATGTTGATTCTTCCCACGTCGGTTATTGCGGGAACAGAGGTGTCGACCTGCCATGGAGCTGTGGCCCTGGCTTGGCTTGTCACCCCTGAGGTCAGTCCCTGCATTCCTTGCCGTGCACACACCAATGGGCAAGGCGGTCAAAGGGAAAATGCCCCACACCTCATCCAGCTTACCTTATTTCGTTTTGGTATGTAGATCCTGAGGAAAAAAGAAACGAAAAAAGTTTAACATGCAGAAAACTAAAATGTGACTTATTATAGAGCTCATCTTAGACCGTGTACTATGTTCCAGCTACTGCAGGGACATCTTGCCTCCCTGTTTACAACACTGTGCAGCACCCTCGTAGAACGACTGACACAAACTGTAAATGAGGCACACAGCACTGAAGGTATGCTTCAACCTCAGAAGAGGAACTAAGCGTCATTGAAAGCTGATGTACACCTGAGAAACACAAGCTCCTTGCAGTTAGTGTGAATGGCAAAAATAGTGAGCCACTGATTGCTTTGGAACCAGTTTATGAAGGAAACATCAAGGTGACAGTGAGAAGCATCTGAACCTGTTAAGAGCAGGATCTGTCTGCCCACACTTCTGTTCACAGGTCTTTGCACAGCACCAGAGCTGGCACAATTAGCAGATTCATATCTAACTGAAGACACTTTTTAATGTATAGACCAGCTGTGAAGGTCTACTTACCTTTCCCCTTCTGACAGCAGCAGCGTACGATAACTGCAATGATAATAATCAGAAGAATAATACCAACGAGTGAAAGCACAACTGCCAGTACAATAATCCATGTGCTTCTGTTGTCCTCACTGTAATCATTTTCTGTTAAATAAAAGGGAGAAACATTGTACTATCAGAGCCTCGAAACACGCTCTTCAGAATCTGTACCTTTTCTGTGAAAAGCTGTTATCTTCTTGTTGATTTTTTAACAGAGACTCTGTGTTTTCCAAATGAGAGTCTCTCTATTTATGAAAAGTGCTTAAGAAATAAAAATGCACATTCTTTCCTGTAATTGTAACTTTTCCTACTGCTTCTTCTCTTCTGAAAAAAAAAACCAGGGTTGCAATTTTCCAACCTAAACTTTATTTTGTAGATGCACTGGGCCTCCCGCCGTCCCTTGGAGATGTTTGGTGTTGGGGAGAAGGGTTAAGATTCAATTTAGATGTCTATACTGCAGATAATAAGCATCTTGCCTAGCTGCTCTTGCCAGTGGGGAGAAAACAGATATTTGGGGTTACAATTAATTTTGACAAATATGTCTCTTTCAACAACATGAGCTATATATTTAGTAGTGGGCTTGGCAGCGTTAGGTAAGTGGTTGTGCTCAATTATCTTAACAGTCTTTTCCATCCAAAATGATTCTGTGATTATACGAGGAAATGCTCATTTCTCCCCACAGACCACAGCCATGGTCTTAGGTGACTAGCACAGATGGAGATCTCTAGCCTGTAAATATGATTTTCTGATGAATTCTACCTTCAGATTTCTCTCTCTGATTTTGGTGGTGCTTGATTTTGGGACATACTTGGTAGCGCATCTGTTGTCCCCTTAAAGAGCAGTGAAGAGCTGTAAAGACTAGCATCATTTGGGAATATGCAGCTACTAACCCATCTTTTCTACTGGCATTCTCACAACATTAACTTATTCCTTTGTCTTTGTTGTAATCTACAGAGTTAAATGTAGTGATCTGATAACTCAGTGTCTTGCTGAAGTCAGTTGCTATGACCAGTTTTCATACAGAGCTTCCATGTTCACAGAGTTTTAAAAATACCTCAGATTTCTGTTTGCACAAGGAATGTGACATTTCTGATTTTCATATCATCTTGCCCTTTGGATTTTACAGTATTTCAGGAGCACGTTTAATTTGGCTACCCTTCGAGAAGCAACCCCACAATAATTTTGACAGATGTTTAGAAACAATCTTCCAATCCAAATTACAGGTGAGAGACACATACAAACATGGCAAAACTCATTCTGTCACACTGGGTGTATGATTATTTCGTCGTTGGCAGTCTCAGTTAATGGCTGCATGGCCACATTTAGCTGACAGCCTCTAAGAAAGGTACTGCAGCAACATAGGCGACTGGTAGCTGCACAATGTCAGGCCTCTTCCCCTGATGTGTGAGCCAGAGTATCTGCTGGCTGACCTGTGTCAGGGAATGAAGTAAATTCTTTCTGTCTACAAATTTGTGTGGGCATACGTATGAGGTTTGGAGGTTTCAAACTGCAAAGATATAGGGCCAGAGCCTCCTGCAAAGCTTGAATCTCTGGTAGGAGTCAGCATCCTCCACAGCTCAGGTCATTATGGTTAAGCAATTTGTTCCAGTCTTCTCCAATGCTAGTTATCAGATGGCACGTTTTTAATTTCTTTATTAAACACGCACTCAGTAACCTGCAAACCAATAGTTAATTCTGCAGGATGTGATCAGTTGTAATTACAATTGGTGATAAACTTGTTCATAACATTTCTATCTAGAAGTATTGCAACAGATATCTATCTTTTATCAGGTTTTTTTTCATAAAGCATGCTACAGGGATTTCAAGATGCCTAAAATATGAAAGACAGCTATTTAGCTATAGTGGAGAGCTTAAATTTAGTGTGAAGGGAGGAACCAAACACACCTGCAGTGGCTCATACCTCCAGGCTGGCTGCCACACCAAGGTATTTCTCTCCCTGTCAGGTTCAAGTTACGTGCCAAAAGAGGATCTACAGAGCTTAATCAAGAAGGACAGGATACAACACAAACGCTCCTGACACTTTAGCCTTTTAGTTTCTCCCTAGTTTTGGAAGATCCAGAAAGAAACTGGAGCTGGGATCAGCAGGTATGAATGCAGGAGCTGCCAGATCAACACACAAGTAGGCATGAAAGAGAGGGTTAGTAAGGCTTGTGGATATTGAATGCCTTTTAGCCCTATTAGTAAGTCCACACGAAGTTAATGTGGACAAAACCACTTTCTAGTTCTATAGGGCACATCTGCTGCTGTTATCTGAACTCCTGGCTTCTCCCAGAGCTGCCCAAAAATTTACTTGAGCTGAGTATCTGCAGAAAAGTGGATTTCTTGGTCAGCACATGCTGGTGACCAAATTAAAATGGGAGACAGGAAAAAGCTGCACATTGCTTCTTGGACACTTTGGAGCTTTTTGGCTATTTTATAAAGCAAGGAAGACTAGGCTCATGGCAGATTCCCTGTCTTCATCTTCTGCAGGTTAAAGACCACATGAAGTCAACACTGAAGCCAAAGAGAGCTTAGGTTCAGTCAAGGGACTCTACCATAGATGCTATTTCCCAATAGCAGTTCTCTGAATGCATCTGCTGGGATAACTCCATAGGAGTTCCCAAGTTTGAGGCTGAGCCAAACACCGCTGTGAGTGAGGTAACTTTGGAGCAGAAGTGAGTGACATAAAATTGCATCACCTTGCATGGAAAGGTCTAAGATTAAAACTGATCTAGAGGTGCAGGAAGGTAGGACATTCATTGACCAGAAGAGATGGCTGGTTGAAGAGGGCTCAGATTTTTGTTTGCATTTCCTGTTAACGGACAGGTATTGCTTGTGAGGAACATAGGGAAATTCAATTCCTCAAGCTTTCAAGTGAGGGCTGAAATTGACATGACAGCAGTTCTGGGAAGGATTCCTTAGATGTTTGAAGCTCGTCTTATCCTTTCCTGACAACAGCTAGTTAAGGCTGAATCTGTATATGAAAAGTCAGTCAAGCTCTGGGACTTCAAGTATGATATACACATTCTATATCTTTCCCTGTCATAAATGCCATGTCTTTATTTCATTGTAATCATTTAAAGGCTTCATATTCTCATATCTTGACAAATTTTGAGTGTCTGCTGCTGCACAATGATTTTTCCAGAGAGAAATGAATGATAGTCTTATATAATCATTAATTATACACTAATTGTACTTCATGACATCTGTTTTTCTCCTCTTCTAATTTACAATGAGTAGCTATGGAAACTAAGGGTGGATACCTCAAGTACTTCACAAATGAGTAGGCAGGGGAATTTATTAATTTCCTCAGGATAGTTCTGTTTTGCTTAGTCAGTAATTAGGACCAATGTGACTACAAAAAATGCCATAGTAAGTATGATGAAATGACCTTTTTGGACTGCATTACAAAGGAAGTTACTACTGAGAAAGGCTTACTAATAATGAGTCAAAATATAAAGGCATGGTTACTCAACCTCCTCAGTTGCTTATATGTCAAAACCCTTCATCAATCCACTATAAGAATGACTTTGTATGTGCCAAGTTCAACTGCTAGAGAAGAAGAATCACTTCATCAAGAGAAGCTGCCAGCATGATCATAGAAATCCACAACAGTCACGGCATCATAAAAAGAAACACAGATTTGAGACCCTAATCTGTACAGAAGGCAGCACACAAAGGGTTAGGATTAGAATAATGCTGATAAGAGAATTTTTACTCATATTTTACTGAATGTCAAAATTTATTTATGGTATTTTTCTTGCAGAAGAATCAAACAACGACTGCCATGTTAGCCATGAAATAAACCTAGGCCTTGTTAAAGGATAGAGTCATACTCTATCCTTTAACACTTAAAGAGTGCCTGTGGCATGAAGGTACTGTTTTCCTTCTGAAATCTAGTCTGTGAGGTATTAAATCTAGGTGAGACACTTTTATTATCACAACACATCTTAGAATAAATTAATAAATGCCATGGCCTGCTTATCTCTTGTGCAGACCTGAGAGGTGGAGGCCCGAGAGATCAGCATGAGAAGCAGCCAAGGGAGGAAGCCTTGCGAGGGCAAGACAGTCCTGTTTTGGCAATAAATTGTGGGATCAAGCAGAAAAACAGCTTCAAAACAGTTTCAGCACAACCACAGTGCTCAGACTGAGACCTTTGCCTAACTAACAGTAATATTAATATTAAAGTTAATACCCTTTTGACACCCTTGAGGATGGTAATGAGCAAAAAGAAATACATGCTAAACACATATGACTATTTCTCAGTTCTCCCAGCAAATCATGTTAAATGTCACCCCAGGGAGGGGGACAAGAGGTTTGGGGTATAAAAGTCCACAGGGAGTGGAAGATAGAGCCTTTTAGCCTTTTTAAGCTTTCGAGTGCTTTCACTCCCCTTCTTCTCATGTCCACTTAGAGAAAGATGCAGCAGTGAGAGACTGAAGAGCCAGGTGAGAGAGCCAACAGGCCATACTCCTCTTCCTCCACCAAGACAGGTACGGCTCTTGGTAAGAGCTGTGCTTTTCCTCTCTGTGGTGAGGAGTCCCTGGGATAAGTATTGCTGCCATTTTTATCATCCATTAGCGCTGCCGCAGTGAAGTGTGTTTATCAATGGCAATCTCCAATCTGTTGTCTGTCACCCTAATAAATTAACTGGTTTTCAGTCTTTTGAAATTGTGGCTCACAAATCAAATTCTACCCCTTGACTTTTTAAACTGCTTTTGAAGAAAGTCCCCAGGAGGGAGTCTGAGAGCCAAAAGTCAAGCTCTCACCTGCCACAATAGAGGATAACACAAGGGATGTCACTGTAAAGTGGACTGTGTCACTACAGGAGGTAGTGTACCTAATACCCAGTAACCTCAGCTCCCTGACATGCAATCAGTGCTTCAAGTTTAGTTTGCCTTAAGACTCCTCTATCAGTCAATTGAGACAGTGGGCTAGTCCAGTGCTCCTAAGGATGGTTGAGTGTTGTCTCCCTTGTCTGCATTAAACATTGCTAATACACAGGGCAATACTTTGTCTTACTTGCTCTTACTGTGTTACAGTTTGAAAAGAAAAACATTTTTCATAGGATTCTGTTACATTGTGAGGCAGATCTGCAATGACAGTCCCACTTTGTTCCACACTGGCAGCACAGACCAGATGAAATCACCTTTTTTACCTGATAAATCTCCTGGTGACTGTGTTAAATTATGGAATTTTATTTTCATAGGATGTCAGTGAGTCCAAAGATCAGCAGCATTACAGAAAATGCTGACAACCTTATTGAAAATATTTAGAGTCATCAAAGGTCTTGATTCAAAAATTTGCCAAATGTTTGTACTTGGATTAAAGTGACCTTAAATGACCTTAAATAAAAGCAATTGGACATACCACCCAAAGAATTCCACATATGTTGTTGCAGGACGTATTTTACTTTCATCCTAAGATGTGAACAAGAACATACCAGGAAGAGGAAAGCAGACTCAATGGCTTGGGGACAGGGGCTGTGAATACACAGCTTCTCTTGACAATGGGATTTTTGTTCTGTAATGCGTGAATGCGCTACATACACAGACTTTCTGTGGTGATAGATATATGGTATAGAAGTGCCTGCATATAAATGCTACCCTCTGCAATTAAGTGCCAGCCTCAGTCCAACCCTGGGGATGTTACCACTGTACTACAATATCTCCATCACATCTGGTTACTGATCACATGGAAAACTTTCTGTTTGCACCTGAAAATCCAGAGTTTTTCTCTAAGTCAGTGGTGAAACTGGTATTGAATATTACAGAGAAAAATTGTGCCTGAGGATTTGGCTTTGAGAAAATAAGGTCTAACAAATTCTGTTAATTATGTGACAAGCATGGCATAATCAAAGATACTTAAGATTGGAATGCATTGAATGTTTTTACTTGGTCAAGGAGCAAAGTCCAGTTTTCTTGGCAGCGAAACCTTAGCAGGAGTCGGTGGCAGATAAACTGCTTCACTTACCTTGTTCAGTCCTCACTGTGACTTTGTAATTCACAGGCCTTGTACTAGTCCTCTCATAGATGTGAATTTAACCCTACCTGTGTACCAAACTGTGACTACTGGGTCTTAATTCTATCACATTTGCACAGCTCATATTTCATTTGCAAGTAAAAGACTCTTTAGAATAAAACAAAACAGAGCAAAACAAAATAAAAAGCACTGTTCTGAGTACAGGCAGTACAATACAAGCAGTACAGTATAGTCAAAGTACAACAAACGTTCACTTACCTAAGGGAGAGTTGGCAGGAATAAGAGTTACAGTTGCATTTTGAGGGTTACGGAGTGCTTCTATGTCAGCTAAACAAGTCAAAATCTCAGTGTCCATCAGAGTCAAAGTTAGAATGCTCAGGGCATTGTGGAGGCCATTAGATCCTTGACTTTGCTGGGTAACATAGCTCCCCTTATCAATGAAAGAGTCATTTGTCATCCAGGTAATGTTTGGAGCTGGAGCCCATCCTAAGGCTTCACAAATAATTTCAACTGTTCTGTTCTCTTTTACTGTTAAGGTGCTATTTTTGATGAATAAAGATCCATTAACTGCAGGAGGGAAAAAACGTTTTGTTCCTTCAGAATATTTGGCTGCATTGCTTTCCTACTGTTAGTTTTAAATCTTATCTTGCTATCCAAAAATAGCTGTGCTTTGAGATATGAAGTCAAAAACAATCATTAACACAGATATGCCATATGCGTGATATAAACATGCAGATATTGCAACTTCACAGACATATTGTCCAGTATGACTAAAGTATAAGTCTCAGCTTTCAGTACTTTTCCAATAAGAAGTAGGAAATTACACTTTTTAGCCATTCTGTTTCTCTCTATGTTGCAGGTATGCTTGGGTTTTATCAGGAAAGGTTATGGCTAAATAATGAGATATTCTCACTGCATTAAGCACCTCTTTGACAAATGGATAGTGTCTGGTGGTTAGATCTTGCTTTACTGGATGGACTGTCACTACTAATGCTTCAGAGAAGAGGAATAGGGTCTCATATATAGGGGCTTGATACACAGGAACTTTTTGTTGCTTGGAAAAAGTAGCTTGCAGCAGCAATCATGAAGAGTATCACCTTGTGTCTCAAGGGCTTTACTTTCACATGCCATTAAATCAAACTCAAACTGGATATAGACTGATGCCTGAGTCAGAAAGCCCTAAAGACAGCAGAAGGTTCACATACAAAGATTTGCATAGAGGCAATCCATACTGTTTCTAGCCAAAAGACAATTTTTTACTGACTGCTGGTGGGCCTGATAGCCTGATAGCCTTCAGGCACTCAATCCAATAAAGATCAAGAGATGTAAGAGGAAAAAACAAGGCCAGTTGCAGCCTTTGTTAATTGTACTCTGAATGTGACTCTGAAACTTGCTCTGACAGTAAAATTAAGACAAGGAGGACAGGAAGCAAAGGGTGGTAAATGAGGGCATGTACTCCTTCACATGGATAATTTGAGCAACTCATAAGAGGATTCCTTTAAGTGCAGTATCGTAAAATAGCTGTCTAACGGTGGCTATACGCACCTTGAACAGAAAGAAATGCAAAGCTGCTCTCACTAGTTTGCTGGATGCTGCATTCGATTTTTCCAGAGTCACTCAGCTGAGTGTTTTGGATGATGAGCTCCGAGGTAAACTCACTGTCACTGGTGTAATTTTGAGAGGTGAAGCGGTCTGATGTTTCAATAGCTCCTTGAGAATTGATGACAGTAAGGACAGGATTTCCATTGGATAGCCAAATGAGAATTACCCATCCTGCAGACACAGTGCAATTAAATCGGGCTTCTGAACCAGCAAGGACTGTTGCATTAGTAGGGCCATTTATAATAGAGTAACCAAAGCTAAGACCTGGAAGGAAGAAAAGAAAACAGTCTGTAAATACATTTTTACTAACAGTAATTCAAGGCTAAAAAACCAAGTGTCCTGTTTCAAATAGTAGTATACACTAGGAACACTGGGGTATTAAGCACTTAGTAGAGTATCAGGTAGGTCTGTTGATTCAGCTGAACCAGCACTTCACCTCTGGCAGTCATCAGTACCTGATACTTTCAGAAAAAGATTCTTGTCTCATTTTCTATAATGCAAGCTGCTAAGTAGTTAAAAGATTTATACAGTGAATTGAAATCACAACTGAGTAAGGTTAATCCCATGGCAGTAAGCAGTGGTCAAATACTACATTGCTGTAATGGATCCTTAAGGCAATCATTACAAAAAGAAGTAGTACATGTTTATATAGTTTAAAATACCTTAACCAGTTCAGAGATGGAGCTGTACAATGTAGTCTTCCAGCTCCAGCTTAAACTGTTTTCTTTAAAGATGCATTTAATTTTTTTCTCTCCTCCTCTCACTCCAAAATCACCTCTCTTGAGTGATTCACTAAAAAGCTGACTTATTATTTTGCTGAAAGAAAAAAGTTCCACTTTTAAATAGGAAAATACCTGAGTTCTCTGGACTTTACATAATTAAAGGTGTATATATCTGGTTCCTTTTCCATACCTCAGATTGCCACTGATTTTTTGCTGTCCCAGCATATATCCTTCTATGCTCTTTCCACTATTCATCTGCCTCTTCCTTTATTTCACACACATGGATCACATACATACTTACCTTCTCAAGCTTTCTGTTAAACAAAGCTGCTGTAATTTACTAGGTTTTCTTCCATAAAAGGAAGTATGAATTTTGACTACTATTTTTCAGAACTGAAAGCTCCTTTCAAATGAAGGCATTTTGTTTTACTTTCCTTCTCAACAGATCCGGGATCTCAATAGATCCATTGCCCTCAGAAGAATGAAAGTCCAGCTGTTGCCTTGCAGATGGTGGATCTCCCTGCATGTGGGAAGGCAGGAGCACTCACTTCTATCAGGCAGAAAGTGAAGGAAGGACAGAGGCAGAGACTCTCTTTTTCAAAACAGCAGCTATGACTTCAGACCCTGAAATAGCCTGCGGAAATGGTGCCATTTTAAGGTGAGCAAATCTTGAAGAGATTGAAATCAGAGAGAACAACAGAACCCTGGTCTTCATAAGGAACAAACCTTCACATTGTAATAACAACCAGTGTTGGTTTGTGTCTTAGGGAATATGACTTGAGGGACCAGCTTACCAGTGTCTCTCCTGTATTAAGGAGCCCAAAATGATATGCTCTTATAAGCCAGTAGCTTCACATAAGACACTGCCACTCACAACCATGCTGTCTGCAGGTAGGAGTGGAGGAGAAGGGAGAGAACTGCCATTGCAGGCCAGGTTGTCACTGACATTCGTTTTTGCATGCACCCCATCAGACACAGCTCTTCCTCAGCTGCTATCATCTCTTTACCTGCCTCTAAGCTCAGGGCTGCTGCCTTATGGCACAGTGCTCACCTGCATCTCACTGTGACAGAGCTACTCTTTGATGGGGGCATTGAAAGAGACCTCAGGAAAGCTCTGGTCTAACCCTCTGTGCCAAGCAGAGCTAGCTTCACAGTTAGAACTTTTGCACAGCGCCTTGTCAAGTTAAATCTCCAGTCTCCCTGCAGACCACGAAATCCTGCCAGTGAAATCTATCTCACCAGTGAGTTTTTTGTCACTTACTGGGAAACATTCATGCTAAGGAAGCAGGCTGTTGTCTGCATCATTACAGCAATTAAATACTACAGTTCACGGTGGTCTAACTAAAACCCCATGTCTGCAAATTTGGCCTGAGAATAAACATTGCATTATTTTTTAGGAGAAAGTCTGAAATGGCCATTAAACCCTTGCTAAGAGTATTCAGGACAATGAAGTAATTTTTAAAAGTTTCATTCAACCCAGGTTTTGTACATTTTAAGAAGTTTATTCATCGACAAATTAATTATAAATTGTTTAAAAACTCATTGTTTGTTCAGTCAATAGCTGATGTGAGTAGGGAAGAAAACACTGTATTGTTTCATGTAAAAGAAATGTTTGATAGTTGTATAAATGGAACCAGACTCCAATCTTGGTTACCACATTGCAACCAGAGCCTCACTGAGTGCACAGAGGGCATAGGATCGGTAACCTCATGGCTCCAATGGCAACATAATTTTTTAATTCCTAGTTCACATTTAATCCTAGTCAGTCTATACCTAACCAGATTTGTGCCAAGAATTGTTCTTGAATATAAATAGCTCTTCTTTTTGCTCCCACCCACCTCATGTATTTACAGACAAGAGCCTTTTCATTCTTTGTTTTGCAAGATTATACAAACCTAGCTCTCTCTGGTTCTTTGTATGATTGACTCTAAGTTCTCTCATGTTTACAAAAACCTTTACAAAAATTTTCCATCTTCCTGGGTTATGTTACCTCTACCATGAACCTCGTTCTCCAAAGTATATCTGTATCATTAAATGAAAAGCAAACTCCACTTTCACTGATAGTTATAAAGCCTGATAAGATACAGTAAAACATATTTTACTTCTAGTTAAATGGCTCATTTTTCCCAGTAGCATTTATTCAAAGCTGTCTTCAGACTTGTAAAGGTGAGCTGAAATGCTTTAAAACATGAAACAGCTTGAAGACAAAATACACAATCAAATCTCTGTACTTTACAGTTAATCCAACAAAATGCCTGAAACCTATTTCACAGAATCAGAGAATTACAGAATGGTTGGGGTTGAAAGGGACCTGTAGAGATCATCCAGTCCAACCCCGTGCTAAAGCAGGTTCACCTCAATCAGGTCACACAGGAATGTGTTCAGGTGGGTTTGAAAACCTCCAGAGAAGGAGACTCCACACCTTCCCTGGGCAGCCTGTGCTGAAGCTCCCTCACCCTCACAGTGAAATAGTTTTTCCTTAAGAGGAACATTTACCATGTTCCAGCTTTTGTCCATCTCCACCAGAGATGACAGAAAACAGTGCCACTTCTACCCTCTTGACATATACCTTTCTTTTCTGTTTCCCTTTCCTACTTACCACTTTCTGAATGTTAAGGATTGGCCACATGTCTGTGCATGGCATTATTTACAGAGCTACAGGTTTCCTAATGAATGTACCACTGATGAAGTGCTTTCCAGTTAGACCATATGTCACATGATATGGCCCCCTTCTGAGATATTCAACATCCAATTGTCATGATTTCTATTCATAACCAGGGTTGAGACACTGTCCTAAGTGCAAACTTGTCTTTGAATTATCTGTCTTTTTTTTTTCTTGACTTATATATTGTGGACAGCCTTTACAATACTACTCTCTGTACATCTGTGGTGTCTATTGCATGTTCATCTGCTGAGATTTTTTACTTTTACATTCAATTTTAAGTCTTTTTGAGTGGTTGGAGTGGACGTAAACTGCTCGAATGATGATAGACGTAGCCATAAACAAACTCCCCTAGAGCTGACACCAAAATATGTGTAGTTGCCATGAAACGGGAGCTTCAGTACTTATCCTCACTGCCCCTCTTAATGCAAAATTATCTCTGTGCATTTGTAATTTATTTCCATGCCTGTGCAAGAACTTTTTTGTGGAGCCATGGTTTGCCACAACTCTGAATAAATGATGTGACTTTCAGTATTCTGCTAGCTGTTAATTAATCATTTGCTGTGAGATCATGTCTGGGAGCTCCATTATAGTCTTGAAATTTATCCCTAAACAGGAATAATCTGCAATCATCAACTCTAAAAATCCATGGCTAATGTTGTTTTTGTTTTCTTCCAACAGTCAGGACAGTATAGGCAGGTAGGTATGAGTTATTCCTTCATTTATCTAATATAATATAATATAGTGATTCTTTATCAGTCCATAGATTGGTAGGATCTAGATGTTCTTCCAGCAACCATATCTGCTGGAGCAATAAATAGTCTTTCACTGACTTTTATGAGCTAGGGAAAAGGACCATAAGCCCTGTTTGGGGATCCTATGGGTGGCAGGAGGACTGATGAGTTGGATATAGCTCAACCTAACCCTCATTTAGATCTCAGTAAAGCCCTGGTGCAACAAAAATGGGAGCTCCATGAGTCTTCACTTGCTGTCAAAATAGTTTCAGTGTTTTTTAACTTTGCTGCTTTATCTTTTTTCATCTTGCTTTTATTTTTTTATCTGGCAATAGCACATGGAGTCCTGAATCAACAGTGTATTCCATTGTCCAGTGCATGTACAAACATTGATAAGGTAACTTGTGTAAGGTCAAAGAGGACATTCATGACAGAAATGAGACTTAAACCCAGATACCACCAGTGCTCTAAGCCAGTGCTCTGAGTCCTTTGCTAGACCTTGATTTTTGCACTAAGGAGAAAATTTATTGATGGTTTCATTTACATACTGCTTAAAAAGTATCTTGCAGATGGCTGAGTTTAGACGAATGAAGGCCTCAGGCCAGATTGTCATTGCATTTTACAAGAATTACATGTTCAGCTCTTTACAGCTGGTTTAACATCTGCTTCCCCACACACAACCAGTAGAAATCTCATCCAGGCACATCCATATTTGCAACAAGGAAACATTAGTCTGTCTTTATGATAGTACCTTGCCCCTTGACTTTTGAAGAACAAAGCTGAATTAAGATGCCTTCTCTGGGGCACATCACTAAATGACTATAAAGCAGTCACCACTGGTGAAAATTGGCCTAAACTGAGAAGTGTTTCTGGTTGTGTTTCAGTTGCTCAGTCTTTCCCAACCGCATACAGAGTATATACCAACTCCTTTATGTTTATTCCCTTCTCTCTCACACAAATTCACTGTCATACCACTGTGGGCTTTGAAGAAATGGTGATGCCTGTACTGAGGGAACCTCATTTGCCAAAGAACCGCCCCTGCCCTTCGTCACCAACATTTTCCCTTCTGTGCTTGAACTAACTCTAAAGCACTCCTTTTTCATACTGAAACTTTCAGCAACATGGGCATTGAGACACAGCTACCTTCTTTCCCTTCCCTTCCCTTCCCTTCCCTTCCCTTCCCTTCCCTTCCCTTCCCTTCCCTTCCCTTCCCTTCCCTTCCCTTCCCTTCCCTTCCCTTCCCTTCCCTTCCCTTCCCTTCCCTCCTCTCCTCTGTTGACTTTGTCTTTCATATTTTATAAGTGACCTATTTGGATGCAACACAGTGAAGGACAGGATGGGCTTAATTTTTTGCCACAATGATTGCTTTATTTTTCAGCCTCATTATCGTATTTCAAAATAATCTCCCCTTCTCTACCCATATTGCCCTTCCACAAATACTTCCTTTTATCCTCCAGTTCTAACATCTAGTCTATGTCCTCTTCCCTTACTTCTCTGCTATTTCTGCTTAAATTTTTACACTTCCAGTCTGTTTTAAATTCCTTTTTCTTTTCACTCCTTGCTCACCTCACCTTGTCTTCTGTCTTCCTTGCCTCATCACTGTCCCACTGCTTCAGCAACAGCTCTGCAACAAATTGGTTTGGATTTGCTAAGATTTTTCTGCAGCACATCTCATTTATTTCAAAAAGCAACAGCCCTACAGCAGAGCTTTTTGAAAACCAAAATAGGTTAGAGCTTGTCAAAGCCTACAGAAAACTCGCTTGTTTGCTAATGTTAACAACATTTTTTAAATGCTTATAGGATGTTTCTGTCAAGTAGTACCAGTCTAGTGTTACTCAGCCACACATACTTTCACCCACTTGCACACAAATCTCTCTACAGCCCCTAAATGTGCCTTCCCATCTCTTTGCTTACTCTCTGTTTGACAGTTGTCTCTTGCAGCCTCTCTTATCTCTCCTGCTGGACTGTTCCTCTCTTCCTGCACTGCCTTTTGTCTACAGTGATTAGGGTCTCCAGGCTGGGAGCACCACAGCAGCACCACCAATATCCTGGCAGCAGGCTGGGACCCACTACACTGTACTCAGCCCTGTGGTCTGCAAATCTATCACTGCCAAAGGGCACACCATGCCCACTCAGAGGGTTGCTGAAACCACGCATGCCATGCCATGCCATGCCACCTCAGCAGCCAAACCACACCACCCAGTCTTGTGACTCCAAACATCCCTAGAGCAACAGGACTGCTTTCTAGAGCAACACTTTTCTCTCCACAATACACTCTTTCCCTCAGTTTTGAAGTGTGCTTCCGTGGCTGCACCATGCAGGCAATGCCTGTTTACCCTTATGCAGCTTGCAGGTGGGGCAAGAAAACACCCATTGCAGGCATGCTTGACTAAAAACATCAGTGAAGGGTAAGATAAATCCTTTGAAACACGTAGTACTCTGTCCTGGATGCTGAGGAAGACAGTGCAAAAAACAGAACAAATAAAAACTGATGCTCACTTTTTATAACTTCTCAATATCCAAAAACAAGAAATCTAGAGACTTCCTGAGACAATGATTTCATCTGCACCTCTGAGTCTGCCCTCCATGGCATTTGCTTAACTTCCTTTAGCCTGTTTATAATTTAGTATCCCCCATATCCAGTGACCCTGAGCTTTACTATTTAATTACATACTGTAAGGAAAAGTAAATCCTTTGAATTGCCTTAAATCTTCTTTCTGATAGTTTTACTGGTTGCCACTAGTTCTTTTTGCTATGAGAAACTGAGAATCATTATTTCATCATTCACCTCCATATAACTAATTATTTTAATAACTTTTTACTATTTCTTCTTTTTCACAAGCAGAAATATATCACAGTCTAATGAAGGCATACCTTTGATCACCTTTGTCATACTTTATGCCTTTCTCAGACTTAATACGTTGTTTCTGAAATGGGAATGCTAACAAAACATCAGTATTCAAGATAGAAGATTTCTGTGGATTTCTATAATGCCAGGTTTCATTCACCCTTGCTGAAGACACTAAGTAGTGAAATTTTCTCTCTTTTTCAGCAATTTATTCTCTTTCCAAGATATCTGCCCTTTTCCCTCACTAGACATCTTCAGTTAAGTGATGCTTTGCATTCAATATTTTCTGCTCATTTATTACTTACTCACTTGGCATCATGACATTTTTTGGCAAATCTCCCTAGTCTCTTTTTGGATTTGGGTGCCCTAAGTAATTCTGCAGCACCTGTAAAGTCTGCCACCTCTCAGTTCACTCCTCTTCACTAGGTTGTTTAAGACCTTGCTGAATACCATAAATCCCTGTGCAATTCCACTGGGGACACAGCTCTGCTCAGAAAACTCAACATTTATTCCTCGATTGTGTTTCCTTTCACCAATTATTAAGCCATGACAATACCTTGCCTCTCATCCCACTGCAGCTTCCTCCTTTCAGAGCCTGTTAAAACCCCAGCAAGACTGTAAGATGAAAAACCCGACAACCCCAGCCTTGTCTTCATTACCCACTTAGTCACTTTATAGTCACATTTTCTTTAAAGCTCTGCCACTGAGGTATCTTTTATCTGAATTCACTTTGAAAGTCAGGCATGGGAAATGTAAATTGGAGGCAAAGTAGCAAAATGATAATTTGCACATATTTCTGGAAGTAAAATCAGCTGCTGATACTGAGTTCTCTACAGATGCCACCTCAAAAGCAATCCCAAATACACCAGAGGAAGATGAACACAAGTAGAGGGAGAAATAAGTGGGACATCTCTGCCCATTGGACAGGAGAGAAGGCAATCTCCCCATCTCCTCCCCAGCCCATCCACTGCTCACTCCTGCATCTGAAACCCACTCTAAGCCATCAGATCATTCAGGCTTGAAAGGCAAACTTAACCGTTTCAAACAGTTTAAATGATTCCCCTCTGGGACCGACTTCAATCTGATATTGCCAATAACTGCCATTTCCACAGCTTTAAAATTAGTTCACACATTTTGTCCACAGTGACTCATTTCATGGGTTATGAATGTGTCCTACCTGGTAGTGAAGAAGTTAAGATGAGAGGAAGTAAAATGAATTTCTGAAACCTCTCCATTGGAGCATTCTCTCCTGGTCTCTAACGTAGAAAGCCACCAGCGGTCACTGCATACTTGAGAAGAAGCTGAAGGACAGAACTTATCAAGAAACTCGGTAATGAGCCACTGCTTTGCGTCCTGTGATAAAATGTGACTTTATGTGACCTGTATTACCAACAAGGAGAGAAGATTAAATGAGTGAGGGTTTTGAAGGAGAGCAGTACATTTCCCTAAAACTATTGCTTCAAAATAGTGCAGGAGCTTTCTTCAGCAGAGAAATCTCCCCCTATGGGCCTTGCATCTCTTGTGCCCTTTTCCCTCCTGGCTATTATAACACTACTGGTTCAGAATTGACTGTGTCAGAGAGCTCCATCTGCACCATTAAAGTTAATCATGAGCAGCTGGGAAAAATAATTCTCCAAGCTACCCACAATTGTGCGTATATCATGGGTGAGCCGTCCATGCTGCCAACAGTGTCCTGTCAGACTAATGAACGCTGCACTCCATCACTTTCTGTCGTGCATGGCAACTGTGCAGGGCACAGACTCTCTGGGCTCCCCTGGGCTCAGACTTCTGTTTGGAGAAGTTGTTACCCTTCTCCCAGGAAACTGATGTCCCTGCACCAGGCAGCATTTAGAAGAGAAAGTAGGAATATATCCTGGTGTGCTGCTACATCCAGAAAGTTTGTTTTTATGTTTTTCTGTGTGCTTTACTACAAAACTAAGATTCCATTTCATATATTTCCAGGGAGAACCTGGTACCATCATTTCTGTGGCTGTCCTGTCAGACCCTCATCACACAGGGGCCACTCCAGCTGGAAGGAACAACCTCTGCCACCCTGGGCTCTCCATCCCAACTGCCTCAGGGCAAGGGCAAGAAACACCACGTCTCCTCCCAGCTCCCCAGACTGAGTGCTCAGAAAGTGTGCTAGTGCAAAGAGATCCCCCAGAATTATTTTTTCTGAACCTGAGAGTGCCTCTAACATCCTAAAATAAAGCACCACCATCTCTTCACCATGGTCAGAGATAAGATACAGAGCTTTTGTGGGAACCATCATCTTCTGCATTTTTGGCTTTTCCAGTGTTTGTGATTCACTTTTGTGATATTATTCTCCTCCCCCTCAAAATATGTGGGAGAAAGTTTGACTGTACTGCTTGGTTTACAGACTTCTCATATGGGAAATTGAAGCTTGTCTTCATGAAAGGGGGACAGGCCAGAAGGTGTGAGTTTGTGGCTAGCCCAGATTTCTTGACAGAAAAGCGGTTTTGATTTCAGAGGTGTTATACATATGCAATGCATAAATACTAATATCATCACAGAGACACTCAAGATTCTCATAACAACCATGCTTTTTAAACTGCTTTTTTTGCTAAAACCAAAACCACACCAAGGGACAAAACACAAAAGCACTGGGCTGGCTGTTTTGCTGCCTTTAAACAAGCAGTTCCTTTTGCAGCTTTGTTCAAAGACACGGCATATTTCACAGCAAAGCTTTTGTGAAAGAAATGGTGGGATGGCACAGATATGGGCGGCACAGAGGTGGGTGGCAGTGCCTCTCACAGAGTGCTCATGTAGGAGGAATGTCCTCTGCCCAGACCTTCCCTGTCTGCTGCACCGCTGCAACCAACAAAACCAAGTTTTGCTTTCTTTCTAAACATGTTCTAAACATACCAGAGCTCTGTTCACTGCAGCAGTTCTGACCTGATTGGCTTGGCTGGCATTTTGCTCCAGATTTTCCCATTTTATAGGCTTTCAGTTTGTCTTGTGAACTTAAGAGACAGCTCTGCAAACTAATAAACATTTTAAGCCAAATCTGTGGGTTGATTTCATAGAATCATAGAAATGGTACAGTTGGAAAAGACTTTTAAGATCAGCGAGTCCTCACACTCACCTCACACTGCCAAGCCCATCAATAAACTGAGCTGTATCCCTCAGTACTTCATCTACACGTCTTTTGAATATCTCAAGAGTTCTTCACCTGTATGTTGGGAGGGGAGCTAGTTTGTAGGCTGGTTTGGGTTTGCCCACAGCATTTTGAAAGGTTTTGATTTTTTTCTCACTTCCATGTTTTATGTGCAGAGGAATCCACAGCAGCCAACTGGGGCAGGCATGTCACCACATACAGCTCAGATGGATTTCTCCTTTTTCTGTCACTGCATGTACACAAACCTGTCAGTGTTTTTTAAGTGTCTGAATTATCTATCATATGATGTGAAACATCCCAAGTAAAGCACCAAGAAACAAATCCAGACATCAGTGACATGTCCTTTTACAGGAAGTTGTGAACCCAGGCAAGATCTGCAGATTTAGAGGAACCCACCAGTCTAGGCAGCAGCCTTCATACCTTTACTTATAAATCAGAATGCATCAACACATGCTTGAGCTGAGCAAAGTTTTATGGAGAAGAATAAACTTGTTAGAATCTTATGCCCAAATTCAGGCCAAAATCAGTAAATACCTTGGGGTGAGGTAAAATGAGAAGGGAAATAGAGGGATCTATAATATTTTGTTTTACTTTGTTTCAAAACAGATTTTCAAAGGCACAGGAAATATTACCCGATCCCCAGATGAAACAGAATATTTTGACCAAGGAGGAATGAAATACCTGGGATTTGGCCTGAGCTGTTTTTCACCTTCTCTGCAGGTGTGCAGGGCAACTGGCATTGCCGGCACTGCTGTGCATGGCTCTGAGCCTACTCCCTCCCACATCCATGCCAGAGTTAAGGGGATAACATTGATAATATCACCCTAAAGGAGCAGCAGCCAGATAGAGCCTGGCACAGGGCAGAGGTCAGATGCTTTGGGCACCCTATGATGAGGGGGACACCCACCACAAGGATCAGAAAGCACAGCAGGAGATGGGGGGCACAAAATGCTCACCCCGCTGCCTCTGTCAGTCCCTGGACTGGCTTCCATGCTGTGGCAGGTGCAGGGGAGAGGGTTAAATTATCTTTCAGACAGGAAGTGAATAATATCTGGGGAGTTACCTGGATTGTTTCCCTGGGCGCAGAGAGTGTCTCCGACCGCTTTCCCTTTGATGACGAGCCCCACTCGCACCTCAGGACAGAGGCCAGCAAGGCTGAAAGCAAGGATCCTCAGGCCAGCCGTCACCTCCTCACTCCAGTGAAACCTCCCTCAGGCAAGGGGGTGGCTGCCTGAGGCACAGCAGGGAAGGAGCACAGACCTCCTAGCCGCCGGGCCCTGGGGCAGACACCAGGCCTGACATTGCTCCCACCATATAGTGAGGTAAGGATTGCCTCTCCCCTTGCCCCCGCCCAGATACGTGTATCGTCGTGTTAATATTTAACCAGTCCTGCAGGAGGAAGTAAGGCACAGCCGATGACACACACACGGGAGCAAACTTCATACTGTCCCAAACCGAAGAGCTGGATGGGTGCCAGTGCCTGACGTTTCGGAAGAGAACAGCCTCACTGCCTTGCTGGGACATGACACAGGGCACAGTGGTTTATATGTGCACAGGTGAGTGCATCGGTGCCTCACATCAAGGCTGTCATTGCAGCATTACAGAGCTGCAGACAATATGGCAGAGCAGAAGTGTCTGCCTGTGGGCTCTGCACCAGCTGTACCCTCACGAACAGGTGAAGTCATCCACAGACAGGGGTTTTGGGGTCCATCAGCAACCCCTGACATGGTGAGGGGGTGAGCCAGAGACAGGGGATCCAGTCAGAAACTGAAGGAGATGGGGCCAGGGACAGAGCTGGAAACAGTGCCATGACATGACACCAAGGAGCCCATCCAGAGAAGAGGGCCAGAGAGAGGGATGGGGCAGGCTGTTGCATTACAGGGGCAGGGGCTGGTTGTCTGGGGAGCTGATGTGGTGCCTTGGGCTACAACCAGGGGAGAAGAACCCTGGAGGGGGCTGCGAAGGGAGGGTCAGGCCCTCTGGTGCCCCCAAGGTTCCAGCAATATGAGACCTTGCTGTGAAGTGCAAATTTATAAGCAACTGGTGATAAAACTGAATACAGTTCCAAGTGATTTATTTTCTTTTGTTTTTTTCATATTAATTTCCTCCTTTCTGTCTTTTGAGGGGGGAGGAATTTTTTTGTGCTATGATAGAAAATGGTCATTAGAGCATTTCATTTAATTTTGAAATAATATGTGTTTGCTCAGTTAAATCACACCTTTTCCTGCCACTTTTAACAGTCATGTGTATTCACCAAAGCTGCAGTGGTGTCTCATGACAGCTGCTCTTTCAACAGCTGCAGCCTTCGTCTGCCTCTTAGAAATGAGCTACATCCTTCGCATTACGCCATCACTGGTCAGTGTGTTGAACTGATGTGACAGATCAGGAGATTTTTATGAGAACTCCATCTGCCTGGAAGCTTAAATCATAAAGATGGGACATATGACTTTCTGGAACTTATTTCCTACTAAGCATGGTAACAGTTCTAGCAAGTAGAAGTTAATGCCACACTGTCTCAAAATGAAAAGGTTCAGTTCAGCAAAGGGAAAAGAAACAGTCTGCTCAGGGAATTTTGATCAATTTCCAAAATTAAATTTCAAAAATTGTGCTTTATTAGTAAAAGCATCACCCTGACTTGTTAAAAAAAAAAAAGTTATGAAACTTGCAGCAAGTTTTTTGATCAGTTATCATTTTTTCTTTTCGCTTCCTTACTTTTGCAAACATCTCCTTTTTTTAAGACTAAAATCTCACACTCTTGTTCAACCAACAGTCCTACTGTAATAACAGTATTCTTGAAATACCTTTTATGTGTAGTTTGATTTTCATCCAAATAAAGCTAGAGGAAGCAAAGGAAAAACATCAAATAGACAGATTCTGTCTTTGTCCAAGAAAGAAAAGTGCAGAAAGTTAATTGGATTGACTGGATTTAAAGCTTGGTTTAGTAAAGATAACTCTTTATACAAATATTTTGGAAAGGGTAACAGCTGCTTTTAAAACTCTTATGAAACTATCATTTAGCACTACCAAGAAGAAGTTGGCTGCCTCATCTTTGTAATTGCTCTTCAGGTCGATTTAAGCAGTTGTCAGGTCACTCCCTAATCTCTTTTCTGTCCAACTAAAGCTTTGCTCCCTCATCGTCTCCTCACCAGTGCTTTGTACTCTTGTCCACTTGATGTCCTGCCACTGAACCCTCTCTAGCTTCTCTGTGTCCTATTTGAACTGAGGAACATAAAATTGCATACAGATTTCCAGACATGTCTAGTAGAGGAGAATAATAGTTTCTCTGAATTTGCTGGCACCACTTCTCTGGTTTGTCATATTTATGGTGAGAGGGCAGTATTGGCTTGTATTTATCCTCGTGTTCATTTCACACAGGTTTCTTCATCAAGATTTCTGGCACTTTGTGTCACTGTCACTTTGGCAATACTACTGCAGGCTATACTTCAAGATTGTTGCACCTGACATATGGAACTGTGCTTCTTTGAGATGGATTTGATGTTATTTCTGTTGACTTTGTCCTCAAGCTTATCAAGATCCCTTTGAATGTCATGTTGCTGCACCTGTGCTACAGCTGTCGTTATAACACTAGCTCATCACAGGCTGGTCAACTATTTCTTTACCACAATGAGGTTTGTCATGGTCTGGAGATTAGCCGTGTCCTTAAACAAAAATGCACATAAAGATGCATACCTCACTCTTCTGGCTCCCATCGTAGGCATTTCAGTCACTGGATGTGTTCCCTTGTGACCTGATCTAGGTTGGACTAGATGATCTCTAGAGGTCCCTTCCAACACCTACCATTCTATGATTCTATGATTCCCTCAAAACAGAGACTGCCGGTTGAAGCCCACAGAAGGAATTGAGTGTGTTATGACCTGGGATATGCACTGCATTTACATCTTGCTCTGGATCTGTCCCCAGTAGGAGTCAGCAGGAGAACACCTGTCACCTCCACCCACACACTCCCTGACTCAGCTTTGTCAACTGAAATCCTCCCTCCTGGGGGAATCTGGCGCACAGTGACTGGATTCAAATGTCCTTTGTTTTCCCTGGTGCTGCTTAAGCAACCAAAGCATGTGTTAATACTTTTATTAATTATTTCTTGTTAGTTCCTTCCGTACTTTGACTTTCCTAATGAACCATGATAATCGTGATGAATGCAACCATAGGCACTGGCTAGGATATGCGTGGGATAAGACATTCTACAGCATGGTAAAATGTCCAAATCTCCAAATGTTGAGAACATTGTGCACATACAAGACTATCCATGCTCATGAGTGCTCAAAAGATCAGGTCCTAAGTTTGCCAGTCTGATGCAAATGGAAAATCATTTTGTGAATCATCAGCTTGCACACCAGGCAGATTCTTACCTCCCACTCCAGTTCCTCTAGACGCTTCTTTCCAATTCTTCATTTTTCTATGAGTAGGAGGATTTTTGCCCATTTTTTTTCCCCAGTCCTTCCAAATTCTTTTTTGGTTTTTTTTTTTTTTTTGTGCACCATATCATTTCTTCTGTATGGTGTGTACACTGGGTAAACAGCTGGAACAAACCTCAACACTTTTTGTTCCAGGGTATGTTAGTCTGAAACACGTCTGTACGGCTTGCTATGTGAACCTGTGCAAAGAGCTCCAAGTGAAACCGACTTTCTGAGAGTTGCTTAGTGAAGTTTTCTGTCATTGTCATTGTGGCTGTTTGGGGTATTTTGTCACAAGAGAACTGGACAAATTGTCATGATGGAAAATGAAGAGCATTTCGACACCTCATTTGTAAATTACTTCTAATGAGCAAGAACGCAGCAGGGGAAATCACCAGTTCCTACGCTTCCCTGCTGTATGTTAACTTATTGAGCTGAGGAAAATATGATCAGAGGATGCGAGCATTTAAATAGCAGAGAAGAGGCACCTACAAATATAACATTAAAGCTGATTTGAAGTCAATGTTAGAAACAGGAATAAAATTCTTCATTTCCCCATGGAAACTGACTTGAAAAGAGGTTTGAAAATTTTAAAGACTTTAAGAAATGGCTCTCTATGAAGAAATAAATGTTCTTTTCTGTAGTTAAGAGTAGGAGAACTGAAGCAGCTAGAAAAGACTAAGGTAGCAGACAAGCTGACCTGGTGACTAAATTAACCGTCTCTTATCTTGACGCCTACAGAATGCTTGTCTATAGTAGTCAATTAGGCCTAAGAGAAGCTAAGGCATAACTTTTCCAAATCTGCCTCCTTCTTTTCCCCCTCTTTCTATGCTTTTACAACTTTCCTCTGCTATTTGCCAAAATATCTTGTGCTCTGTAAAGGCATTTCTCATTCAAAACAGAATTTACTAGTGTTACCTATAGGACTCAAGTGAAAGAGACAGAACTCTCTCCTCTTACAAGCTTTTGTTTTGAAAATATTTTCATTACTATTTTAATATATTGAAGACTCATCACATTTTTAAGCTTTGATTCACATTTCTTTTATCAAGATCCAAATGTGGAGAGGAAAAGCTCTAGAAATAGCATGACCCTGCCATTTCCTCTTTCTATTACCTATGTGTTAAGATGGGTTGTTCCTCCCTTTGTTTTCACTCTTGTAGGGTATGAAAACTCTGGAGAACCATTTAAGCTTTCAACATTAAGCACAAGGAAGAGTCAGTGCAAGTTGAGGTCCTTGCTGTCAACTACATGTATATTTATGTAAATAACCAGGATACCCCAAACGTCCCTCTGTTGCTCAAATGATAGTGTAATGTTTGTCTCCATAATTTAAAAAAAAACCCTCAATTTGTAAAAAATGGCTCGTTAAGTGAACAAAAGAATAATTACTGGACAGGTACATTAATTATCTGAAAGATACTGAGGATATCCTGTGACATCTCCATTGAATAACTGATGTGATACAAAGTGGGACTGTGGGGACGCTTCCAGAGGAGCTGCAATCTTTAATACCAGTAGCCATATATAGCATACAGTACTCTCTCAACTACTGCTAGCCAGATAAGACGCAGACATCTATCTTAAACTATTTATCAAGTTTGTTTTTTCTCAGTCACTAAAGATCTAAAAGTACTACCAGATGATGCTTCACCTATCCTAATACAAGGGCCTAAGGCAGGCGAGATACATCACCGTTTGGTTAGTCCTGCCTCATTATTTTGACTGCAGAGTAGCCCGAAGGACTCAGGCTGGATGTGCTGTTTTAGGCTGCAAAAGTTATCTGAGACCAGTCCCACCAACAGATGTTGCATGTTGATCCAAGGAACCCTCTTTTAGCTCCTTCCTAGGAAGGCAGGTCATCTTTGTTGTGACCTAAAGATTCATGAAGTGATGCTACCTTGAATCAAGGCCTGGGTAAATCCTCAAGAACCTCACAACGCCAGTGTGACTCAGCTGGTTTTTTTTGTTCAGAGTTTTTCTTCAGTGTTCTTTTTCTGGTTATTATGAAGCTGTAACTGTGAAGGATTGCTACAGGCCCTTAATGAGGAAAGCTTTGGATATAATCTTCTTCCAGACTTTACACACAAGATACCACAGGATTAAATACTTATTTTGCATTAATATCCTTGCAGTTTCCTTTGGCACTAATAAATCTGCACAACTGGAATGTAATTCTCCAATACTTTCCTGCCAGCACTCTTGGACTGCATTCTATGTTTGCAGTTTGGCAGGTGCATTCCTCCTCTCCAGCACTGAAATTGTTGATAAATTGTAGCTGGTAAAATGAAAATGTCATAATTTAGGGAACATAGATTAAGACATTCATCATGGAATCCAGGCAACAATAAGTAAGTGTGAAAGTTTAGCACAGAATGAAAGAAGATGCGGCTTTGGTGATGTTAGGAGGTGTGTACATCTAAGAAGGAAATTTTTAGTGCTCTCTAATGCATCAGTTCCCCTGGCAACATTTTCTTTAGCTTTAGAAGTGTTTTGTCTCTGGTCCAAACAGTTAGCTTAATTGCTCTGGTTATCATTCAGTTTATTCTAAGGAACTTTTTAATGTATGACAGCGTGCCAAGAAAATGTAAACATCATTCTCTACACTCATTATAATCACTATTACATTTTTCATTATTGCTTAGGGTCATGGTTTTAAACTCCTTCCCGAGCTTTATGTGCGCAGATGGATTCTTTAGGGAGTTCAGGCGAAGTGAAGAGCTATCCCAAGCTCCTTTAATACTGGTGTGCTCAACACCTGTCAGCCATTGCACTTTAAATCCAGCCCTGGACATGTCAGATGAACAGTGCACCAGTCTTGTCAGTGACATGCACATGCAAACACTATGCCCTGGGCTTCAGATCCCACAGGACTTCCCTGATAATGCCAGGAAATCTACCACGGGAGTGTGAAGTTTTACCCCTTCTCTTTCTTTCCTGGTGATTTTGCAAGGTTGCCAGTTATGAGAAACATTAATACTTACACTTCTGAAAATAGAATATTAATGAATATTCCCTAAGCGACCTGCAGGCATAATCCAAACTGACAGTGCAATGATGAGAGAGCAGATTATCACCATAAAAGTAGGCATTATATTGGAAGAGCTGGTTTTTTTTTTTTTTGCATTTTCATGAAATACATCCTTATGACTGACATCTTACTGCTCCCTTTGGGCATTCAGCTACAATCACCAAGTAGAAATGGCAGGTTTTTATTCTTAGGAAAAAAGGTCTCCTATGCATTCTATCTGCAATATCAAGTCTGTGATTGAAAGCTGCCCTTTTGCAATAAGAGCACATAAATCCCTGGCAGAGAGGGTTTTAGATATTCAGTTTCTCTCTATGTCGCAGAACAATGGAAGTGCTTATGATCACCGCTGTATTTTTACTTTCTCTTATAGAGGAGTAGTAAACTTTATTTTGATATTCAGCCATTTCATTTGCAACACTTGAATACAAAATAAGATCTCCTAAAAGCTTAGGGAACTGGTGAGTGCTGAAAGATCTCAAGAATATAGTAAAAGGCTGATGTGTTGTAGGGTAAAGTTCCCAGTAACCTCTTCATCGCTATCCCATGAAGCACTTACTCCAGTCAGATTGGATATGGCAGTACCACTCAGCTACAGTGACCTACCACAGAACACCTCCCACAGCTAAAGTTACATTATAGGATGTGCAGAGTTTGGCTTCACCATAAGAGGATGGGATCCCCAAAATGGGCTGTGATTGGGAGGCAGGTGAGGCCTTACCCTCAGCACCAAGCTCTCCTCACTGGCTAGAAGCATCTGCTATTCTGCCGGCTTCTCACCCCTGGCAGGGGCAACCTGCATTACTCACACCCACCATGGCTCACTCCCACTCGCCACCTCATAGCTCAGCTCGCTCTTCTTTTTAATTCCCTCATTGGATCCTCACTAGCAGCAGCACATGTAAAAGCTGCAGATCCCTTCATGTTCTCGAGTCAAACATTTACTTACAACTGCTGTTCAAGCAATAACAATTAAATTAAACATGAAGGGAATAGAGCTGCCTGGAAGATCTACAAGCTGGAGGTGTAAATCACACCACATAACTAATTTATGACATTCTGTGCCTGCAGCTGTATGCTGACAGTCTGTAAGTGTAAGGGTGGCTGTGATTTCTCAGTGGTTTTGGTGACAGAAGAATGGGAGGCTGACTACAGAGGCCTCTATCCCTGCACCCAAAGTCATAAATTAAATGAGGTCAGGTTAGATCACTGGTTGAACTCGAGAGATGTTGTGTACATGGCTCAGTTGGAGAGACTATAAGAAGGGGCTTGGATTTATTTATTTTTTTCCCCTCACACAAAAATAGTGCATTTTTAAATTTCTGAAACATGAGGCAACAAGTTTATTTCTTAGCTACTGAAACTGTCAAATTACATTTTTCAGTGAAAATGTACTTGAGTGAGCTTTTTAGAAAGCTAGTGTTAAAACCATGGCATTACTAGGCTTTGAGAAAAATTCTTTTTGCTCAGCCAGAACGCATGCAAATTCAGATCTGTTTTTTCAGGTTGGATCTTCAATGCACAGCATATATCTAAGTCCTGTGACTCTGATCAATCTAGGGTGATAATATTGACTGTCAGCCTCCCCTCCATCCCTGGAAAGGTGTTGATACAGTTCATCCTGGATGTCATCTTTAAACATACAAAGGAAAATATGGTTATCAGAGAAAGTCAACATGGATTCACCAAGGGGAAATCCTATTTGACCAGCCTGATAGACTTCTATGAGGATGTAACTGGCTGGCTAGATGAGGGCAAGGCAGTGGATATCATCTCCCTTGGCTTCAGCAAGGCTTACGTCCTCATACGAAAGCTCAGGCAGTGTGGGATGAATGAGTAGACAGTGAGGTAGATCAAGAATTGGCTCAATGACAGAGCCCAGAGGACGATGAGCAAGGTCATTGATGACACCAAACTGGGAGGACTGGCTGACTCACCAGAAGGCTGTGCTACCATTCAGCAGGATCTCGACTGGCTTGAGAGTTGGGCAGAGAGGAACCTCATGAGGTTCAACAAGGACAAGTGCAGAGTCCTGCATCTGGGGAGCAACAATCCCATGCACCAGTACAGGCTGGGGACTGACCTGCTGGAAAGCAGCTCTGCCCTGGTGATGGCTCACCTGGAGTACTGTGTCTAGTTCTGCGCTCTCCAGTTCAAGAATGACAGAGAACTCTGGAAAGAGTCCAGCAGAGGGACACCAAGATGATCAGGGAACTGGAACGTCTCTTACGAGGAAAAGCTGTGGGACCAAGGGCTGTTTAGCCTGGAGGAGAGAAGACTGAGAGGATCTCATCAGTGCTTATAAATACCTAAAGGGCAGGTGTCAAGAGGATGGGATTACACTTTTTATCTGTAGTATCCTGCAACAGGAATAGGGGTAATGGACACAAAAAGTTCCACTTAAACACAAGGAAAAATTTCTCTCCTGTGAGGGAGACCTGGCACAAGCTGCTCAGGGATGTTGTGGAGTCTACCTCTCTGGAGGTTTCCAAGCACACCTGGACATGTTCCTATGTGACCAGAAGGAGGTGAACCTACTTGAGCAGGGAGTTCGGCCGGATGATATCTAGAGGTCCCTTCCAACTCTGAACATTCTGTGATTCTATGATTCTGTGATACTGTGTTTCTGTGATTCTATTTATAGATACTTCTGGAAATATATTAGTGGAATGAACTAATGAAATTAACTCCAGCTGCAAACAAACAAGCAAAATTCACCAGAAAAGTGAGCAAGGAAAAAGACAGAACAAAAGATAAAGGTGGTAAGGGATACCTTTTGTAGTTACAGTTTTTAGTTCATAACTGCTTGTATTTGGCAAACAATCTGTTGGCCTTCATGTATTTGGCATTTCCCTTTTAAGTAATAGGAGAACAGTGTTGTGCTTCCAGGTCCCAAGGAGCATGACAGTCAGCCACAGTCACACAGCACTGACTATGGTGACACAGGTAATACCATTTCAGGTTGGATCTTGGTCTTCCAAAAGGTATCAAATGTGATGAAAGTCATCTTTTATCAATTGCCTTGCTAAAGTTTTAACAATCTTGTACTTGACATTTTTGTCACTTGGATAAAACATTCTGAATTCAGATCACAGCCTATTTATAAGGTTTTGGTTTAAGGTACTTTTGACACATAAGTGTACTATGTGTAGATCATTAATGACAAACTGTGGGAAAGCACTCCCATCCTTGATCTTTCTCTTTCATGAGAATGTATTTGCCTTAGGAAGAGGAACCACGTAGCCATTTTATAATGTATGTGCTAAGGCATTTTAGAGAACGGGACAAAATTCAGCAGATTCAGATTCAACAAGGTTCAGTGCCAGGCCCTGCACTTATGTAACAGAACCCATATGCAACACTACAGGCTTGGGGAAGAGTGATTGGAAAGCTGCCCAGAGGAAAAGGACCTGAGGGTGTTGGTCACCAACCATCTGAACATGAGCCAGTAGTGTGCCCAATGACATCCTAGCTAACATCAGCACTGGTGTGGCAGCAGGACCAGGGAAGTCATTGTCCCCCTGTACTGGGCCTTACTGAGGCTACCACTCGAGTGCTGGGTTCAGTGTTGGACCCCTCACTCGCAGGGGGACATTGAGGTACTGGAGTGTGTCCAGAGATAGGCAACAAGGGTCTGGTGAAGGGTCTGGAGAAAAAGTCTGATGAGAAGGGTCTGAGGGAACTGGGGTTGTTTAGCCTGGAGAAGAGGAGGCTGAGGGGAGAACCTGGAAGGACACTGTGGTGAGCTGGGGGTCGGTCTCTTCTCATGAGTAACAAGTGATAGGACAATAGATAAGGGCCTCAAAGTTGTATTATGAGCGGTTTAAATTGGATATTAGGAAAAAATTCTTTGCAGAAAGGATTGTCAAGCACTGGCACAGGCTGCCCAAGGAAGTGGTGGAGTCACAATCCCTGGAGGTATTTAAAAGACATGTAGATGTGGTGCTTAGGGACATGATTTAGTGGTGGATATGGCAGTGTTAATTTTACAGTTGGACTCAATGATGTTAAGAGTCTTTTGCAACCTGAATAATTCTATGATTCATTCATTTTAACTGAAAAAAACAGAGCAAGTCTCCCAACTTGACTACATCCTCAAATGTTAATACATTGACAACTGAAAAGTGAACACCAAGAACCGTGGTAACAAAATACTTTACTAAAATATCATACATTGAATCGCTGCCTCAACATTCTCATGTTCTATGCAAATAACTCACACATTGTCACGCATTTTACATTAACATTATAGAGTAACCCGCAGAGATCCGAGAAGAGCAGCATTTCAGTCTGATCCGTTGCAGACAGTTAGCCCTTGTGTTCCATTCAGCTTTTACATAAGGCAAAGTGTTTCATTACAAAAATCTGCTCTGTATTCTGAAGTGCCTAGAAGGGTTATACCTCCTCAGTAATAGTGAATCGAAGCAGCTGTGTGACCAAATACTTCACAGACATTTCTGAAAATCCTAACCTAAACCAGGAATATGTCAGTTGATGAGTTAAGAGTTTTGAAAAAATGTATTGATTTTTTTCTTTTCAAAACCTGATCTTGTGTTAGAAGAAATAGAGTGTGTTGAAGTGCCAGCTCTAACCAGCTCTAAGATGCTATTAGCTCTTTTGATTTTTACACACCTTCCTACTAAATGAGAAGCAATGGAGTAGCTTTTCAAAATAACTTTTCAAAGTTTTTCACTAAAAAATTATATTATGTTCATCTGACCTAGAAAGGATCCAAATGTCAGGACAGTGTGCTACTTTTACAGACAAACTGTCCCAAAATTACCTAAATTCTTTTAGTAGCCTATACAAAGTTTTTAAAATAAGTATATGTACAGTGCAGTACTGTGTTTACAGTTCTAGTTATACTTATGATCTTTTTGTGATGATCTTTCATAGGAAAATGCACATAATTTGGCAAAAGGATACAAATACTGTTTTGATGGTACACTCATAATTACCTAAAAGGTGGATGTCAGGAGGACAAGGCGATACTTTTCTCTGTAGTGTCCTGCAACAGGAATAGGGATAATGGACATAAGCTGGAACACAAACAGTTCCACTTAAACACAAGGAAAACTTCTTTTCTGCAAGGGAGCCCTGGCACAGGCTGCCCAGACAGGGTGTGGAGTCTTCTTCTCTGGAGGTTTACAGACCTGCTTGGTCGTGTTCTGGTGTGACCTGATTGAGGTGAACCTGCTTTAGCAGGGTGTTGGACTGGATGACCTCTAGAGGTCCCTTCCAACCCCTAACATTCTGTGACTTTATGATTCTCTGATTCTATGATACTATGATTATATTAAAAGTCATGATCTGAGGCCTAAGCTGCCAATTTCATTTATGATTTAGCTGATACATATAAACTGACTATGGCTTTGTTTAAATAAATGAGTTTACCTTACATGCAATCATCTGCTTTATCAACTTTTCCAGCAGGATAACCTTGTGTTTTAAGTGATTAATTATTCTTTTACTATATTCTTATTCAAAGCAGCCTGCCAAAGGGAAAGAATTATGAAATAAATTTCTAATTTGGGTGAACACAAAGAAAATCAGTCATTGAGGAAAATTATGTGCAGCAACCTGAAGCATGAATGGGAAGCTAAGAGGAGACGAACAGGCTACCTTAATCCATAAAATTTCAACCTGTACTCATTTGCTCCTCATAAGAAATTTAGCAGTGATAACCTAATGCTTCAGATAGGCAGGCTATTACATACTTAAAAACATGTATTCCGAGGGGACAAAATATTTCAAATGCAGTAAGAAAGAGAAACATCTTACACAGGTCACCTGAAATTACAACAGGAAACAGTATCCAAAGGGAGATGGTTTCTTAAAACGCAGCTGAGACCATTATTCACAATGACATGGTAACTGTGAGTTTAGCCCAAAAAATATAGTGGTAGCATCTGCAGCTGTGATTGACAGAGAATAGCATTGTCTTCCCAGTTAGTAGCTATATTCAAGTAACTAGGAACACTCCTGAACTAAAATAAAAGTCACATTTGGGAGTCTAGCAGAACTTGGCTCTCAAGGGTAACTTTTTTTTATGATGCCACAAGGCTACAAACTGCTCAGGTAAGACATGTTTTAGTGCCACTCACAAACAGTCATCCTTCAGTGAAACAACTCAAAATACTGTCTTCTAATGGGAAACTTTATCCTTTGGCCACAAACTCAGCCTGACAGATGACGAGATGACAGATGACCATCCCAGGAGCCAAGTGCAATCATACTTCCTGGGTCTCAACACCGAGTGAAGGTGAAGAAGTTGACACACCTGAATGTAAATGAATAATAGCAAAATTCTGCCGAAATACAGGCTCCCTGGGACTACACAGTTGGAATGGTCCTGCCAGCTGGGATAAGACTGGCACCAGGCACAGAGGTGGAAATGAGACTCACAGAGGACTGCAGGATTATTTCTCTGAGAATGAGGCCAGGATGAACATTAGGCTGCTTTATGCTGTCCCAGCTCACAGACCCTCTCCTGCACAAGAGAAGGAGCTATGGTTGGTCAGGAAGCATTCCTTTATGCTCAACATTTTTCCATAAATTGAAGCTACAGCCAAGTTGCACCTCGGGTACCGCAGCAATAAATAGTAAAAAGACCTTTCTGCAAGGTACGTGGAAAGAATAGTTATTAAAATGCTGTTTCTGGGTTTTATCAGTCTGATCCATCGCACCTACAGAAGGCAGCAGCAAAAGCAGATGTACCAGAGCAGGGTGCTGAGTCCATGAGCAGATACACCTGAAAAGTTGGGACAGGAAGCAGAGAGATGCTGTTCAACCCACAGCTAGGCTGCCAGGGCCAGAGTACGGGCTAGGGAAAGGCAAACATCTCTTTGGTCATCTACCCAACCACCTGAATAGCCATATCCCTGCAAACACCAGGTATTTTCAGAATGGTAAACTTAAAATTATTATCCTTTTGATGAACAAATAATTATTATTTCTTTCATCATCAGTTGGCCAAAATAAGTGCAAGAGCTCAGGTTACTCTCCATCCAAAGAGAATAAATAATATATCATTAACGTTATTAAATACTTTCAAGGATGAGGCATATTCCCACTGGAAATATTTATCCTACTCTTCAGATACAGACAAATTAGAAGAGTCACTTGGACAGTCCTCACAAACCTCAATAAAAAGATAAGAATCAATAAAAATAAATAACCCCAAAGCAATAAAATATCTTTCCCTGCCTTTCCTCCTTTTTTTTTTTGCCACATTCAATGCACGCTGTCAACCTCAAGGCACTGTCCTGTCATCCTGGGGTTGTGTCTTCCCATCACTAAGCCTGATCCTGACTCACCTGTCCTTGTCAGGGTCCAGCCACTGCTGGCTTGACCTCAGACCTACCTCATCACCACGATACTGCTTTACGATTGGGACTCTTGGTTGGATCTGATCACCATCTGTGGGTCTGTCCTGCTCCCTCATGTGGGTATGCAAGACTGAGTCCCAACGACTGCCAGATCTCCTCAGCTCTCAGCTCATCTTCCCCTGAGGCAAAGCTCCACTTTTAGTGCTATCTGAAAAGAAAAAAACATTTCAAACGTAATATATGCATTTGATACTTCTTTGCTGGTAAAACTAATCTTTTTTTATGTTAAAGTAAATCAAAGGTCCCTTCCAACCCCTACCATTCTATGATTCTAAATAGGAGCATTGCATATGGCATGATTTTAGGAACTCCTTTCTTCCTCACCATAGCCCAAATGTATTTTTCATAGCATCTGCTTTAAAGAGTCTCTTCCTTATCTTTGAAAACTAGAAACATCCTAGAGATTTCATGAGTCTTGTCTTGATAATGAAATAAGAAACAAAGCTCCTAGTCTGAATGATTACTCGGGTACATTTACCCACTAGGTCTTGTTTAAAAGAGAAAAATCCTCCTGTCTTCTCCCTTACACACTCAGTTCCTTACAGGGAAAAATGTCTAAGTCAGATATACTGTTTAGCTCACTGTAAGTAACTCTAATTTGGCCATGGCAAACCACTTACAGTAGTTTTCATGCAATCAAAGTGAGACACAAATGGAAAAAGATGTCTTCAGGGTCTATTTTAACAGAAAGACCAGGACTCTGAGCATGTGTCTGGCTCTACCATATATTATTTTCAACAGGAGGGATGTGTAGATACAGTCGCCTTACACATTCACCAGGTGACCTGCGGTACCTAAAGCTGTCCTAAGGGCACTCTGTGGGCAGATTCTTCCATCTCTGCAAAAAAAAAAAAATGCGTAGACTAAAGGAGGGATGTGTCAGGATGCAATTCTGGCCACAAAGAACTGGCTGCAAGGGCAGGGCTGCAGTTCCCTATGCCAGGCAGGGAACATCCTGTACAGCTACAAACAACTTTTCTCAAATGCTTGCAGAGATGAGTCTTAAATGCCTGCACAGTCTCTCAAGGGAGACCAGGAAGAGAGTCCAAATTTTCCTCCCTAAACAAAAGGATTTTGATATTTAGTTTCATACTGCAGAAATGTTCCCAGTCCTGTAGCAGCAAGATATAGAGGGCAGGTTTGAAGGCCTGCATCTTTCAGGTAAGAAATAATGGTTGTAAAGGGATGCAAAGAGGTAAATGGGAGAGAAATAAGTTTGCATGTTCTTGGGTGGAAATGGATATTAAAATAACCATTAAAAAAAGTTAGTGGGGAAGAGTATTCTGCATCTGGAGTTGACTAGGAGTTTTGTTGGAGTCAAGAGCAGCCCTGCAAATAATGAGTATTTTGGTTTGTTAATTCAAGTAGGGAAGGTGCTAGAGCATTCCTCTCTGATTTTCTGTCACTAAGTGATTCCAGTAGCTCAGCTGCTCAGATGGTTCTACTTCATGGCACATCACGATTTTCTTAAAGCGAGAAACGGAGAACCTAATTCTCTCTGGAAAAAAAGTCTGCTCTGAATGAAGCTCCTCCAGATGAATTTTTAATTTGGCAAGGCACAGTCCTATGAATACATCCTCCAGTTTAATGAAAGAAACGCTCTCTGAAATGTTATAGATCTGACTAGCAACGTCGGTGGATAAAACATAGCCAGTCCCAGAACAAAACGGCGGGTAGGTCTTGCCTGGATACTCTTCTCTACTCACATACCACTTACTCTTTCTTTTCCGTATAGGGTACTCGTGCAGTTTTAAAAAGCCTGTGAAGAATCTAGTGGTCTTCTTTTTCCTTAGAAGAAGCTCAGTGAGGTAAAAAACATTGACAAACACATCTGTGTCAGTTTTCATCACAAAGCTGGACTGGTAACAAAACCTGTGAATCCATTCAATTCCCATCATGGTCTTCAAGGTCAAATTGTAATATGTGTCTATAAAATTCTTTTGGATTATATCTTTGTACTTCTGGCTTTCAGTAGTGATATCAGCCTGCTGGCTGAGATTCACAGTGCTTCCCAGGAGGAAATATGTCACCAGGCGCTTGCCAGCCACTGTTCTCTCCTTCCCCCAGGTTTGCCGGATTGCCATCCTGGCGTCAACATGGTTGTAGGAGGATGCCACAAGCAGGACGAGGAAAGGTGGGTCCCTATGGCAGTCTATATCTGGGAGCTGTGAGAAATTTCCCCCAATTCTCCTAAAAGTCTCTATGGGGAATATATAACCTTGGCTGTTTTCACAGAATATACAGAATTCGGTCAAGTTGTTATTAAAAAACCAGAAGCTAGCACAGCTGAGCCCTATAAGGCAAACAAACAGCCTGAATTTTCTGAAATCCATCTGAAAGAAACAAGAAAGAACACCACATTAAAAAAAAAAAAAAAAAAAAAGATAGTATCTAGCTCTTTTCAATGCTGTATACCAAATTCCCTGCACAGGGATTCAAAGCCAGGTCATCTCTAATTGAAACCTACCTATTTCAAGCCACTCACCCACATGCATTTATCCTAGCACCTTTCCCACAAGATGTTCTGTTGGCAACCAAATTCACACTCATGCTTAATTGAATGTGTCCCCCTACATCAGCATTTTCCTCAGAAATCCACGCAGACATGTCAATTGATGTTTCAGACCTCCTTCCCATTTTCAGCATCTTACAAACGATTGCTTAGACCCACCAGAGCTTTCACAAGCCAGAGACTGGAGAAGCAGCAGACATGTGCCCATGACAGAGAATAATAGCGATAGGGTTTTCTTAAATACCATGTTTCTCCATTTGTTTGAACAGTTCCTGTGTCCCAGAGTCACCAAGTGCTGTCTAACTGGCAGACCCAGCCAGGTTCCTCCCATCTTCATCTTTGCCTCCCATGGGGCTCTTGCACCAATGCAGAAATTTCTCCCAGTGTTTCTGCTGGAGGGGCCATGAGTCACGTATTTGACGTTGGGTCACCTGCTCAGAAAACAAACAATCAAACAAACAAACAAACAGTGGGGCAGATTATTTGGATGTTTCACTTTTTGCAGAGTTTATGTGATTCACCAGGGTGTGCTGAGATAAGAAGGGGATTGTCTGTACCCCTCTCTCCTTTTGAGGTGAGAGATATCCAAACAATAACAATGTTCATTCATCCATCCTTGTAACTGATCAATTTTAGTTACAAATTTAATGCAACTTTTGAAAGAGTGAACCCAAGAAGGTCACTGTGCCCCCCAAAAATTACATATCTCCATAAATTAACCTGGTGAGAAGAGTATAATGCTCATTCCATTAACCCACAGGCCCACTACCAACTATTTTAGAGCACTAGGAGGAATTTTTACCAGGGGGAAGCCTATTACCTTGCTCTTCCACTGTACTTAATGAAGAATTTGATCTGGCTTCCTGTCTGAAAATACAAGCAAACCAGGTTTACAGACCCCGGAGATGTAAATTTCATGGAAATTTGATCCCTGTCTTCCAACCAGGAATGTTCTAGGGACAGAACACTAACATCTCCATAATCGCCTTAAGTGTCCACCTTTTGCTCAAATTCCCCTTTCCAAGCAATGGAAAGGTTTTGTGTTGCAGGCTTAAGTTCATTTCAAAGTCCAGCCAGGTGCTCCTGGGACCAAATCCAACTTGTTTTACCCATAAGAACAGTCCCATTAACTTCAATCTGTATTCTCAAAAGCATAAAACAAGTAAAACTGGAGTTCTGGTTTACTGAAATTCCTCCCACAGTGAAATGTATTTTTGCAATGATTCACTAATGAATTTTGAAAATATTTCAAAGGCTCACATTTCTTCTGCCACTTATATTTAAATTATCTTTAAATAGAATATTATCCAGATCTGTTTTTTCTTGTATGTATAGTTCACAGTAGTCTTGTGATTGTCTTAAAAAGTGCTTTAATTAAATAAATATGTAAAATTGTGTGAGAATATACATGTGCATACACACACACAAGATTATTTAAAAATCTGCTCTGCATCTGTTCTCATGTTCTTCAGTGATCCCAGATATGCATATGAATACCCTGAAAAGGTTTGCAGGAAAGGACGATGTTCTGAGGTTGACAACAGATCTGCAGAAGACACTCTTCCTTTTTCGGTCCATATATGAAACAGCATATCCTATGCAGATATATACAGATATACACACACACCCCCCTGGACAATGCAAACATTTGTAATGTAAATTGTAAAACATATTTTATAAATTTTGCAAATATATACATACAACTATATTTTCACAGCAAGTCGCTGTCTACCACCAATAGCTAGACAGAGCTCCCAGAATCACAGAATGGAAAGGGTTAGAAGGGACCTCTAGAGATCATCCAGTCAAGTAGGTCCACCTCAATCAGGTCACACAGGAATGTGTCCAGAGAAGGAGACTCCACATCTTCCCTTGGCAGCCTATGCCAGGGCTCCTTCACCCTCAAAGGAAAGTTTTTCCTTGTGCTTAAGTGGAACTTTTTATGTTCCACCTTGCACCTGTTACCCCTTATCTTGTCTCTGGAGACAGCAGAAAAAATTGCTGCTCCATCGTCTTGACATACAGCTTTTAAATACTTGTAAGTAGTAATGAGGTCCCCCCCTCAGTCTCCTCCAGGCTGAACAGTCCCAGGTACCTCAGCCTTTCCTCATAAGAAAGATGCTGCAGTCCTCTGATCATCTTGGTGACCCTGCTCCAGACTCTCTCCAGAAATTCCCTGTCCCTCTTGAGCTGGGGAGCCCAGAACTGGACACAGTGCTCCAGATGAGGTCTCAAAAGATATGACCTTCAAAAAAACCCACACACAGATTGGTTCTGACAGTGTAAAAGCTGGACAATACTAACATTTGTCATCAATTTAATCACCAAAAGCAAATTTGGGCTTCTCTGGAACTGGTAGGAATGGTGTTCTTTTTTACCCAAATGAAACATTTGCAATTACCCATGGAAGTATCTGTGGAAGGGATTGGGCTTGCAAGGACAAGTAGCACTTTGGATGCTCCTAGTTTAGTGTCTCAGGTCTCTCTGCCTCCCCAGCCACGTGTAGGAGGGAGCCATCCAGGGAACATGCTTGTCGTGGTTTGGCCCAGCTAGCACAACAGCACCACGACAGTTTCTTGCTCGATGCCCCCATTCACCCCCACCCTCGTTAAGATGGCGGAGGACCCAGTGAAATGGGAGTAAAAAGATAAGCAAGATTGTTGTGGATTGAGACAAGGGCAGGGAGGGCTCACTGCCAATTATGGTTCTGGGCAAAACAGACTCCAGTACTCGACTTAGAGAGGAAAGTAGGAAAGTTTATTCTACAAGAAACAGAACAGAATAAAAGCAAAAAGGGAGTAGGATGATGAGAAAATTACAACCAGCACTTTAAGATCTCCCTCCCCCATCCCTCCTTTCTTCCCGGGCCCAGCTCACTGCTCCCGATATCTCTACCTCCTCCCCCCGCAACAGCTCAGGGGGGCAGGGAGTGGGGGATGTGGTCAGTCTCTCACAGATGGGCTCTGCCGCTTCTGTCTTCTCAGATGAGGATGACTCCTGGCATTCTTCCCCTGCTCCAACACGGGGTTCCTCCCCCGGAACACAGTCCTTAACAAACTTCTCTGGTGTGGGTTGTTCCCAGCAGCTGCGGCTTCTGCCGATACAGGTTCCCTCACACGGGACACAGTCCTTGGTGAATATCTCTGACATGGATTCTTCACCGCGGTTGCAGTTTCTGCACTTGCAAGGTCCCTCTCTTGGGACAAGGCCTCTTCTGGGCCTAAGTTTAATGAGCTGCTTTGTCGTGGGTTCCTCCCCGCAGTTGCAGCTGTGGATATTGGGTCCCTTCCTCGGGACAAGGCCTCCTCCGGCCAAAATCACTGTCCCTGGCTCAGGGCCTTTAATGAAGTGAATCGCTGCCCCTGGTCCGGGGTCAGCTTTAGCAAAATGAGTCTCTGCCCCTGATGCGGGCTCATTATCAACATGAGTCTGTACCGCTGATGCGGGGTCTTTAAAGAAATGAAAATAAATCTCAGCTTCACCAGTTCTCTCCATAGAATGCAGGGGAGTCTCTGCTACAGTACACCTCCTCCCTTTCATCACTGACCTTGGAGTCCGCATGGTTGTTTCTCTCACCGTTCCTACTCCTTGCACCACCACCAGCCAGAAGAAGAGAAGAAGGGGCAGAAGAAAGAAAGAAGATGGAGGAAGACACCTCCCCTTCCGGCTTCTTCTTAAAAAGTGATCGTGGAGGCGTCTAATTGGCTCAGCCCCAGAAGTGGGTCTGGCTCAGAGCTGGGGAGAGTTGTGAGCAACTTCTTACAGGAGCCATCTTTGCAGCCCCTTCCCCCTTACCAGAAAAGGCTGTCATGTCAAACCATGACAATGCTGTACCCTGCTGTTGGGACTCAGCTACAGCTCCTCTCTGTGACCACCCTCCCTGCAGAGCCATGCCAGCTCCCAGACTAGCTGCAGTGGAGCAGTCTTAGCCTCCCCCTGTGCAACGGACTGTGCTCCACCTTCTGTTGAAACTCTATTTCTGTTTCACTCTTGCAGTAGTCTTTCCTGAGTATGGCACTAGTTCACCAAACTCCCCTCTCCAGGTAAGCTCAACAAACATATGCAAGTGCACACAGTTGTCGCATAGAATCATAGAGTGGGAGGGTTGGAAGGGACCTTTAGAGATTATGTAGTCCAATCCCTCCTGCTGGAGCAGGTGCACCTAGATCAGGTCACACAAGAACATATCCAGGTGGGTTTTGGAAACCTCCAGAGAAGGAGACTCCACACCCTCCCCGGTGCAGCCTGTTCCACTGCTCCCTCACCCTCACAGTGAAACAGTTTTTTCTTTTTTTTAGATGGAACTTTTTGTGTTCCAGCTTCATCCCATTATCCTTTCTCCTGTCACTAGATACAACAGAAAAAACGGATGTCCCAACCTCCTGACACCCACCATTTATATACTCACAAATATTAATGAGATCCCCCCTCAGTCTCCTCTTCTCTAGACTAAACAGCCCCAGTTCCCACAGCTATTCCTCATAAGGAAGATGTTCCAGTCCCCTGACCATCTTGGTGGCCCTGCTCTGGACTCTCTCCAGAAGTTCTCTGTCCCTCTTGAGCTGGGGAGCCCAGAACTGGACACAGGACTCCAGATGAGGCCTCATCAGGGCAGAGTAGAGGCAGAGCAGAACCTCCCTTGACCTGCTGGCCACACTCTTCTTGATGCATCTCAAGATGGCTGTGCCTGTAAATTTTCCCCCTTGAAGCTCAAGAAGGGAAGAGTTGCCTCAGATGCTCCTGAGGCCAGTGCAATCCTGTGGTGCAGCAGGGGGTGTTGGGAAAGGTGCATTTGCACAGGTACAGCCTTGGCATCTGAGGATCCAAGCTCGGCAATACATTACAAGGCTGGCATTTACTGACTGACAGAACACCAAGGGAAAGGGAAAGATGACCAGCTTCCTCTCACTGAAGTCATTTTTCTTTTATAACCATCAATTTCAATCTTATTTTCAGACAAACAAGGAAAGCTTTGAAAGTAAAAAAACCATTTTATATTAACACAGGTAGGTCAGTTCTTTGGACTGTTTAAGTTACCATATTGGATAATTAAATCACCTTGGTATTGGCTCCTTACCCTGGGATGCTGAGCCCGCATCCCATCCTTCACTGTGCCTGCAAGCAATAGGTTTAGATTCCTGGGTAATGCAAGTGCTCTGTCTCCCCCACCGCCAGGGAGAGCTGCTATATATGAAGAACATATGGAAAACAGTGGTTTCTGTTACGTTTCAATAGAAACATGGCTGTGACTGCATTTAGTAAAACTGACACCATCCAAACTGAAGTGTCTTGCGCAGCAGAGATACCAACATAGGTTAGGTGTAACAAGGCCTATGGTATCTAAATTATCTGTCACTGTCTGACAATGACAGATCCTTTGCTTTGACCTGACAAAAAAAACAAGAGTCTGTGATTTGAGATTTCCAGCCTGCATACACATATCTCCGTGGAACAGTCCTGGAGATGTTAATATGAATGGAACAATAAGTCAGCAGGAGGTGGTCCAGAAAGCAACAGAGACTTACTAGCAACCAGTCTCTTTTCTATAAATCATTTTGAACAGCATCTGGTATTTTTTCATCAAAACAAATCTTTCCGGTTTTATAGGACTTGACTTAATTTTCCTCTCTGATCTGAGTCAAGAACTGCAGTTTGTAATTATCTCAAACTTTTTTCCACCTCCTGTTGTTTCAACTGCAAAATATTTTATATAGGGCATTGCCAAAGAATTACTTGCTTTTGTGTCCTAGTGAGTGGTTTGCTCAAACTGACTCGGTTGGTGTTTCATGGCTCTGTGTAGGTCCAAATGAGGTTTACATGAAAGCCTGGAACCCAAGAAATGTGGGCTAGAGGAGCCTGCAGCCCTGTGTTCCTCTTGCACACGCCTGAAAGGAACACACAGAGAAAAGGTGACAGTCAAGGCTGCTGATCCAAATCTATCAAACTGCAGCCTTCTATACTTTGCAAGTACCTATTTCCACCAGCGGCATGAAATTCCTCCTGCATTCTGCCATGGCTGGCTCTGGGATCTCTCTTTTCACACCTTTGTGTAACTCTCATGTGGCACAGCAACATGGCTATGGTAACTCCTGTGATGAAGCCTAGTTATTCCATCAAAATTAATCTGACATCTTCTTTAGGTCTGTTAATGAGTATAATTATCTAGACGGCACCAAGAGATCAAGACTATATGCCATATAGATCAAGAAAAGCAATCTGGCCTGAGGCAGAGAGAGGTAAGTAGGTCTAGAGTCCCCCAGAGAAACAGGTTCAAAATATCAATTTTAAGAAATAAAAGTTTTCTTAATTTTTCTGGGGCAAAGCTACAGTCATGCCACTGAGTTCAGTGGACGATTGGCATTAGCTTTGCATTGAGGTCACACACATCAGCCAGCAAATGACCTGAACCACAAAAAAGCTCCACAATGTGCATTTGACCGTCTGCAAGAGTCCCCACTTTGTAAACAGAGACACAAGCAGCTGCAACAAGGCAGATGGAAAACCAGAGGCATGATTTCAGTGCGTAAACAGGAGTTACAACCTCAAATACTGCACAGTTAAAGCTAGCAATGATATTCCCATTTTCCTTTTCTAATAATCGAATGTAGCATGTGTCCTCGTATAAGAACTAATAATACCTGATAACTTTTGATTTTCTTCAGAGTAAAGCCTCTAAATTGCTTTCTCTGAAGCTCAGCAGGACACAAAGAGGAATTGAACACACATAGATATTAAGAAAATGCCAAATACAGTAGAACACATTTCTTTTTTTCCTAAATGCAAGCATTTCAGAGGAGCAGGGTCCAGTTGGGATATCTGAAAGGCGAAATCTCTGAGGCAGTGGGGTCAGCAGTGGCTGGGCCACCATTTTCACAGGGAGACACTTGGGTAGCCAGGGGTCTCCCTTAGCACAAGCTCAGAGGTCAGTGGCAAACGACCAGATGCCTCTGGCTCAGCAGCTTTTTGTTGTCCCCTGATTCACAGAGCAGGATGCTGCCTGGTGCCTACCAGACCTTGTCAGGAACAGCAGCACCCGCTCAAGTCCCACACTGGTCTATCGATAGTGGTGGTGAAGCTCCACTCAAAGGATTGCATGCAGACAGACTATCCTGCCTCATCTCCTGGGAGCACTGGCTGGTTCCTCCTGCAGATCCTCAGTGGCAGAATTCCATGGAGCCTCCCAAGTCAGCGATGTTATTTCTAACCAAAAGAACTTCACATGGACAGCCGTTCCTGTGCAATGTTCATGTGCAACCAAGGTGGTGAGGCTAAAAGTCTCCTTCCTGGTATTTTAAAAGGACACTTTTCAGAGGGAAGTTTTTACAGTAACATGTATTAACAATGTCCTTACCCAAACCAAATGTCAAGACTGGCAGGCAAGAAAAATGGAAACCTGAAAGATAAAGGAAGAACTTTTTCTGCTGCCTTAATGATAGGCCATAGAAAACCTTTTTCTCTGCTACCTCACACCAGCTTCCGCTATCAGGACTGAAAGAGGGTGGACAGCAAACTAACCATGAGCCACACACCTTCCTGTGTGACCTGATCAAGATGAAGCTCCTTTAGCAGTGGTTTGGGCTGTATGATCTCTTTAGATCCCTTTCAACTCTGAGCCTTCTGTGATTCTGTGATACTGTGATTTAGAATAGATGTAAGGAAGAAGTTCTTCACTAGGAGGGTGATAAGGCACTGGCACAGTTTTCCCAGAGAGGCTGTGGATGCTCCATCCCTGGCAGTGTTCCAGGCCAGGTTGGATGAGGCTTTGGGCAACCTGGTCTAATGGGAGGTATACCTGCCCATGGCAAGGTGGTTGGAATCAGATGATGTGCAAGGGTCCCTCCCAACTCAAACCATTCTGTGATTCTATGATTTTTATCTCTCTGGAGTTTTTTCTCATCTTTTTGCAGTGCTGCTGGGTGGAGAGTACTTTTCCCAGCTCCTCCCCAGGAACCTCTGTGCTCCCCCCAGCATCTCATGATGAAGTATTCATAGGGAGAGGGGCTCTGAGGGGTGAGTACTTATGATGCTTAAAGTAAGTGTCTGGCTCTCCACAAAGGCTGAGATGTTTTATGTCCAGAGAGCTGACTGGGAAGCAGGTGATAATTTGCCCATGGTCACAGACCTATGGCAGGAATTCTGATCCCGAAACCCTAAGCAATCAATCAGACAACAGATGGAAAAGGAGCATTATTGCTACTGATTTGCAAATCTTACTATGTTGCCTGGTTTGCACTCTGTCATTGTGCTACTAACACCCATTTAGCTGCTTGATCCTAGAACTTTAAGAGCAGATTCAATCTTCTCTGTAGAAGACTGGGCAAGTTTTCTTTACCACTTTGTATTTTAATATGAAAAGAAATTTTTTTTTTTTTTAATTGTAAAAACAAGAAAAGTTTTGAATTTTATAGTTCTAGGGGGAAAAAACGTATTAGATTAGTATGTTAAATCCTAGATTAATATGAATCCCGAAGACCTGCCATACATATACACATAATACAGATGTATACAGATATATGCATAAAACTGTATTGTTTTTAGCAGCATGACCAATACAGCCTAAACACTGGTATAGTTACAATAAGCAAAGAAAGTTCTTTCCCAGCAGTCAAAGAAAAATCATGACTGAAAAAAACACTTTAATTTTTTTTTTTTAAAATTCAGTAACTGAGTTAGAATCCCTGAAAGTTTCACCTTAATCACAGAATGGTAGGTGTTGGAAGGGACCTTTAGAGGTCATCTACTCCAACCCCCCTGCAAAAGCAGGTTCACCTAGATCAGGTCACATAGGAATGTGCCTAGCTGGGTCTTGAAGACCTCCAAGGAAGGAGACTCCACAACTTCCCTGGTCAATGTCCCATATCTCTTTCCATAGTGCTCTTTTCCATAGTGCATAGCTTCAGAAGCACCTGACCTACTGTAACTCCTGAACTTTTTCGCTTCAAAGAAAAGTTTCCACCATTTCCTCCTCCAAATCATGTTTCATGTATCACAGAGGGTGAAGTACTGATGATTTACTACAGTGCCAGCAGATGTGTATACACACAACCTCAACACAGCAGCTCTCTCAGAGGCAGCACACAGGCACAGGAAGAGGTTTGCATGCACACGCACGCTTTAAGAAGGTGCGTGTTTATTATTACAAGGGAAAGAACAAATATTCATGGGTCTCATCTACTTGAAAACGCAGTCTTTCCAGTTCAGATGTGGAAGTGTCACCTTGGATGTGGAGATTTCATAGAATCATAGAATAATTTCTGTTCCTAAAATTGTTGCAAGAGTCTATACCAGAGCTCCATGGGGCCTCTGGGTTCTGCCTCTGCTGTGTAAAGAAGAATAAAGATCATGGCAAGTGAGATCTCAGAGAGGGAAGGCATTTGTGGCATAGGGATCTTCCAAATCAGTGGCTGCATCTTCCTCTTTATTAAGAAAATCATCAAGAGTCATTAACTCTTAATGTACCTTGATCTCATTCAACTGACAGTAACCATTTGTTAGTGACATTTGTTTGGAAAAGTCAAACAGCATTCTCAGATCAAAATGCAACTTTGGTCTCAAAACGAGCAAGCAGTTTGGTGGGAGTTGGAGCTGCTCCTGTAACATCACAGGAAAGAAGTGTTGCATGTGAAGAATGAAAAAGAAATGTATTTCCAGGGACTTTAGCCAAGTCAAGAAAGCTTGCTTCTCTTTTAAAACATCATTTTCCTTTTCCAAGATGCCTGCAAAATTCTTTTGATGAATCTTGGCCCTAAAAACCCACCAAAATGTCAGCTTGGATATTTAGTAAGACCAGATTATTTTTCCCAGAAGGTGAAAGATGTTGCAATGGAGGTGCCACGTGGGCTGTTAAGCACCTTATTGCAACGTTCAGACTATCAATGTAGAGAAACTGTACAGTCCAGTCCCCGGTGCAGGTGCTTTTTGTCCTTTTTAGGAGCATATTCAGACAGATTTTGCTTAATCCATTTCCAGAGGAGATCCAAACACAGTTGGCAGGCAACTGGCAAAGAAGCATCCTCTCTGGCAAGCAAAAACAACAGTAGCGTCCTCTGAGACACTCCTTCCTTATTCTTCCAGAGGGACTTTTTCTCATCTTGGTAGTCATTTTTTTTCCAAACTTTCACCCTAAAAGTCTTCTATTTCAGTTCCTGTCTTCCCTTCGACTTCTGTGTACCGTTCATCTCTTTCTGAGCAACTCTTCAATATGAATAGATACACTTCTCATGCTCCCTCTATTCCTACAGTACCTCCACCTTTCATTTATATCACTGGCGCTAATGAGCATATTTAACTTTTTAAAGAATTTCTTCATGAATCAGCAATTTTACTACAATTACTATTTTACTCGCTCTATTCCCAGCTCCGGATCTCACCAAAGAGAAACAATTGTCCACAACAAGATGAATCAGAGTAAACTTCCTCTGAATAAACTCGTGTTCATGAAAAGACAACTCGCAGATACCCTCCTACCTTCATCAACAAATAAAGCCATGTGAAAAAATTGCTGTCAATGCTAGTGTTGTAGTAGTGCAGGCAATATTCACTCAAAGACATAGAGAGTCTAAGTAATGCACATGCAAAGACAAACACAGGCAACATAGTACAACCACCAGAGTTGACTCAAAGCCACCCTTCCTTTGCTAGCTACCTCCTTATATGCTGCTTCTGTCCATGAGATCACCCAGGGCCCAATTGATTAACTTGCAGCACCTGTTTCTGAAGTAGCTTGCCAGCTGCATTAACTTATCCCTACCATCTTTATTCAAGCTGGCTGGTCCAAGCTACATCTGCGCCTACATGCTAGGACTCCAAAAGCCTGATTCTCTTAAGCTATAAAAGCATTGTTCCTCAGAAGTTTTATGTATGTGTCTATGTCCCCAAAACCAGATCACCTGTTGCACCATTATTCACAAGTAGTGCTACACATTGGATTTTTTCATGTTAATGAAAAAGAATAATAAGTCTGAAACTGGTATTTCAGACAGGATGAGGGTCTTGTTCTTCTGACTCAGAAGCAATCTCAAGGTGCATGAAGTGAAAAAGCACTGCAAAGAAAAGATAACTATGCAGATTGTACAAAATACATTCAAAATGGGAAAACTAAACAATAAAAACAATCCAGTGACACTGTGAAATCTTCCATAAACGAAGTGCTGCCCAGCCCTGCCAATATCACTGTCAGATGAGGACTTGTCAGGATATTACCTTTCAGATGAGCTTTTTTTTCTCCTAATTTAAACTGGGGTTATACTTGTGTGGAGTAGGTGAGCCCAGTGCTCATGCTGTTCTGTGCTCTTTTGTTTCATGCTCCCTCTTGGCACAGCTGTTTTTCAGTGTTTGGAGGTTTATTCTTCCCATACCAACGTAACAGTTAAACTAAGTCTTTACATGTACATGTCTATTAAAGAAGCAGTCTGGTACTTTTGGAGGGTAGCATTCCTGGGCATCGTATGTTTTCCACCCAGTGTAGAGACAGCCCAGGGACAGCCATTCCTGAACGGCTCCCTTCACTGCCTCAGCCCTGTGCTAAACGCTATCTAGGAAGGAGGGTATCCAGCTCTTTTTTTTTAATTAGTAGGGCTGAGGAAGAAAGCAGAGGAATAGGTATCCTGCTCTGAGGCCCTCATGATGGCAAATCCTTTGTAAATAACTACTTGGCTTTGAAACTGCTGATTATACACAGTACAGTTTGCAGCATCAGACCCTATGGCTACTTTTTTAATTACTTACCTGCACCTCATCAATCTTCTTTTTTTAAAGCATTTTATCCAAAGTCTCGGCCAACATTCAGGACAGCAAGGAAAACATTGCTCTGTATTTATCTTAACCAATACTGGCCTTTATCTGGTGACAGGTTCACAGGCTGCCAAACTCCTTCCCCATGTTAAAACAGACACTAAATCCTCTGGCAAACAAGATTTCTTATTACTGCCTTCAAGTAGTGACAGTGGAAGCAAATCAGCCTACCCCTCATGACAACCGGCGCGATGCATCCTGTCGCCCATTACACCAGAGGCCAGGCATCCCATCCAGAGCCTCCCGCCAAACCCCACATGCTGCTGGGTGGACAACTTTCCTGGACAGGGAGGTCTCAGCTCTGAGCCTGCTCCTCGAAGCGGGGTCATGCCTGCTGGCCCCTCTTATCGTACTTTCCTCACCCAGCCGCAACGGTCGGCAAGTTTTGGAAAGTCGGTGACGCGGGTCCAAGGGCACAGGAGTCCAGGTCCAAATAGACTCCCTTGCCCATGGTCGTATCCGATACTGGAGTTACAGAAAGAAATAGGCATCTCCTCACCTCAGTCGCCTGCAGTGTATCCTCCGTCGGCTCTGGCCATGCTGCATGGGAGCTGCGGCGAGATAGGGGGCTGCCCTTCCTACCGGCGGGTGCCTGACACTGTTTGCGAAGTCTCCCCTGACCCCCTCGCTGCCCAGCCATCCCGAGCCGGTCCGTGCATGATCGTCTCTGTCTCTGGAGCCAAAAGTGAGGGGAGGCAGTGATGCGATGCGATGCGGCAGCGGTAACCTGAGCTCCCTGCCTGTCTCTTCCCTCTCTCTCTCCTCCCTCCTTCTCTCTTCCCTCCCTCTCCCTGACTCCCCTCCTCTCTTTCGTAGGTAACAGACCAACAGTACCGCCGCGGCTCCATCGGCAGGGAAGGGAAAGTTAGGAACTGCCTGCAAATGTTTTTATTTGGAGTATTTTGGATGAGAGGGGGGAGACAATGGCCTCCCAGGCACAGGAACAGTGTTCACAAAGCCGAAAATTGTGTCAGAGCAGAGTTAGCCCTCCCCAGCGCTGGGAAAGTTCATCTCTGCGCTTCCAATTACAAGCGGTACTGCCTTGATTTGCACAGTGGGAGGGAGATCTCCCTCTGCTAAAAAGGCTGCATCGAGGCACTCTCGGAGTCAAGGGATTTTCCCTGATGAGAAATGACAACCTGGTGAAAAGGGCAAAGGGGAGCAAATACCATCCTGCATGCAGCCCTGGCAGCAGCTGCAGCAGCACCCACCACAGTGTTCACTCTCTGCCCTATCACTTCATCACCCATCTTCTAGGATACCCGTGTTTGCTTGATCCCTGACACTTTACTGTTTGGGGACCAGTTCAGATTCAGGATGGCACTCAAGCCTGTCATAGTTAAGCCTTTCAGGTAGGGCTGGTCCAAGTCCATGTGAGATGTCCCAGCCCTTTCCAGAGCCATTTTCAATACTTCTTGGTATAAATGGAGAAGTACAGCTTTTTTAGCTGCATATATACACATACTGTCCTCCAGTCATTGCGACTGCTTCACATGACAACAATTACTGAAGCAAATGGCATTGAGGAATTACATTTCTCTGCTAAGGGCTTCAAGCTCAAGCAGAAAAGAATACTTCCAAATAAATAATGGCAAAATACACACCAACAATTGGGGGAGTTTGAATTTATAGCGAGAAGTATTCGCTTTGATTTGTCATTGTCATTTTTGAAACAGGCTGTTCTAGTGCTGCATAAAAAACAACAGACAAATCAATCACTATGGGCTGCTGGCAGCTCCCTTTCTCCTCCCCCTCCACTCTAAGGCTAGGGATGGATAGATATAGTGAACAAGACATAGAAAATGCTGCTTCCTTGTTCTGCTTTGGAGGAGAAACACAAGTAAGAAAAGAGGGTCAGATCCGCTTCCAGATTTGCTGCAGACAAGACTGCTCCAAATAGCTTTAGTTTCATCTGAAGAGGAAGCATTAGCTAAGGCACCTAGAATGCCTGTGCCTCCCTCTCCAAGCATGACTCTCTCTTTTGTGTTCCAAGTTCACAAAAAAAACTCCTTTCCTTTGGTTATAGGAAACTGCTAACACTTTGTCACAGTCTGACCTACAAAGTTCTAGAGATACCGGACACACGAAAACTTCTGCAAGCAGATTTTCTGCCCTCCACTTGGACATTTTCCTATGGAAAATGGGAAGGCAGCAGAGGGCTGGGGCTCATACCTCTACCCACATAGCAGCTGTGCCTGCATGAGCTGCCCTTGGAGCAGGCCTGCCAAGGAGCCTGCTGAAATGGGAGCAAGTTGCTGTTTCATACAAAACCTGTTCCCAATCCCTTCAGCCATGCCAGTGGAAGGTTACTGGTCACAGCTTGCTGTGTGAGTTTAAGCAGTTTGCTTCTCCACAGCTCTTACCCTGCCCAGCTGTCATTAAAACCATGGAGACTTGAGGGCATTCAGTCTCTGACAAGCCTGCACTCTGAAAAGCACACATTGCACTCGGAGATTATACAGACTAACGCCTGAGAGAGGCACAAAAGGGAGAAAAATAAACTCTGAAATATCCAGCCTTTGTGCTGGAAAAAAACAAACCAAACCAAACAAAGCCTCAACAGGCATAATCTACTTTATACCTCTGAATCAGGATGGCACTTGCTGGGCAAGGCCATCACTGTGGCAGCAAAGCACTTAAGGAAAGTAATGTTAACATATGCCTGTATTTCATTAGCAGTAAATTTAAATCGATGTATGTCCACATGAAGTCAGACCCCAAAGAGTGAGAGAGAGCCTAAACCAGTGTTGTAATTTAACTAAAATCATCTAAGCCTTCTCTAAATGCACATAGCTTTAACCTGTCACATCAAACGAAAATTATGTACTATAATCTTCCTGTTCCCTTAGTCACCAAAAGAGGCTAGATCAAATATTAAAACAAAGAGAGCATGGATGGTGCTTAGCTGGCCAAGGAGGAAGCGAGGCTCACAGAGCAGGATATTCAGCTTGAACCAGGGGTATTTCTTCCTTCCAAACCAGAGTGCCCTCCAAACTCAGCTCCTACGGCACCCCCATCCATGTTGCTCCTTTCTCCTTCAAGTAGGAAACTGGCAACTTGAGGCACTGATTGCACTGGTGGCTCTATATTGTCATCTCCTTTGACAAGTAACATTAGTTGGATGTGGCCTCGCTCAGTGACAGTTAATTTTTCTGCATACAAGGTTGTTCAAGCATTAGGCAGGCGGCGATAAGGTCAGGCTGCAAACATCCATCAAAAGATGCTGTTGTTTGGTTTGGGTTTAGGTTTCTGGCATTTTGCTTTACAGTCCTATGAAAAATGTGAACAGGAGCTCTGTCCTTCGGTTTTGCTGAATGCATGTGCTGATAAGACAGCTGTGAGGGAAGCTGTGTGGGACTAGTGCTCAGTTGAAGAGGGTACACGATTGGCAGGCTGCATACTCTGTGTAGGCATGGGATGTTTACACAGCTTTACTGCCTGACTGCCTTGGAAGTTTCAAGGCTATTGACTTCCATACAAAGTGAAATCACATTTTCATATAGAAGTTTTCAAGATTTTTCTACAGCAGATCGACACATATTTATTTCAGTCAGAAGGAGGGCTTTTGTTAAAATAACAGCAGCATTTGTTCAATGGGCACAGTTTATGCTATAAAGGCATTAGTAGCGGTGTGGATAAATCTAATATGAGCAAAACTGTCACCAATAAAACATGCTTGTATAGTAGCAAAATGGCTTCTACCCTCAGATATACAGTATTATAATTCTACTGATGTAAAACTGTATCTTTGGCAGGCAGTGTCAATTCTATTGGTAAAATGGGCATACCAGATACCTCACTGCACAGGCTTTGTCTATGGAACAGCACCCCTGTTAGGGCAAGGTGGGAATAGTGCTCACAATTATGTTAGAAAATGTAAAGTCCTACAATAACTTCTACAAGCAAAACTTAAACCTCTTAGCACGCACAGCTAACAAAATAACTGGGTAGCCACTGTTGTGTACCATTCCCCACAGCTGACTCCTATATGAGTCAAGGGTCCTGGGGCTGCACCTTGTCCTACTTTCATCCCTGGGATCACAGAAGGGTTTCTCCTGCTGACCTGCCCCTGCCCCTTGTCCTATGTTTCCATCTTACTTTTACCTTACCTTACCTTACCTTACCTTACCTTACCTTACCTTACCTTACCTTACCTTACCTTACCTTACCTTACCTGCTTCTCTGTTCTGCTTAAATGAGTAAAGCTCTGTGAAAACCTAACATTTTATAAATCTAGATATGTTTGTCAAACCACTGCCTAAAGAGCACAGGAAGCTGAATTTGCCTGTTTTCATATCCCATTTCAACTTGCCGCTGCAGAACACTGATGGGTACAGCTGTTCCTGGATGCAATCATGTGCAATGGCATATGCAGAAGGTTGAGACAGGGATGGGGAGGGGTGAGGAAAGAGGCTGTTTCCACCCTTGGCAGGGTTGGGTTCAACACTATAGCAGCAATGGCACTGCCAATCTACTGCATGCCACTGGAAACAAAAAGTATTAGCTGAATTTTAAATTAAATATGCAGAAAGCAATGCTCCTGTTCCCAAAACGCATGCACACTGTTAATATAGCTATAAGTGTTCCACTCACTCATTTTCTTCTTCACAGCAGATCGCACCTGGTTGGTGAAGCTCAGTTGTAGCATACTACATCCCAACAAGAAGCCAGTTAGGAAAATGCTGGAGGCCAAACAGTAGTGCAAAAAACTCTTCGATAAATCGTTTCCCATAAGAGTTTTTCATGTGGAGGGAAAAATCTTAAACTGCCTGTATCATTCACAACCTAACTTTGCATACTTGAATAAAGCTAATCAGTAAAAGGACATTAAAAAGTCAGTTAATGGAACTGCTTAAATATATGGATCAGGCTTTAAAAGGTTCTTTAACCGATGTTCACAAATGCTGTGGTCTTCTTAATAATAGTTTTGTTTATGCATACCTGATACTAGATTATACTCTTTATTTGTAAGAAAGCATGCTATTAATATTGAAATAAAATTTTATTCAGAGTTACAAATTAAAGCATTGTAACTTTTTTTAATGTCCATTGCTAATAATTCTTTGCTAGCTAAGCCAAACTCAGTCCAACCATTTCTGTATAGGACTATGCAAACTGTGTAGGTTTGCAAACTGTGAAGAAGAAATTCAGTGAGCCCAGGAGTGTCTCCATCTCCTGCTGAAGCTGTGTATTTATTGCTTAACTAATTACAGCGGCACTAACCTGTTGCAAGACCTGAGATGTATGGACTGTGACTTTTCATTTCATCCTACATAAAACTTCCAATCTATTCTCAGACTTTTGTCCTCCTGGTCATTACTATTTCCAGTGCTAATTACTAGAGGTGCCTGGAGCAATCCATCTGTTGAGGAGATGCTGCACCTTATGGTGTAGTCTCTTGAGGATGGGAGCAGAAATGTACTCATAGCAACAGGCTCCTGGCTTGGTTCCTCCTCAGATAGTGGACATGGGAGGATGCTGGCTGTGCCCGGTGGCATTACTTCATGTCTCCCACCTGTACACACTAGGGTTTGGCTGAACAGCAGACTGTCTTTCAGAAAGGAAGCCCAGCTTGACTTTGGTCCTGTGAGCAGCACAAAACGCTTTTGCTTCTACTAAGAAGATGCCTGAATATCTAGCCTTCCAAACTGCAGGGGTCTTTTGCCTTATTTCTTGCTGTGTTTTCGTTGGCTGAGGTTTGCATCCTGCTCAGGGGAGTTGACGTGTCCCTCTGCCAGAAGACACAGACTGCTATCGAGTTGCCTTTTGAGTTTCACAGAATCACAGAATCATCTTAAATTTTGAGCAGGTGAAGACAATGACCTCACATCTTCTGTATCTTTTGTTCATGTGGTTGCCTTATGCTGACCATGGTGTGGGGTTTCAGGCACTGGAGGTTTCTTTGCCGCTGCCATGAGGGCTCATTAGCCACAGCCTCCATTAACATGGTCCTTCCCTCCCAAGCTCCTTCCAACTTGCCTATGTTTCATTCTGAAGATGCTGAAGCCATCACACAGCTGCAACCACATGGTGAACCCTGGCTCTGCGTGGCTCAGCCTTCCCTGTCCTCTGAGGATGGTCTCAGCACTGCTGACCACAGTGCTGTGGGTTTTAGATACTGGTCATCTGCATCCCTAATGGCCTCACGGCTGGACAGGGCTCAAAAGTTTGTCCTACAAAGATGACCTACATAAAGCAGCCAGCTTACTCCTCAGTTCCCTCCTTGCTAGGCTGAGTTATCAGAGCTGATTACATCCCCTGTTTCCCAGGCTATTTTCCAAGGTCTGAGTCCTGTTAACTCTTCCCATCACTTCCATATTCCTCCTCAAGCATGAGACCAGTGCCAGAGAGAGTATCCTAGACAAAAGCATACCACTGGTGCTCTCAAGTGCCACCAGACCTTCCCACATCCCTCCTCCTACAGCATCTGAAGGTTGGGTATCAAGCTGCTCAGACTTTAACACATGGCATAGCTTAAATAAACAGTGCAGGTTATGACATGCTGGAGCCATCATAAGGGTAAAGAACAGCCTTCCACTTGTTCTCTGTGGTGTTTCAGATCTCTCCTGGAAAGAGCCTTTGGCATATCTCCATGGGGAGGAATCTGGTGGGGACGGCACAGGGTTGGACACAACCAGGTGTCACCACATCTTCCCTTGGAGCCAGTGAGCCCCTGAGCCCCCAGAAACGTCCTCTCTCGCAGCAGGCACCAAACACTGCCTTCTGACAATGATGATAATCGAATCACATGCTCCGGGGCTTTGGCTTGCAGGAATAAGGAAGGCAGGATTTATTCGCCCCTGCCCACTGCACAATTAACTAGAAGTACATGGAGGCTTTTCATTTGTTTTTGTCTCTTGGCTTTGTCCTTCATTTTGAAGGGGGAAAAAAAAAGTAAACACTCACAAATGAGTACAGGACCCCGGACCACAATGGCTGCAAAGCAATAAAGTGTGTGCCCCATTCGTATGCTCTCATTTCCCTTCAGGAAGGAGTCCCTGCCCCCCAGTGTGATGGTTTGACCTGGGAACAAGGAATGGATGGGGCGGATATTTTTATCCTGCGCCAGAGGTTAACGCAATATTTCATGTGGATGAAACCTGCAAGGGTTAATGCAGGTTTTGTCCTGTGCTATCAATCACCTCTCTTCTGGCCCTGTCCCATTGCAGCTCTCTCATTGTTCTCCTCTTGCATGAGAAACTGAACAACGGCTTGCGGGGCACACCCACTCTGTGGGAAAACGTGGAGCCTCGCAGAAAGGCACACACAGGGGTGTGATGCCTGATATCAATGTCAACAGGCTGAGAGAGTTGGGCCTATTTAGTCTGGAGAAGAGCAGGCTCTGAAGTGACCTTATAGGAGCCTTCCAGTACCTAAAGGGGTCTACAAGATGGCTGGAGAGGGACTTTTTACTTGGGCTTGTAGTGATAGGACAAGCGGAAATGGCTTCAAACTGAAAAAGCAGGGGTTTAGATTAGATACTAGGAAGAAGTTCTTCACTGTGAGGGTGGTGAGACATTGGAACAGGTTAACCAGGGAGGATGCAGCTGCCTCATCCCTGAAAGTGTTCAAGGCAGGGTTGGATGGGACTTTGAGCAACCTGGTCTAGTGGAGGGAGTCTATGTCCATACAGGAAGGTTGGAATTAGATGACCTCTAAGGTCCCTCCCAACCCAAACAATTCTATGATTCTGTGATTCTAAGATTCTGTAATTCTATGACTTTTCCTTTCCCACAATCATGCTGTTTTGTGCTTGTCAGCAGTAAGGCAGTCATGAAAAGGCCAGGAGATGGGCAGAAGTCACCATGGAGCTGTGTAGGTCAGGAGGATGGAGCCTAGCCATTGGGATGTTTGATTGTAGGCTCAGGGCAGGGCAGATGGTACCTGGGACACCTCATTGGATAGAGAGCACCTGCAGCCTCCCTGCAGGAAAGTGCTATAGGCGAGGAGAGCCAGGACAGAGCTCATGTCTCCTTAAGGAATGACACCTCCCAGACAAGGATGTGATCTCTTGGAAATAACTGAAAACCAGGTTTGATACAACTCCCACTCCTTCCATTCCAGACTTACCTGCCTGCAAATGTTTTCTCTGAGCGCCATTATTTGTTATATAGCTTGAGATGGAGGTTTTGATGGAGCTTGATTGGACTGCCAGGAAACCGCTCGCTCAGTTGTGGCTCTGACAAACTGCTGAGTTTAATGTGAGGGGGGTTTTTTATTTATTATCAGCATGTTCTTGTTCTGAACTGATGAGAGAGCAAAAGCCAAGGGGAAGGTATCCAAACAGCATATTTTTGATCTGGCTCAAAACAAGGACTGTAGGCAGGAATGTTTCAAGTCACTCAGGTTAAAACCAAGTATACCAAAGCTTCCAAATTTATAAACAAAGTACTGTATTCTCCTCTTTTTGTCTCTTCTCTGCATTTTAAAGGGACATAAGTATTTCTTTTGAGGGAGAATAGTTGCCAAGATGTTTCCAGCACATTTCTAGAAAGCTTGCAGGAAGCTTTTCCCTAAAGCACCAGCAAAGGAGAGATCTGGAGCCGCCTACCCAAATATGCTAGCTAGCTCTCAGCCCAGGGGCTGTTTCTGAGTGGCCAGTGAGAACCAAGGTGAGCGATGGCATCCTGTGTAGCAGCATGTCCCTGAAGCAGGGCTGCAGCCCACCTCAGCAGGACGTGGGCTGGCAGACATGCTGTCAGGAGTGTTGGGAGGTCTGTCTTGAAAACACAGTCCTCAGTGGTAGCCTGGGAAGCACGGTAAGCCTGTCTTGTGGGTGGTTGCCCAATCTGCCCTGCACATGTCCTGTGGCATCCTATGTAGAGCCAGCAAAGGCGTGTAATATTCTTAGACAACTCTGAAGCTCAGTGATACATCAAATGTGTTGTTAAACGCTCGTACTGGCAGGTAAAGTGTGCCTTAGCAGCCAGCTCTGACTCAAGCCTGAGTTTCTCACTGATGCTATGACGAGTGGCCTGATTTCACCATCCCATGTGAGACCCCCACCTGCCAGCACAACTCTACCAATGCAGCATTGGATTTAATTTCAACCAAACCCAACTTGAGTCTTCAAATTTTTCACCAGTTTTTCAGCTGGCGCTGAAGGCAACACAGCTACATCACTGCACTTGTATTGTGGTTCATACAGACTGTGGCACTGGCCCATATCCATGACTTTTAAAAACACATTTGAGGCACTACAACACCAGTAGAAATGACCTCCACATGTTTTTTTTTGCTGGAGCAGAAAGCTCTGAATCTAGCTGGACACAACAAGCTTATCCGATGTTGGGCATGGCATTGGTATAAAGTGGGTCGCAAGGGAAATCTGATGCAGTATTAGCCTCAAAGAGATTGAAGATTCAGAAAAGTTCTTCTAAAAGCTCAACAGACATGAAATAATTTTCAACATCATTTCTCTTTGAAATGTTTCTTCTTGGTTTCAAGATGAAGTCCAAGAAGTTAAACACGTTTTTAATAGCAAAAAAAAAAAAGGCCATTCACCAAACACCTCTTTTAAAACATGGAACTGATCTATAATGAACTGCTATGTCAGTATCTGAAATAAAATTGTAACTATTTGACCTTTTTTTTTTTCCCAGGGAAAACTTGCTTAGCTGTACAGTCCTCCCACTTGCCTGCAAAGACGCTCTACTACACTGCTTTCTGTTATTTGAGAGTATTATTTGCAGTGATTTAATAAATTGAACAAAACCACTGGCTTCACCACTGGCTCCACAAATAATTATCAATGCCTTTTAAACATTTATGCTTTTCAAACATGTACGGGGCGGGGGGGGGGGGTTCAGCCTTGTGGTTTTGAGTGGGGTTTTTTCAGGTGAATTAAAGTGAATATTGGTAGCCAGGTGTCAGTTTTCCCCATGATTTCCCAGCTATCTAATTCACACTTGGCATCTCTATATGGATAGCTTCCAAATTTTTTTCTCATTGCTTGAGGGCTTGTCCTGCACACGAGATGGGGAACTCGTGGATGAGGACCCAGCCTCCAGAGCAGGGGTGCAACTCCCTGCTCCTGCCTGGTGAGATGCAGCTCCCTCGGAGATGCAGTGCTGAAGCCCCTGATGCCAACGGATGCCTTTTGTTCTGTCCTTCACCTGCCACGAAAGCACTCCTTTCTCTGACAGCATGCCTGATTGAGGTGGGGCATCTCCCTTCTTTTTGCATGCTAGGCTGGATTTCTTTGCACTCACCTTTAATAAGGGTCATTCAAAACCCACCAGGATGATTTCCTGTGTGACCTACTCTAGGTGACCCTGCTCTGGCAGGAGGGTTAGACTAGATGATCTTTTGAGGTCCCTTCCAGCCCTTAAGATACTGTGATTCTGTGATTCTGTGCATGTGTTTAAGAGGCACTAAATCAAACACGTAGCTTGTGGGACAGGGAGCAAACCCTGCTCAAACACCAAGCTGAAAAGCCCACATCTGTCCTCTGACCACTTGGCAGCCACAGCTCAGCTCTGCCTTATGGCAGCCACAGAGTTCAAGCTTTTTCATGGCCAGGATTGTCACGACTTGCATCTTTAGCTTGAGCCCTCTTGCAGTCTGCCCTATGAAGGATGATCTTGAAGATACTGACATCATGGGAGTGTATAATGTCCAACTGAGATTTGTGTACTTATTTCTGCTTGCTTCCTTGTCAGGTGACTTTTAATGGAGGGTGATTTTTAACCACTGAAAAAAAAAAAGCAGCAGATATTTTCAACTTTTCCTGCATTTTATCTCTAGTTTATATTCCCTCTCCCAATCCTCCTTTTTCAAAGAAATGAAACCATGATGTGCTCCAAATCAGGGTGTGCTGTACGCATCCAGATACGAGGATGTCAGCCACCATCACAAGCTCTCCTTTTAGATTAGTCAGGATAAGAAAACTGTCTGCCCACAAGTTCAAATTTTTTATACAGCGCAGTAATACATACGAAAGCAGTAAGTGCACCCATCCTTGTTTCCTCTTGCCCATTAAATCAATTATCTGCTCTTTGGGACCTAGGAAATGGAATTGCAATCAGGAAAGGAAAAATTATGTCTATCTAGAAGCAGTCCTTGCACTAATCACTGCAAAACATACCCCTCAGCAGTTTCCTGAACAAATGAATATTGTGGTGTTGGTTCAGTCTGCAGCTCCACAAAGTGATTCTTCAACCACTAAGGATATAGACCTCTTCTGCTTATAGTATTTAAAAGTCTCAGCATAATTAATTATGTCAAACTCATGTTTTCCTCCTCTGATCTCCAGCATCAAAAACATGCCAGCCCTAGAATTATCACTAGTCTCCTTTTTGGTGCCCACTCAAGCACAGAAAAGCTGTGGTCAGGGCAGGTAAACCCACACTTGTGCCATGGGTTACCCACAGCGTCCTTGCTGCCTCTGCACCACAGGGTCTGGGACAGTCATTGTAGGGAAATCAAAACCCAATAAAATGTTACAAGAAGCATACAGTGGAATGGCAGTGCGTGATGAATGCCTGACAGAAATGTGTACCTCCAAAACATCCATACTGAGCCTCAAATATTAAATCATCAAATCTGTAAGCAGTTACAGACTGCAGTACCTCTAGCTCAGTTAGCATAAAATTTCCACTGAAAGCACGTAACTGGGGTCCCTTCATTTCATGCTCCCTCAAATTTCTACATAGAGTTTCACTTTGTGTGCTCCTTGAGGTAATCATGAAACCATGCTACTCATTAATATAGAAAAAGACACCTGGGGTGAAAGAAAAATAGAACTAAAAAGAGCTGATGCACTTCCTTAGATACCGAAGAAGATTTTTAATGACTGGACATTTCAAAAGTAGATAGCTCAGCAGCTTTAAATAGGTACCTACTGCACTTTTCTGCTATATTTCAGATGTTAACCCATATCCTCTGCAATTGGTACACTGCACATTAATATGAAGCGACTTTTTAGGACAACCTATCTTTTTCTACACCACTCTGCAAGTCAGCTCTTTCACCATCCATGCTTACTCTATATGAAACAACAACCATCTGTCTACTTTCTTGCTTCCCTCAGCCCCTCTAAAGTTTCACACATGAGTCAACAAGCTTTCATCAAGTTATGGTCAGCCAGAAAACCAAGACAGACAGAACAAGGGCTTAGGGCAGCCCCAGCAAGTTATAAGATCAAGGTACAGCAACAGAAACCAGATAGACAGCTTCAGAGATAATTCATTCCTAAGTAACACAACAAATACAGATCAGTAGCACTACCATCCAGGCTGAAATGACAGCAAACCAGAAGATTCACCAGTGCTAGGCTAAACTTTATATCTGGGAGAAGAAAGACTTACGTGGGGTGGTGAGCAGGCAGCAAAGCAAGGCAGGGCAGGGCAGTTCCTTCAGGAGGGTGGCTAGAATCATAGAACCATTTTGGTTGGTAAAGAACTTTAAGATCATCCACCACCTCCCTGGGCAGCCCATTCCAATGCCTGATAATCCTCTCGGTTAAAAAGTTCTTCCTAATGTCCAATCTAAACCTCCCCTGGCACAACTTGAGCCCATTTCCTCGTGTCCTATCATTCATTGCTGGAGATAAGAGACTTCTTTTCAGGTAGTTGCAGAGAGTGATCATGTCTCCCCTCAGCCTTCTTTTCTCCAGGCTAAACATCCCCAGCTCCCTCAGCCATTCCTCATCACACTTGTGCTCCAGATCCTTCACCAGCTTTGTTGCCCATCTCCAGACACTCTCCAGCATCTCCATGTCCCTCTTGTAGTGAGGAGCCACTTGCTGCCCAGGTGCCACCCCATGGGATCCTCACTGGAAGAAGCACTTGCTGAGCTTTTGCCATCAGTTTTGCATCTAAATTGGAAAAGAAAAATACAGCCTGAGAGTCTGCCCTTTAGAAATCTCTGACCTTCATCTATGTCATGTCATTAAGTCCTGCTGCCAGCTTTCAGGACTCAGATGCACCCCAAGTGTGACCGTCGGGTGGCCCCGTCTGTAACCCAAAGAGGCTTTGTCACCTCCCAGGGGATTATTTCAGAGCACATTTATGGGTCCTGCCTGCTGATGCTGATGGGGATCAAGTGTCTGCCAGGCTCTTGTGATGTTTGAATAGTAGCTGACAAGACTTCCATATGTACCCTTAAGACACCGTGCATCAAAAAACCCACATTTTTGTCTCGCTCACTTGACAAGAGATGATGAATACTGACATTAAGA